>NC_137634.1:25865004-26277504 GCF_963383615.2 Lipophrys pholis | reverse complement strand
TTTGTTTGTTTGTTTGTTTGTTTGTTTGTTTGTTTCTGTGTTTAAAGGAAATTCTTGAAGAGGTGAAAAAGGAGCTGCACAAAGTGAAGGACGACATTATCACAGGTTCAGTTCTAACATCGAGAAACACACACACACACACACACACACACACACACACACACACACACACACACACACACACACACACACACACACACACTGGTTTCACAGTGTTCTCCTGCTGGTGTGTGTTCCTCTGCAGCGCTGGTCCAGGAGCTTCACAGAGCTCAGCTCGGGAGTGACGACTCATGAAGGACCTCCGAGACGTTTCACATTCCACCACCTGGCAAATCACACAGATTTACTGCTGTTTTTACAAACTGTATTTATGCTGTGCGGTGCAGTATTATTTATTCATTGCTGTACCTTATTTAAAATGTCGGAACTGAGAGTTTGTGTGTGTGAGACCACAGAAGATGTTCAGACGGTTCCACTTGTTTTCCTTCTAATTGTCTTCATCAGTGCCACAGTTGTAAAAGTCCATTAACATGCACTGTTTCCCCCCAGAATGTCTTTCATTTGGCTTTTAGAACTGGTTTAAAGTCTGTTTCTGGCTTCATGTTAGCCTGAAGATGTTCATGTTCAAAATATCATCATATGAAAATTAACACATTTTCAATAACACACTTGTGCGTCTGTTTTTTTTTATTCTGACGCTGTATCTAATAGTATTAATGGTATTAATGCACATATAAGAGCAATTCCAGCAACCCTTATGTCGGACTTTGAAACACAGTTATTACCATTTGAGTATTTTTATATTGTTTTCTTCATTCATGTTTGTACTTTGTGTTCATCAGCTAATGCAAAGAATCGATTAGAGGCAAATGATTTGTTCTAATTGATATGAGAGTAACTGGAGAACCTCAATCATTGGGTTATGTAGTGTTTTGCCACCAGTGACTGTAAAGGTGGAGGAGAAGAGTCTGATCTGAAGGTGGAGGTCAGAGGTGAGTGACATCATGGAGGAGAGTGACATCATGGAGGAGAGTGACATCATGCAGGTGAGTGACATCATAGAGGAAAGTGACATCATGCAGGAGAGTGACATCATGGAGGAGAGTGACATCATGGAGGAGAGTGACATCATGCAGGTGAGTGACATCATAGAGGAGAGTGACATCATGGAGGAGAGTGACATCATAGAGGAGAGTGACATTATGGAGGAGAGTGACATCATGGAGGAGAGTGACATCATGCAGGAGAGTGACATTATGGAGGAGAGTGACATCATGCAGGAGAGTGACATCATGGAGGAGAGTGACATCATGGAGGAGAGTGACATCATGCAGGTGAGTGACATCATAGAGGAGAGTGACATCATGCAGGAGAGTGACATCATAGAGGTGAGTGACATCATGGAGGAGAGTGACATCATGCAGGTGAGTGACATCATAGAGGAGAGTGACATCATGGAGGAGAGTGACATCATAGAGGAGAGTGACATTATGGAGGAGAGTGACATCATGCAGGAGAGTGACATCATGGAGGAGAGTGACATCATGGAGGAGAGTGACATCATGCAGGAGAGTGACATCATAGAGGAGAGTGACATTATGGAGGAGAGTGACATCATGCAGGAGAGTGACATCATGGAGGAGAGTGACATCATGGAGGAGAGTGACATCATGCAGGTGAGTGACATCATAGAGGAGAGTGACATCATGCAGGAGAGTGACATCATAGAGGTGAGTGACATCATGGAGGAGAGTGACATCATGCAGGTGAGTGACATCATAGTGGAGAGTGACATCATGGAGGAGAGTGACATCATAGAGGAGAGTGGCATTATGGAGGAGAGTGACATCATGGAGGAGAGTGACATCATGCAGGAGAGTGACATCATAGAGGAGAGTGACATTATGGAGGAGAGTGACATCATGCAGGAGAGTGACATCATGGAGGAGAGTGACATCATGCAGGAGAGTGACATCATAGAGGAGAGTGACATCATAGAGGAGAATGACATCATGGAGGAGAGTGACTTCATGGTTGTGATGCCCGTATGTGTCAGAGTGTCGTAGAGGAAGGAGACATTGTGGTCTGTCTCCAGCACCAGAACGTCTCAGCAATGAGACTGATCGTTACAATTGATAATCAATCAGTTCTATCCTCATATGAACATGGTTCTGCTGATTCAGCAGTAACGTTCCACTAAAGAAACATCTAGAACTCTGCAGCTTGACTATTTATGATCACGTGGATCAATAAGTCTGATATTAGAAGACATTAAACGTATGAGGTGAATCTGGTTCAGTTCTCCACCTCACCATCAGCACCACCAGGTTCTCCGTCTCCAGAATGTGCTGCTCAAGGTTCTAAGTTGTCGTACCGGTACCAACATTCTCCCGCTCACTTCGTTAATTTAGATCAGAGAGTTTGTGTGGGAAGTGGCGTACACATCTTCCAGGACCTGTTGTGCTTCAGCAGCGTTGACAGACGACGCTCCAGAAGCGGGTCAGAGGGTGACGGACGGACCGGCGGACGGACCGGCGGACGGACCGATGGACACCAGAAGTGGAAATATTTTCTGGAGTTATGTTACGTAATGGAATACGTACCAACGTGAAACCCTGAAACACATCAATGCTCTGCGTTCAAATCAAGGAGGGCTAAAGGTTTACTCGGGTAACCAAGGTTATCCCAGGTATGTTTAGACCGAGTTGGAGTACAGGCGTCTGACAGTTTATCTTTTATTGTCATTTAATGTTGTTGTATAAAATAAATATGCTTATGCCTCATCACAGATAGGTAATAAGTAGTGTATTTGCGTGGAATAAGCCCGCTCTGTAGACATACTCCTTAGAAATACTCCTTAGATAAACTTTTTACAGCATATTTAACTATTAACAGTGTTAAAAGGCCGCCTGCAAGAAGCGGTGTAGCCGCGCGCCGCCTGCAGGGGGCGGTGTGGCGGTGTGGTGCCAGCAGGGGGCGGTGTGGCCTCGTGCCCCCTGCAGGGGGCGGTGTCGCGGCGCGCCTCCTGCAGGTGGCGGTGTGGTGCCTGCAGGGGGCGGTGTGGCCTCGTGCCCCCTGCAGGGGGCGGTGTCGCGGCGCGCCTCCTGCAGGTGGCGGTGTGGTGCCTGCAGGGGGCGGTGTGGCCTCGTGCCGCCTGCAGGGGGCGGTGTCGCGGCGCGCCTCCTGCAGGTGGCGGTGTGGTGCCTGCAGGGGGCGGTGTGGCCTCGTCCCGCCTGCAGGGGGCGGTGTGGCGGTGTGGTGCCGCTTGTTCTCACAGAGTTAGAGAGTCGGTGTTGCTGGTTGGAGGGCCTGCTCTGGATCTCCGACACTTTCCCGTCAAAAGTGCCGTGAAAAAGCAGCACCGTGGGACAAAGTCAGTTCAATGTGCGGTAAAGTATGTTGTTGTGGGGTTACTTGTTGAAATAGGAACTTTAAACGCCGTCAGTATGTGAAGAAGCGGGTTTGAGTGACTTCATGACTAAATCTGCAAAAACCATATGATCGCTCATAAAACCTGTTTCCTCACAATACACGCACTTTCGGGCAGATTGTCTCTGTTTCTGCAGGATTACTTGTTCACGTCTCACGATATTTTCTCGGTTTATCTGCGGTTAAAATTGGATTTGAAGCTATAATTAGCTAAGTTAATTTACCCTGGACAACATGTTTTTCCAACCTCGTAAATTCGTGAAGAGTGGACTTTAACTGCTGAACATCGACCAATAGACGATCGTTTCATTAATCGGAGATACTTTTTGCCAACGATGTCCCGTCACGTTTAGTAGAAGTGAACTTTTAACTTGTAGCGCACAGCTAGCTGTTGCTAAGTGCTAACTAGCTCCATAAGGTTAAACGGCAGCCGAGCTAACGGACAAAATGCAACCATCTGATCGATTAATCGATCATTTCTCTTTGACTTCACCTTCAGCATGTCTTTATAAGCGATCGCTGGTCAACGCCTGTTTCTGCCCTTTGTGAACCACCACCAGATCTCCGGGGCAAATGACCCCGATTTCTACCTGCCCCACATCTGCTCCGTCTGTGTCTCTATTTAGCAGCTCTACGTCTCCCTTCTCACCTCCACCCTCCTCTTTTAATCCTATTGTTGGTTTGAGAGGAGACACATGACATAAACCTCCTCCTCAGGACTGAAGCATCTCGGATGTAAATGAAATCACTCCGTATTTAAAGCAGGAGGACCACAGCTGCTTTTATTGTAACCAGACGGAAAGTTTCCTCATAGTTCACTTATTATTGAAAAGTATTTTAAGTATGCGTCCTCTGTCAAATAATGTCTCTTCTGTATAGAAAATCAAAATACAACAGAATAACTGCTCTTTGTTCAAGTCCAGCCTGACAAAAAAAGTAAAGAAAACCTGAGATAATAAATAATAATGCTTACTTTATTAAGAACTCCAGCTTCAACATGATACCTTTTACTGTTTAATTAATGAAAACATGTGAAGGCCCCAGCATCGCCACTCTTAATAAACTAAAAATAACTCCAGGTCAGTTTTCGTTTCCTCTGAGAGGCGGTGTAAGATGAGGTGCAATGCTGCTCCTTCGTTTACATTTTCATTGATTTGTAAAGCTTCTGATGCTTCGAGCAGGACATCCACCGTGGGCTCACCTTTTCATCCTTGTTTATAGGCGCTCACTAAAGTACGTTCAGAGGCTTTTACTGTTCTGAAACAATGAAGAGATAACATTGACGTGCCATTTATTCATTTGAAAAGTTGTGTGAGAATTGTGAAATTGTCACAGAGTTTCTTGTTTATATATAGAAAAGTGTTCTCACGAAGTATTCTGCTCAGTGGAACGTGCTTTTTATCAGACATTCAAGTTTATTTCCCACAAAGAAGGTTTTTGTCTCACGGGTGATGAAAATATCCAGGTCATTTCAACAATTAGTCCCTTTTCTCAAGTTAGAGGCAAAAACTCTCCTGGATTTCTACGGCAGGGTTATTTAATAGATTCTGTTACGGTGATGAAACGATTGAAGGTCATGTGGGCTTGTTGTGGCGGCTCTATTGGTCGCATGTCCCCCATTCATGTTCTACCTGTGCTAATCACCAGAATATATTTGGAAGCGGGAGTTTGTTGACGACTGAATCTGTTTTCGTTTCTTGGGATTCAGACTCTCAGGTGCTGTGTGTGTGTGTGTGTGTGTGTGTGTGTGTGTGTGTGTGTGTGTGTGTGTGTGTGTGTGTGTGTGTGTGTGTGTGTGTGTGTGTGTGTGTGTGTGTGTGTGTGTGTGTGTGTGTGTGTGTGTGTGTGTGTGTGTGTGTGTGTGTGTGTGTGTGTGTGTGTGTGTGTGTGTGTGTGTGTGTGTGTGTGTGTGTGGGGCTCAGTGATTCAACCCTTAAAAGCTCCACTGTGTAAATAGTTGCTCCTGTATCTCTATGGAGTATCAGGCAGTAAGCCATCACTACACCTGCAAACTTTATATGTACATTTCACTTGAGCCAGATTAAGTGTTAACTTCACCCCCCAACAAAGACCGGCAGGGACACCCAGCTGAAGGAGAGCGTTAAACAGCATTTTCATGTGATTTAGTTTCAGTTCGTAGCTAGTGGTGAATGTTTCTGAAGTGGTTCCTTCAACAACTTCTACATCTAGAGTCTGACGTTGGAATGAGTGACCTTGTCGACACTGTCACTTTAATGCAGAAGCCATGAAGAAGACGTGTTGGATCTGGTCCTGACGCCTCTTTTCTGTTCTTCTGGCTCGGTTCAGCAGGTGCGGTTCCACTTGGACTGACTGAGACTTAAAGAAGCAGATAAAGTGCCTCGTCCTGACCTGCTCTGAAACACACATACTCAATATGAATGAAGTCAACGTCGTCCGAGAAGGCTGGCTTCACAAGAGAGGTGAGGAGCGTTTCACTGAGAGAGGCCATGTATGGTCCCGTATCTTCTGACTCTCTTCACACATTCGTAACCTCTTGCGGGGTGAGGTTTCCTCACCGGAGTGCTCATCCTGAGATGTCGTCTCTTTTCTTCCTAGGTGAATACATCAAAACGTGGAGGCCCAGATATTTCATCTTGAAGAGCGACGGTTCTTTCATTGGGTATAAAGAGAAGCCTGATCTAAACGACCAGACATCCCCTCCACTCAACAACTTCTCAGTGGCAGGTAAGTGACGCCTCCCACCTTTTACACTTCTTAGTCTTGAAACCTTCTCTGCTCCCTGAGAACCTCAGTCAGATTTGTGTTGGTTTTTTTTTCAGAGTGCCAGTTAATGAAAACTGAAAGACCGAGGCCAAACACGTTTGTCATCCGTTGTCTACAGTGGACCACTGTTATTGAGCGTACCTTTCATGTGGAGAGCAATGAAGAGAGGTAAGCAGACGTTCGATACCTTGATTAGATGAGCTGCACTCTGGACAGCAGCGCTTGAGGTCCTGCTGTGTTCCGTCTCAGGGAGGAGTGGATGAGGGCCATCCAGTCTGTGGCAAATAGTCTGAAGATGCGGGAGCAAGAGGAGGAGGAACCCATGGATGTGTTCGGCTCTCCCAGCCAAAGCAGTTTAGAAGAGATGGAGGTGGCTATATCCAAGAGCCGCAACAAAGTGGTGAGTGGTGTCTGCGGGCGGAGCCGAGGGAACACTCCCGGTGTTGGTGAAGAAGTGATTGAACTTGTAGGACAAAGTCTGACGAACCCAGAAACCCTCATTGGAGTGAGCAGTGGTCAAAGGTCCCGTCACTGAATCCAGATCTGACCAGAGTGCAGACCCACTGGTTTTATAAAAACTGTTTCAGTCGTAGGAAACGCCTGCTGATGTGAACAAGGTCTCTAAAGAACGGCTCTGCACATCTTCGCTCAGACATTATCGAGCTGGATTAACCTGCAGGACGTCACAAAGCTTCAGTCCACTGCTGTCCAACTGTTCGCCACAACATGGCGCTGTTTGGACGTATTTCACGCTCAAAACCCTGCAAAGCAACAGCAACATGCAATGTTTGCAAAGCAACGCAGCAACGTTGATGTTTGCAAAGCAACGCAGCAACGTTGATGTTTGCAAAGCAACGCAGCAACGTTGATGTTCGCAAAGCAACGCAGCAACGTTGATGTTCGCAAAGCAACGTTGATGTTCGCAAAGCAACGCAGCAACGTTGATGTTCGCAAAGCAACGCAGCAACGTTGATGTTCGCAAAGCAACGCAGCAACGTTGATGTTCGCAAAGCAACGCAGCAACGTTGATGTTCGCAAAGCAACGCAGCAACGTTGATGTTCGCAAAGCAACGCAGCAACGTTGATGTTCACAAAGCAACGCAGCAAGACTGTCAGCAGGCGATTCACACCTCCGTGAAGCTGCGTCCTACTCCACGCTAAACTCCCTGAAAATAGTCCCAATGGTTGGAGCTGCGTTAGAGCTGGAAACATTGTGTTGCTGCTGCCTTGCTAAAGAGTTTCCCCAGGGATTAATAAAGTCATTCTGAGCTTTTAAAGATAGAACTAGTTTATTATGAGATGATGACGTCACGCAGACCCCCACATTGTCCACATGGAACCAAAATACTTTGTACTGCTTCCTTTACTGTCCTGATACTAACCTCAAGTTGTCTTTAGAGAGAATACATGTATACATTAGTACATTTCATACTTTACTGTAGAGAGGAGTTTATTACAGCCTCATATAAAATCAACAATAATGATAATAATAATATTAAAGCAAACAGAGCTCTCTGGTATCGGTATGGACAGATATCCACATCCAGGTATCGGGATTGGATCAGACGGTGCTTCTCTAACAGGAACGCCGTTTCACGTAAACGTATTGTAGCTCCACCAAAAACCTATTTAAAGTGCCGCCAGAGGCAGTTATAAATAATAATCCTATATAAGACATAAAATGGCTCCTGCACACATCATTTTTGGCCGTCCAACCACACGGCGCGTCGCTTTAGGCTTTTTTTGGGGGCATTTTCTAAAGTGCTGGCTCGGCTTTGAGGTGTGGACAGAGCCTGAGAAATCCACCACGAGTTCACCTTTTTTGTGTGATTGTACGAAACAGTTGAAATAATGAAGGTAAAGGACCTGCAGAGCACAAGTGCTTTGTGGAAACAGGATGCGTCTAGTTTAGGCTGTATCTTGCTGATTCCAAATCCCAACCTTTCTACGTACCTTTAACACTGTCACAGGAGTTTTTAGTCAATAATTCTAACTTCTTTGTTTTCTTCACAGAATATGACTGACTTTGAGTATCTGAAGCTGCTTGGCAAGGGCACCTTTGGGAAGGTGATTCTTGTCAAAGAAAAGTCCACTGGAGTTCATTATGCCATGAAAATTCTGCGCAAAATGGTCATAATAGCCAAGGTAAGTGAGATTTGTCTTTAGACAGTAAATTGCACATAAAGACGCCCGGGACATCTTTTCCTACGACATGCTAGTGTACAGAAATAAAGCCTGAATATGAGCGCTGCGACCGTCCGACGTATTTGGCGATCACTTGGATAACGTGTGAATTCCTGCCCTCTGCATCTGCTGGAAATTCTTTTGCTCATGTCTGACGCTCACTCGCTCTGTCGTCACTTTATGTGTCTGATCATCTGTGATCCACACACACTCTGGTGGTTTCTGACGCCGTTTCCTCCAAATAATCTTTCAAACAAGTGAAACGCTAAACAAAGTTGAGGCCAGCTTTGTTTTTCTGTCTACAGTAGAGCGAAGTTCCTCACTCTGCCGTGGCGATAAGCAGTGAGCCACTCCAGGGGATTGTCCAGCAGAAAGAACCAGGTTCTAGTTCTGGTCCAGGGCCAGATTTGGCAGCCGTTCTTAGTCTTTCCACAGCCATAGCTCCGGCCTATCAGGGGTTAAACTGGTGCTGAGCCGGCTCCACATCGTTGCTGGGCCAGAGCAGAGCCGGACCTGGGCCTGACTTGTCATCAGCTGGGGGCGGAGTTATCGCCACCTCCTTCTGAACCGGCTTTCTGAAATCTACAGCGAACACGGATCCCCGGGGTGGTTATAGAGAAAATAATAATAATAACTTCAGGGAACGAGATAAATCGTTCCCTGAAGTTAATGGTACCATGGAGACCAGATCATTCAATCTGCGATCGCAGAGCTGCGGCTCTGGAGCTGCAGAGCTCCTCCTGTCCGTCAGCTGGTGGATCTAGAATCTAGAATCAGTTTTTTTCAGGCTTTTCATGGTGACATGATTGTAACTAACTTCACTTCCAGGTCTTGTTTGGCGTTATGAGCGCAGGCTGAGGTCTGCATGAGGCAGCAGGGGGCGCTCCGCTATGAGACGCTCCACAGAACTTCTTTATAATGAAGCCAGACTTCTGGTTCCTCAGGAACTACTAAACAAACTACAAACTACTGTAAATGAAAGCTTGAAGTTTTTAGACATAAAATTAGCCTTTTAATGGCTTCATGTGAAAGAGAACTTTAATCAGAGTGGTTACCTAGGTTACCATGGAAACGGCTGTAGAGCAGCGTTCTATCATTCTACACCTCCATTCCTCCATGTTGAAGCTTTTGATTCAGACACGTCCAGAAATAAAGTGAAAGGAGCAGAAAGTCACTATGGAATGTTGGAATGGTGAAAAATAAGACCCAGGATCATTTACGTTATTATTATGATTATTATTATTATTATTATTATTATGATGGCCAGGTCCATATTGTATTTTGAATGTTATTAGTTTTTTGTAAAAAAAAAAACTAAACATGCTCAAAAACTCACCAAATTTGGCACTGTCATTAACACTGGATAAAGTTATAAGAAAATGTAAAAATGAACCCCCAGAGAGCCAAACTGTGCTCTCTAGCGCCACCTACAAACACTACAACGCCCACCAAAGACACTTAAACGGCGACCACGGCCCGTAGGAATGTCGTAGCGAGATCAAACCAAAACTCAATTGTTCGTCTCATCCAGACCTACAAATCACATGCTGGGACCCCTGACCTAAATCCGACAGGAAGTCTGCAATTTGCCTTTCAAAATAAGATGTGCAAGCGCTACTCCTCAATAATCCCGAATCTCATTTTCAGCTGTCGAGCGGTTTTGTTTTTATTAACCGTCAAAGTTTTGAACACCAAATCCCGCCTCCTCGCCCAGTTTAAAGCTCCTCTGAGGGCGAATATCGTATCGCCTTCAACAAACTATGAAATGATAGAGGACACTCTCCTGCTCAATAATTCTGTTCAACTTTTTGACAAATCCAGCAGGTTTTTTTTAATTAGCCATCAAACTTCCGAACACTGGATGCCGCCTTCTCGTCCATGTGTGTTTCAACAGACATTTTAACCTACTAAACCTGCTCACAGGTTGATGAAACTACACCAATACATAGGTACAGGTGTTTTAGTTTGAATGACGCAATACTTTTGTCTTTATTCTAAACTGTTCTCGATTAACAATCATTTTTTCCGAGATGTCCGCATCGACAGGACTCATTCTCTCTCACGGCTGCTGGCTGCAGACGGAACACACACACACACACACACACACACACACACACACACACACACACACACACACACACACACACACACACACACACACACACACACACACACACACACACACACGGCCTTGTGGTGCAATACTGCCCTCTTGTGATGAGTTGGAAAACAGAACAGTAGCCCAAAAGCTTTAATTTTTCTTTTTCTTTTTTTTTCCAACACCTTCAAAAGAATTGTACTCACGCTGAGTACAGGATTCCAGCAGGTGGCGCCACTGATCCTTAAAGCCTGTTTTATTCTTGACACGTCCGCGAGCTCTGTACGGCTCCGTGCGGCCGAATGACGTCATTTTAGCCGCCAGGCTCCTCCTATGTGTCTTGCACAGACACATATTTAACTTAACACACCGTGATGAGGGACAATGACAACCTCGGTAAACACTCTGATTCTACTTTTCTTTCACATGAAGCCGTTAAAAGGTTCATTTTATGGCTAAAACTCCAAGCTTTCATTTACAGTAGTATGTAGTTTGTTTAGTAGTTACTGATGAACCAAACGTCTGGCTTCATTATAAAGAAGTTCTGTGGGTAGAAAATGCCCGTACATGTTCCATGATTGCTTCATAAAACACTGGATTCACTTCATTGCCAGTAACGTAAGGTAACATCCCTGCAGAGGGGCGGAGCCTAAAACACAGGGTGGAGGACGAGTATGACGTCACGAGTCCTTAAGTTTGACTTTCACATAACAGCAGAGGACATAAGGCCCGTGGACCAGAACCCACCAAGAGGCTCCAATCTGGTCCCACAGAGCAAGGAGGTTTAAAGGGTTTATACAGTATATAGTTTGTTTTGACATTTCAGTGGATTTTCACCAGAAGGTTTCATTCAGATTGACTTCATTTTCAGGAACTGTTGGATCTTGTAAAAATATAGAGAATTTTATTACTTTATTTATTTTTATTACTGAACACAACAAAGAAAAACTTTAAAGTGTAAATGTCACCGTTCTTATAGCAATGGAGGAGTAGAACAGAGCAAGGGGGGGAGGAGGAGGAGGAGGGTAGCATCAGGGGGAGGAGGGGGCATCAGGAGAGGGACGAGCAGGAGATGGCATGCTTTTTAATGCTAATGCTAGGCTAGTTAGCTTAGCATATTAGCATGTGAGATAAGACCAGATTCCAGGTCACCTGGGGAGGAACCTGTGTGATTTTCAGGTAAAGAACATTTAAAGGGGCCTGAGGCTGGGATTGGGCCGACCCTGACAGACCAGGGGGCGAGGTCCCGTCCAACGCTGCTTCCAGCTTTAATTATTATTATTTTTCTCTATGTCCACTCTGGGGCTCCGGACTAAAACAAGACAGATGTGAAAAACCTGCAACAGAGCGACGAGGAGCCTCAATGTTTTCATGAGGTTCAGGTCAGACTAGATGGAGCGACCCGGACCAAACCACTGGTACAGTCCGTCTCCTGGTTCCTGGATCCTGCCGGCGCTACGTTGGTGGAACCAGTGACGTAATGACGTGGCTCTCTCTGGCTCCGTTAACGCTGGAAAAAGAACTGGTTCTTTGAAGCTGCTGATAAAGAACTAAACTAGAACCTGAACTAGCTCCTGGTTCTTGATGGTGGAAAAGCCCTGGGGGGGAGAAGGCAGAGTGGTAGAATATCTCTAAACATGGCGGTCCTCATGTGGATGCTTTGCTGCTGAACGCTCCAGTCAGTAAAGCTTGGTACTGTTGTAGTTTGCCATGTTTTTTGATGAAGGTTTTTTTTGCAGGATGAAGTGGCCCACACCGTCACGGAGAGCAGAGTGCTGCAGAACACCAGACATCCTTTCCTCACGGTGAGAGAACCACACACTCACCGGGAGCGGCGTCACACGTTCTGAATGTAAAACTCACACCGAGCTGATCACCAGCATGTGGAGAGAAAACGCTCAGCTGCCACTGTATTAGGTACACCTTTACTTCAACAAGGTTCTGGAGACACGCTTGTTAAAAAAAAAAATTAAAAAGCCAAATCACAAGGTCTATATTACGTTCAGGTGTGTTGCACCAGGGAGAAAACCTGCAGGACACCGGCCCTCCAGGACCCCCCCCCCCCCCCACCCCCACCCCCCGCTTTAGTGTTTGACAGGCAATGCTGGTGTCAAACTCATTTAATCCAACTCCACATGTTTTCCTTTGCTTCAGAGGAACAAACACTGTGAATAGAGTCTCGATTCCTAAATACTTCCCAGGTTTGAAGGCTGAGAGCTTTACTCTCGATCTGCAGGCCTGATGTTTGTCACCGCTGCTGTTAAAGAACCAAATGGAAGACATCCGCCTGTAGCAGGCTGCTCCATCCCAAACTGCAGTCCCACATAGTAAAGAGGTCCGGTGGAGCACTGCAGCACCCTCAGAATTCTGCTGGGCCTGTGTTTGGACCTGGCCTCTGGTTCTGGACTACTTGAACCTTCTGGGCCTGTGTTTGGACCCGGCCTCTGGTTCTGGACTACTTGAACCTTCTGGGCCTGTGTTTGGACCCGGCCTCTGGTTCTGGACTACTTTTACCTTCTGGGCCTGTGTTTGGACCCGGCCTCTGGTTCTGGACTACTTGAACCTTCTGGGCCTGTGTTTGGACCCGGCCTCTGGTTCTGGACTACTTGAACCTTCTGGGCCTGTGTTTGGACCCGGCCTCTGGTTCTGGACTACTTTTACCTTCTGGGCCTGTGTTTGGACCCGGCCTCTGGTTCTGGACTACTTGAACCTTCTGGGCCTGTGTTTGGACCCGACCTCTGGTTCTGGACTACTTGAACCTTCTGGGCCTGTGTTTGGACCCGGCCTCTGGTTCTGGACTACTTTCACCTTCTGGACCTGTGTTTGGACCCGGCCTCTGGTTCTGGACTACTTGAACCTTCTGGACCTGTGTTTGGACCCGCCCTCTGGTTCTGGACTACTTTCACCTTCTGGACCTGTGTTTGGACCCGGCCTCTGGTTCTGGACTACTTGAACCTTCTGGACCTGTGCCTGCTGCCTGTCTTTGCTCTGACTTCAGCTCCAGTGAAGATCCTCCACCTTCTTCCTTGTCCTCCACCTTCTTCCTCCATGCTCTCTGGGCTCCAGTCACTTTTCCACGGCTGTGTTTGGTCCGGCACTGAGTGAAGAGCAGAATCCTGCAGAGTCGGCACATTTTGTGGAGTGTACTGAACCTGACCGACGGGTTGCCGGCGGTCACCCTGCTCCATTAATGATTTACTCCACCCTGACCTGACGGGCTGTTCTTTCCTTGAAATGGAGCTTTCCAAAACTTGACATTAAAGTATATCCTCATTAAATGAAATGTGACAACAATTTAGCCGTCTGACATCCCAGATTATTCTTTACTGTCTTATTCATAAGACAGTAAAGTTCATATTTAAATCAAAAAAAAATCTGAAGCATTTTCTGAATAGAGTTTTCTAGATGAATCCTATTAAGACATTGAATATCTGTGGTGCACTGATCAGTGGAACGGCCCAACGTGTCCATTGTTTCCTTCTTCCTTAAAGACTTTGAACACTTTAACAACATGCAGCACCTGAAACGTCTGGTTTCTTATCAGACCTGAAACCGGCGCCCAGATAACCGCTCACTTTTATTTTTATGTCCAATCTCTTGCAGACACTAAAATATGCCTTCCAAACCAACGACCGGCTGTGTTTTGTTATGGAATACGCCAACGGAGGAGAGGCGAGTGCTCCGGTCTTCCTTCCATCCTTACATGGACATGAATTAACTACGTGAGGTCAAAAGCATGCGTCCGTCTTCACCTGTCTGTCCTCCTGCAGCTCTTCTTCCACCTGTCGCGAGAACGCGTCTTCACAGAGGACCGAGCACGGTTCTACGGCGCGGAGATCGTGTCTGCTCTGGAGTACCTCCATTCACGGGATGTGGTGTATCGCGATCTGAAGGTCGGTATGCTGTGGTTGGGTTTAAGAAAGCTCTCCACCACCTCCACGACTGTCTCGTGACGTGGAGACATGATTACTTGTCACTGTTGAGATGAGGGTTCCTTCAAACCATAGTTTGCTTTGCAACAAATCAAAATAACATGAACATGGTGTTTTCATATTGCAGACAGCAGTCCCAGGCTATAAACTGTGTATAAAGAAAGGACACTTTTTACTGTAATCTTTGAATCATAAATCCTTCAGTTTGCTTCATCAGCAGCTTTAAAGGTCAGACTTTAAGTTTTGAGATTTAGATTAACATGTTAATCGAAGACATGTTTAACGTTCATTAAAATAGTTTAAGAACAAAACAAGCTGACCTTCGTCCACTGGCCCTTCCTTTCAGTGCTGAAGATCATTGATCCTGCTCAATAACAGAGACTCCAGTCAGGATTTGGTCTTTTTACAGAAACTGTGTTCATGAGTATAAAATATATATATATATATATAGTATAAAGTATAATAGAGAATTTTATTTCTTTCTTTTTCAGCTTGAGAATCTAATGCTGGACAAAGATGGCCACATCAAAATCACTGATTTTGGACTGTGTAAAGAGGGAATCACTCCAGATGCAACCATGAAAACGTTCTGCGGGACTCCTGAGTATTTAGCCCCGGAGGTAGGTCACCGGTTCAGTCCCCTCACATCCTGCCAAGGTGGAGCTGTTTGTTCTCTCCGTCAGGCTGACATGGACACCACTACCACTGACAAACTCACTTCATTGACACACTTCCTGCCTGTGTACACGTCCAGCTCTTAGTTACTGAACAAAAGCTAAATAAAAATGATGGTAATGACAATAGATTGTATTTGAAGGCGCCTTTCCCAGCACTCAGGGAGACCATACAACCATACGTTTAGCAAAGTACAGTAAAACAGTAAAACCAACACAAGACGCAGAGCAGCTGACCTCAAGGAGGATCTGCAGTTTGGATCAGATGTTTTAAGTTCTGATTTGAAACGAGGAAGAGGGTCCAGGTTTCTCAGATGAGGAGGAAGTGAGTCCCAGAGACGAGGAGCAGAGCGGCTGAAAGCTCCTCAAGGTGGTGAGACGGGTGGAGGAGACAGACGGATGAATGGAGAAAGAGGACCTGAGGAAACATGGAGGAGGTGGGATGGGGGGGGGGGGGGGGGGGCGGTCTTGAATGTGAGCAGGATTTAGAATTGGATGCAGAATTGAACTGGGAGGCAGTGGAGCTGATGGAGGACTGGAGTGATGTGGTGGGTGGGGGAGCTGATGGAGGACTGGAGTGATGTGGTGGGTGGAGGAGCTGATGGAGGACTGGAGTGATGTGGTGGTTAGGAGCTGATGGAGGACTGGAGTGATGTGGTGGGTGGAGGAGCTGATGGAGAACTGGAGTGATGTGGTGGGTGGAGGAGCTGATGGAGAACTGGAGTGATGTGGGTGGAGGAGGTATCAGTGTTGATGGAGAAGCTGCTGGTTTTATTGCTGTTCAGTTTGAGGAAGTCGAGGGTGAAGCAGGTTTTTGTTTCAGAGACACAATCAGTGAGGGTGGAGGAGGTGGAGGAGGGGGAGGGTTTCAGTCATTCATGAATGATTTTAGCTTCTCTGACAGTTTTCTGGAGTCTACATCCACTGAAATCCTGGTTGAACAACCAACATGATTAAAGAATCAGTCTTGCTGCTCCAGATTGTTTGAACCAAAGATCAGTTCTCATTATTTCATCTTCAAACCTGGAAACGGGTTCCTCTCGCAGAGGAAGAGAAATCTGGTGGGAACCTCAGAAACGCAGCTGAAAGAGAAACAACCAACACTGTTACTTTAAAACTGGTGTCAGAATCCTGAAAAATCCAGGATCAGACACTGAATTGTTAGTATCTTTAGTATTGTGCAGCCTGGTTCACACCCACATCTTCTGTGTGCGCGGGTAAGAATCCTCTTAGATCCTGTCAACCTGTTTCCTTGTGGTTTGAAGTATCATTGAAACATGAAGTTATGGGATGGCCCTCTGTTGACCTGAATGCTTCAGCTCTGTGCTCTCCATCACGGAGTGAGGGGCGAGCAGGAGGTGTTGGTGACGAGGCCTGGCCGTGTGCTCCTCAGGTCCTGGAAGATAACGACTACGGCCGGGCGGTGGACTGGTGGGGTCTGGGGGTGGTCATGTACGAGATGATGTGCGGCCGTCTGCCTTTCTACAACCAGGACCATGAGCGTCTGTTTGAGCTCATCCTCATGGAGGAGATTCGCTTCCCCCGAAACCTGTCGCCCGAGGCCAAGTCCCTGCTGGCCGGGCTACTGAAGAAAGACCCCAAACAGAGGTCAGTGTGTCGGCGTGCGGCCGGGGGCTCCGTCCTCCCACCGCCCGCTCATCATCACGTTTGCTCTTCAGGTTAGGCGGCGGTCCCAATGATGCCAAAGAAGTCATGAGTCACAAGTTTTTCATCAGCATCAACTGGCAGGACGTGGAGCAGAGGAAGGTGAGTCTCAGGATTCAGGTTGATCTCCTCATTCAGCTGCAAAACTCTCATGAGCTGAAAGAAACCAGCAGCAAGGTAGAGGGACGCCACACGACTGACGATGAGGAGGAGAGAAGATCAGCTCAACTGAAGTGGTCTGGACAGCGTGAGCTGAACAGCAGAACTCCGCCTCAGCAAACTGCTGACCGGGAACACGTCGGGAAGTTCACTATGGAGGCTTCATGACACCAAGTCGCTGCACGTGTCTTTGATTCTGAGTTGAAATCTGTGACCCAGTCAACGTCTGCTCTGTCCTCAGCTCGCTCCACTCTTCAGACCGCAAGTCACATCGGAGACGGACACTCGGTACTTCGACGACGAGTTCACTGCACAGACCATCACGCTGACACCACCAGACAAGTGTGAGTGTTGGTCAGCCGCTTTCCAGGTTTAGAGAACAGCTCGGGGCTTAGAGAACAGCTCGGGGTTTAGAGAACAGCTCGGGGCTTGGAGAACAGCTCGGGGCTTAGCGAACAGCTCGGGGCTTAGCGAACAGCTCGGGGTTTAGAGAACAGCTCGGGGCTTAGAGAACAGCTCGGGGCTTAGAGAACAGCTCGGGGCTTAGAGAACAGCTCGGGGCTTAGCGAACAGCTCGGGGCTTAGCGAACAGCTCGGGGTTTAGAGAACAGCTCGGGGCTTAGAGAACAGCTCGGGGTTTAGAGAACAGCCCAGGGTTTAGAGAGAACAGCTCAGGGCTCAGAGATCAGCTCAGAGATCAGCTCGGGGCTTAAAGAAGAGCACAGAGTATTGACACCAAGCCTCACTGCCTTCTGCTTGTTTTACAGATAATAATCTGGACTGTGAGGACCCAAGTCAGGAAGCACATTTCCCCCAGTTCTCCTATTCTGCAAGCATTAGAGAGTGATTGTTGGCCACACACACACACACACACACACACACACACACACACACACACACACACACACACACACACACACACACACACACACACACACACACACACACAGGTCAGAATCCTTTCAAAGCTCACCTCGGAGGAGGTTTCGCTCCCAGCAGGGTCAAAGTGCCTCGGCCGGCCGGCAGCCATGTTTTTCTACAGAACTCTTCCACCACAGCTGTTCGTCCAACTGGACCTTGATTTCATGTGTTCATCAGCACAATTCATCACTAGTGTGACTTCAACACTGTCAGCTGTACCAGAGGATCAGGGCCACTCCACAAATATACATATGTCTTTTAAAAAAACAAATCCTAAGACTTGTTCTTTGAATTGAATGAATAAGTTCAGATTGATTGTTTGAAACCACATTTGTCTCCACATCTGTATTTCGGTGGCCCTCGTCTTCTTCCATCCAGGTCGTCTACGAACAACTGCTGCTGTTTTCTCCCGAGCCCAGACCTGGGGCTCCCCTCCTGGTGTTTGGAGAAGACGTACGGCGCCCTCTACAGGCCGCCGTCAGGCTGTGAGCAGCAGCTTTGGGTGTCTTTCTATTTGTGTGGATTTATTTTTTCTGTCTTTGGAGACAACCAGGTTTTCTAAATCTGACCTGAAAGGCTTGTGAGTGTTTGTGTTCATATGTATCAGGATTGAAAACATAGAGTGTTTGTAGAGGAAATGCTTGACGGAGGGAAACGGAGCGCGACGTGTTCCAGGCTGTCCTCACAATGTCACCTGTCCAGGTTCACACAGCATTTAATAGAAACTCTGAGAACTCTACTGCAGGTGTATACTTCATATTTTCAAAAAGATCAATTGTCTTGACCGGCCAAATTGAGAGCAGCCACGTGACACACGAGCTTCAGACCTCATTTCTCTCATGTTCTTGATGAGGTTTGCTGACTCGTCTCTTCTCCACCTACTGTTGTTGGTTCTGCACACTATGACTGATGTCAGACAGGTCCTCCACAGTCCAGCTTCTTCTGTGGTTCCTGTCCATCAGTACTGCTGCAGCCTGGGAACATCGGGTGTGGAGTGTAAAGCGCTGGTTCTGCAGTCGCCCAGGTTCCCCCTTCGGTTCCAGCAGCCGTCACAGCAGGGTGGAGGACTGCAGTACTCAGCAGTGTACTCATGTCACTTTGTTGAGAAACAAGGAGCTGGTGCAGAACTTTTACCACAAGTGCTGTTTTTGAGAAAAATTCCGTTACTTTAGATTTTGTCTGGTGGTTTTACCTCCATATCTCCTGTTCTGGAGCTCCTTCATGGGTCGGTTCAATTTCAGGACATGTATAATGGTTAAACGTGATGTATGTGTTTCCAGTTACATTATTCTACTCAAGAATCATTTCTATCTGTGGATGTAATTATGAAATATGATGAACTAATACACCTTTTTATTTGTCTTACTATATCCCCACGTGTGTCTCCATCCTTTCACGTTTACAGTTTGAAGGACATATTTAATATGGTACTGCACATTTTACTGTGACGAGGCATTAAATCTCGTGTGTCCGATAAAATACATGTTAGGTTTCCCAGTGTACTCTATTTGCTTTGTATTTGGTGTGATCATGTAATTGTCACTGAAAGGAAGGATGTGGCAAACCAGCAGGACCAAAGAACCACGGTGAGCTCATCTGGGAACGTATGCAGCTCTTTGTTTCTCTCCTGAACAGCGGGGAGGTACAGCCAGTACTGCAGTATAGGGAGGCAGGTGGGGGTTTTCTATTGGATTTCAAATTGTCTGTTAGTTCAATCAAATCCCCTCCGTCACCCAGGGGCTGCAGCTGACTAGTTATTTTAAATGGAAAACTTGAATGTAGTGTATAAAGTCCTGCATCCTCCCATAAGAACAAGAACGTTCAGCAGTGACGTCAGCCAGCTGCTGAAACAAAAGCTTTTACGTCAGACAGTTCATACTCCGTTAAGAAGCTGATGAGCTTGCAGGCCACGCCCCCTCGCTGCAGACCACGCCCCCTTGCAACAGGACCACTTCTGTGAAGCAGCGTTTTAACTTTTCAACTGCACAGCTTATTTCTGGCCTCCAGTGTTTTCAGAAGTACATTTCTCTGAACTGTTCCAGTAATAACAGAGCTTCTGTCTGAGCGCCATGCTGGTTGGTTTGATCTACAGGAGCTGAGCTCAGAGTGATGCGTTCAGGTGCATCACGTAACTCCGCCCTCCGACATGTTAATGAGCTGCAGGGCTCCTACAGTAGTGAGGCTACAAGTTAAACATTAAAATATGACTGATAGTTATTAGTGAGCTGGAACACATGAGCAGCACGGCAGAGCAGAGGTTTCAGCAGAGCAGCTCTTACTCAGTTCAGCCAGGATGGTTGGAACAACCAAACTAAACTTCATCCAGTCGGAGTTGGACGAAGAAAATGAGGTCATTTAGTTGGGCAGGACCCGGCAGTGCCGAACTTTCTTCTTGGTCTTATGGAGGAGGAATCGGCCTTAAGTCATTGATTTGTAGGACAATAGTACTCATTGTAGTGGGCATTGCGATATAAAGATGTTCCTCGTTCTATGGCCTTCTTATTGCATTCCAGGGATCATGGGTCAGTTTGTCAGCATCAGAACTAAGAGGTCATGGTGCCTCATGCTGAAGAGGAAGTGCTTGAACAAGACAACCACCCTACTCAACACCAGCCAATCAGCAGTGTCTTGGTCCCAAACCAACTAAATTAAACTTATGGAGTGGTCAGCCCAATCCCCGGACCTTAATCCCACAAAAGACTTTTGGAGTTGCATCAAAAATGCTGCTTCTGAGGCTGAACCAGGGTTTATTCTAGAAAGGGGGTTCAACAAACTCTGAGTTTCTCCCTGAACTCTAAGTCGACTGACTCCTCGATAGGAAACTGAGTTTCCAGTTCCACACCAGCTGATCTGAATTAGTTCAATCACCTCTCAGCATGTGGACCTTGAGTTCAGCGCCTGAACAACCAGAATAAAAAGCTTCATCAATGCAGCCCCAATACCACTGGTCACTATGGCAACAGACCCCAAATCCAGTTCTTTCACAGTAAAAGTCCCGCTGCTGCAGCAGCAGAGGAGAGACGGCTGGGAGGAAAGTGCTGCCAGAGTCAACGCAGAAGTTTGAACACATTACTCTATTGACTGAACATCTAACTTAAGATCGCTGCATACAGGTATTTAAATTGATGTAGACTATTACATTTTAAAAATATGAATTCAGTAGCTACTTCAAGTAGGAACTGAAACCCCAAGAAAATGTTGTTTGCACTGGTCCTCTCTTCATATCCTGCTGAGTAGATTCACTCAATGTTTACACATTTTTATTAGAGTGGGGTCATTTAAAATGTGTACATCAACACTCAATAAAATACTACAATTACTACACACACACATACATATTTCATTATCTATACCCCCCCCCCCCCCCCCCCCCCCCCCAAGAAAAAATGTGTTAATCAATAATAAAATAAAATAAAAACTATTGATTTAGTGTGAGGGTGAATTTCTAAGAGCTTGACACTCTGTTGCTTTACTAAAAAGGTAAAAATGCACTCTGGCGTGAGACACGAGACAATTCGGGATGGACTGTCCTCTCCCAAAGATTCTCTCATGACGTCAGGTGGGAGGAGCCAGGAGAAACTCAGGGTTTCCTTTACAAACGCTGCCAGCAAGCAGGTTCAGTTCGGAGTCTGTTACTGAACGGATAACTCAGAGTTTCCCCTCATTTCAGGGTTAACCTACTCTGGGTTCTCACATAACCTGCTTTCTGGAATCCCCCCCAGGAAATGAAGACATATTCTGGAGCGTTGTCCTGCTGGGCTGGAGAACTGCTCCCAGCTCGACTCCACACAACACAGAAACAGCAGTTATACTACTAAATAATAGTTTAGTGATTCATTGGATACCTTTACATTAATACTGTAAAGATTTGAGTTTGTAAAGAGAAATGCAGAAACTGCCCAAATGTCATTTTTCTTCATGTGTGAAGTGAATTAAAACATGAATTCATACTTCGTTGCCTGATTTAGAATATAATGTGCAGCGTTCCCAGATGCACGGGAATAAAAAGCATCAATAGAATTTTGAGCTTAACTCACATTTTTAAACATACTGGAGCGCTGAATCTATTTCATTGTCTTGATGTATAGAAATGAAAGAGCAGCGGTTGAGCCGTCAGAAGAAGAGAGCAAACTAAATAAATTCCTGAGTGAGATTTCATTTTCCTTCCTGTGGGCTCTCCACCTTCCTGTGGGCTCTCCACCTTCCTGTGGGCTCTCCACCCTCATGAAGGTTCTTAATGGTGTAATGTGATCTGGGTGACGGTGCTCAGACTGACACCCCCACCACCCGGAAACGGATAAGAGGGAGAAGATGGATGGATGGATGGATGGATGGATGGAATTTCGTTTTCCACCGGCGTCTTGCTGAGGAGCGGCCAGTGGCCTCCATCCCCGTCCTGCTTCTGGAACCTTCAGATCTTCTGCAGGCATGAAGTGAGATCAGTCGCTGCAGAAGAGCTGAGTTGAGGAAAACACTGTCACTGTTCACTGACACTCCTCACCACATTGTTTGATGATATTGTGATTTTGAAGGATCCTCTTTTCTTTTTTTTTTTACACACTTCTCCAAATATATTGTAGCAGCTGCTGTGAACTGACGGAGGTGCAAAGGATTGTGGGAAATGCTTGCAGTAACTTTGTTTATGTGTTGTCATGGTTACGTGTTTGAGTTCTGTGTTTGACTTGTTCTGTTGTTGCCGGATTATTCAGTTATAGTTGATTCAGTTATCATCTGTCTTGTCCAGATGTGTTTCTATTCATTGTGTGTAACACCCTGAGCTGAGCTGAGCTGAGCTGATGTTGCAGATGAGCACCACCCTCTGAGGTGATGTGATGCTGCAGGTTTGCGCCCCCCTCTGAACTGAGGTGATGTTGCAGGTGAGCACCCCCCTCTGAACTGAGGTGATGCTGCAGGTTTGCGCCCCCCTCTGAACTGAGGTGATGCTGCAGGTTTGCGCCCCCCTCTAGGCTGAGGTGATGCTGCAGATGAGCGCCCCCCTCTGAGCTGATGTTGCAGATGAGCGCCCCCCTCTGAGCAGAGGTGATGTTGCAGGTGAGCGCCCCCCTCTGAGCTGATGTTGCAGGTGAGCGCCCCCCTCTGAGCTGATGTTGCAGGTGAGCGCCCCCCTCTGAGCTGATGTTGCAGATGAGCGCCCCCCTCTGAGCTGATGTTGCAGGTGAGCGCCCCCCTCTGAGCTGATGTTGCAGATGAGCGCCCCCCTCTGAGCTGATGTTGCAGATGAGCGCCCCCCTCTGAGCTGATGTTGCAGGTGAGTGCCCCCCTCTGACCTCAGAATGTATGTGTGGTTCCAAATAAAGGCATTCCTGAGCAATACAGTCCGTCTCTTTGTTCCTGTATCCACTGCCGGCGCCACAATATTGCAATTGTATACCTGCAGTTCTGAGATGGTCCAGCAGGGGGCAGCATGCTCAGCGTTCACACCTCCAGACAGTGTTGCTTAAAGAGCTACACCTTAAATTATGATTGATGTGAATCACAGACTTCACTTTCATACCGTGAATGTCTGTACTGGACACAGGCTCAGTCATGTACAGCTGAGTTACATAACTGTGTGTGTGTGTGTGTGTGTGTGTGTGTGTGTGTGTGTGTGTGTGTGTGTGTGTGTGTGTGTGTGTGTGTGTGTGTGTGTGTGTGTGTGTGTGTGTGTGTGTAGACCACGCCCCCTCAGTTCTCCTCACATGTCTGCACACTCGCTCTGATGAAGCTGTGTGTGTGTGTGTGTGTGTGTGTGTGTGTGTGTGTGTGTGTGTGTGTGTGTGTGTGTGTGTGTGTGTGTGTGTGTGTTCTTTCTACAGTGCAGGAGCATGTAAATGTTAGAAAACATTCTCATTCCCACACCAGAATTCGTCCTCAGGATCGTGGTCATGGCCTTCCTCCATACCTCCCTCCATACCTCCCTCCATACCTTCCTCCATACCTCCCTCCATACCTCCCTCCGTACCTCCCTCCGTACCTTCCTCCATACCTCCCTCCATCTTCTACACTGCAGGATAACTGTTCAGGGTCGTGGGGTGCTGGAGCCGATCCCAGCGCACTGTGTGCGAGGACAGGACACACCTGGACAGGTGAGGACAGGACACACCTTGACAGGTGAGGACAGGACACACCTGGACAGGTGAGGACAGGATACACCTTGACAGGTGAGGACAGGACACACCTGGACAGGTGAGGACAGGATACACCTTGACAGGTGAGGACAGGATACACCTGGACAGGTGAGGACAGGACACACCTGGACAGGTCTTCAGTCTGTCGTAGCACAAACACACACACTCATTCACACTAGAGGCAATTTAAGGTCATCAATTATCCTCACATGTATGTTTTTGGACGATGGGAGGAAACTGAAAAACCCAGACAAAACACACACACACACACACACACACACACACACACACACACACACACACACACACACACACACACACACACACACACACACACACACACACACACACACACACACACACACACACACACACACACACACACACACACACACAGGGAGAACATAGGAACTTCACTCAGAAAGGCCCCTGGGCAGTAGCTGAACCCACAACCTTCTAACACTACTCCACCATACGGCTATAAAGTGTAAGACTGATAAAGAACTTTATGTTATATTTTCTGTCAAAGTCACCACTGAATGTCATTTATCTGGAGGGATTAGGGTTTTTAGTGAGCGCAGCAGACAGAACTCAACACTGCTGAACATCAGTGATGAGCAGAGAAACATCCACCCTAAATCATTCTGCACTGTGCCATCTGGAAAACCTGCCCCAAAAACAACAAACTAAAATAAGTGATGTTTGTAGCATCAATCATAGGAGACAGATTACGTCATGATGAATCATGTTGAATAACCTCCGTCTCCAACCCTTGCTCATCTGATATTGTTGTTGTCTCTGTATTAGTGCCTGGAGATGACTTTGTTCACTTCCAGGTAAGCCCTGCACGAGAATACTTATGTGCCTAAACTGGTCATTTATGTGTACAAATGGCAAAATACAAAATCTAGAATGTTGTTGTGCTATAAATAAAATGAACTGGATTGACTGTAACTCTGAATAAACCCAATCAGAATGTCTGTATTTGGTCGTGGAGGAGAGATTATGCTGTCCTGGGGGACATGAGGAGGTCTGCCTGTCAGCCCGCCTACACGCACACTCCTTTTTACAACAGCACGTCAACACACCGCCGTCCCACAGAGGCGCGCTCACGTGGCCTCCCTGACGTCAGTACTCAGACACGTGTCGCGGCACAGTGATTGGGCGGAGCTTCGCTGAAGCGTCAGGGAGGAGGCGTGGCTATGCAGATGAGCAGCATGGAGGCAGAAAGTGTGTGTGCGTTCATGTGTGTGGTGGGAGGAGGAGGACCGGCCGCTTCTCCTCCTCCTCCTCTTCCTCCTTCTCCTCCCGGAGCGGAGAGCAGCCCGGACCCAGCGGCCGCTGCGGACACGCGCCTCCTCATGTCTCCTTCCCCTCGTGGATGAAGCAGCTGCAGGTGAGTCATGGGTTTGACCCCGGG
The DNA here is from genome assembly GCF_963383615.2 of Lipophrys pholis. Lineage (NCBI taxonomy): Eukaryota > Metazoa > Chordata > Actinopteri > Blenniiformes > Blenniidae > Lipophrys > Lipophrys pholis. The sequence goes on along the minus strand of NC_137634.1, from coordinate 26,252,149 downwards.
GTCATCGTCACTCCGCTCTGCTGCTCATCAACATTCTTTCCCCGACGCGTCTGTCTGGATCGATTCCAGGTGAAAATATCGACATTGTCCTCAGATCTGCAGGTAGAAGGTGGAACTATTTCCTCCTGGTGTCGGGATGTTTGTTGTCCTCTAACAGAACCGGTAGTCCTCACCAGGCTCAGAGCTCAGGTGAGTTCAGGTGATGGCTGAACACCAACAACTTTATTTAACTATTTATTTATTTATTTATTTATTTAACTCTATTTTAAAAGCTGTAATTTGAACTGAAATCTTTCCGGATCAGTTGTTGAGTGTTTGTGGCTCATCAACACGCCCAACCTCCAGCCTGAGGATCAGCTGTGCTTCAGCAGGGTTACATAAGAGCTGTGAAGGTCCAGTCTGCAAGGGACCTGCTCCTCCTGCTGCTGCTCCTCCTCCTCCGACTGCTCCTCCTCCTACTGCTGCTGCTCCTGCTCCTCCTTCTCCTGCTGCCGCTACTCCTGCTGCTCCTCTTGCTGCTCCTCCTCCTGTTCCTCCTCCTGCTGCTCCTGCTGCTGCTCCTCTTGCTGCTCCTCCTGCTGTTCCTCCTCCTGCTGCTCCTGCTTCTGCTCCTCTTGCTGCTCCTCCTGCTGCTGCTCCTGCTGTTCCTGCCACTACTCCTCCTGCTGCTGCTCCTCCTCCTGTTCCTGCTCCTCTTGCTGCTGCTCCTCTTGCTGCTCCTCCTCCTCCTGTTCCTCCTGCTCCTGCTGCTACTCCTCCTGTTCCTCCTCCTCCTGCTGCTCCTGCTGCTGCTCCTGCTCCTCTTGCTGCTCTTCCTGCTCCTGCTGCTGCTCCTGCTGCTGCTCCTCTTGCTGCTCTTCCTCCTCCTCCTGCTGCTCCTGCTGCTTCTCCTGCTGCTGCTCCTCCTGCTGCTCCTCCTCCTCCTCCTGTTCCTCCTCCTGCTGCTGCTCCTGCTACTCCTCCAGTTCCTCCTCCTGCTGCTCCTCCTCCTGCTGCTCCTGCTACTCCTCCAGTTCCTCCTCCTGCTGCTCCTCCTGCTGCTGCTCCTCCTCCTGCTGCTGCAGGGCCATGTGATCTTGTCCATCCATGTGATCACTTTGACCTGCCAGGCTTTTGTTTACACCGGCAGACATGTGCACCTCCACTGACACCAGAACTCTGGTGTGAGTCTCCACATGTTCTTATAGGAGGAGAGACAGACGGGACCAGTGGACCAGAACATTATAAACACCCTTTGTTTGTTGGTGCTTTTTACTCTCTTATCTAAAATAAAGTGTGATGAAATGAGACAGATGATGAAGACTTACTTTTCCATAGAATATACATGTATTATCAGGTGTAGAGAGAGGTAGAGAGAGGTAGAGAGAGGTAGAGAGAGAGAGAGAGGTAGATAATAGCAGTATTTTGTGGACTGCCTAAGAATAAATCCCAGAATGGTTTTACTGTCTTTACAGTGGACAGTTTTCCCCTCCATCCCACGGAGCAGAATAAACACATATCCATTGTAACCCCCCCCCCCCCCCCCCCCCCCACACACACACACACACAACCTGTTCTCAGGACATAGTCCTCTGATTAAAACGGATCCTGAAGGTTCTTCAGCGCATTAGGAACATGTTCTGTTTAACATTTAGATGAAGCCTTTTGCAGCGTTTGGCTGCCGCTGCCCTTTGTGATTTAAATGTTTTGTAACTTTCTCCATCTGTTGATGTGAGTGTTTCTATGATGTGCATGTCGCTGCCTGGTCTCTGGTCTCTGGACGCTGGCTGCCCGGTCTCTGGACGCTGGCTGCCCGGTCTCTGGTCGGTGGCTGCCTGGTCTCTGGACGCTGGCTGCCCGGTCTCTGGTCGGTGGCTGCCCGGTCTCTGGTCGGTGGCTGCCTGGTCTCTGGTCGGTGGCTGCCTGCTGTTGTCGTGCTCACGCCCTTGAGGACCGCCGTCTCCTAAACATTGTTGGCGTTTCCTCAAAGCTTGTTTGTTGCTCTGCAGCTGCTTTTCAGCCACTGCCAGTGTCAGGCCCTGTTTACACCACAACGTTTCACATGACGACACCGAGTCCGTTAAAGAGCGTTGTGTTTCCACTGCAGCGGCGGACACACAGACAGCGGTGTAGTTAGTCTACCAGGCCACTGGAGGGCGCTGTTGCTTTATTTAGTGATGAAACCACACAGACATTTGCAGAGGACAACACGCTATAGATTGTTTGCACTGACGTCGGGAACATCCCATGATCCTCTCTGATTCGCTAGTGTCCACCATCTTTTATGACGGCTTTTATTTACAACACACCGATCACTGCTGACGAAGGCGGAAAATATTTAATTTCATATTGTGTTGGTGCTTTTTTTGTGGGGATTTTCAACACAGAATGATCTAATACAGTCATCCTCAAAGTGTGGTACGTGTACCACTAGTGGTACTCGGGGCTCCCTCTAGTGGTACGCCAAAGGATCACTGAAATAGATATAAATGCGCTGACATCAACAGTTAAGGCCTCTTCATCCTCCATAAGAACAAGACGAAAGTTGGGCAGTTCAGGTCCTGCTGAACAAAATGACGTAATTTCCTTCTTCCAGCTCCTTCTGGCCGAAGAAATTAGTTTGGGCTGTTCCAACCGCCCTGCTGAACTATGTGGGAGCTGCTCTGCCGAAACTTCTGCTCTGCTGTGCTGCTCATGCGTGTTCCAGTTCGCTCATGACTATCAGTCATATTTTAATCATATTTAGCTCGTAACATCGCTACTGTACGAGCGCCGCAGCTCGTTAAAATGTCGGAGTGTAGGCTTTTACATGATGCACCTGAACGCATCACGAACAGCTGTCAGCTCATGTAGTTAATACCGGACCAACAACTCTCTTTTATTACTGAAACAGTTCAGAGAAATGTGTTTCTGAAAGTACTGGAGGCCAGAAATATACTGTGCAGTTGAAAAGTTTAAATGCCGCATCACAGACGTGTGGCTGCTGCGAGGGGGCGTGGCCTGTTGTGTGGGGCGTGGCCTGCCGTGTGGGGCGTGGCCTGCGAGTTCGGCAACTTCTTATCGGAGTATGAACTGTCCTGCTGAAAAAGCTTTTTTTCAGTTGCTGGCTGACGTCACTGACGAATTTTCTTCTTGTTCTTATGGGTTCAAAAAGGGAGGATGAAGGGGCGTTGTCATGCCCACCTGATGGTGGCACAGGTGGGCCTCTCCGCCTATACGGCTCCGGACAATGTTTCTGAACATGAATTTCCAGGAGTTCCTCCCCTGTACCATGAATAAAAAATAAAGTTTTTATGTGAAAACGGTTATTCAGCGGTGCTTTCTGTGGACTGACCCCGACAGAGGGACCTCATTTCTGGGTTCGCGTCATGGCAACCCACGGTAGAGCGTTTATACCCGTAACTTATTCTGTACTGCAGCTGAAAACACGGGATTTAGCCAGCCAGAAGTATTTTGTGTGTAAAATGACTTTTCACGTCGAGTCCCGGAGGTTAGCAGGTCGCTAAGCATTATGGGCGATCGTGACACAAAGTGCCGCCACTGCCGTAACGCCGCCGAAACGCCGCCGTAACGCCGCCCGCTGATTACTAATATGGATGAACTGGACGGTGGAAGAGGAGTTACTTCAATCGCTTCTGAAGCCGTTATCTACTTCATAATGTTTATCGTCTGAAATACTCAGTCCGTGAATAAAACATCATTTTCTGAAATGGCAGCCATGTTTGATTTTCGATTGGCTCAAGCGGGGCCATGTGACACGAGAAGGGAGGGGTGATCCCAGATCTATAGTAGAATGATAGAGAGACATTCGCTAGAATCCATTGACCATCTGTTTATCATAGTTTTATTCTTAATCTTATTGTTCTTCGTGTGTGTGTGTGTGTGTGTGTGTGGGTGTGTGTGTGTGTGTGTGTGTGTGTGTGTGTGTGTGTGTGTTCAGTCAGCCTGTTTTGATATTTTTTTAATCAAGTACTTTACATTCTTTACTTAACATTTAAGTACAGCTTTATTTCATCTTGAAGAGTTTTTTGTTCGTTTGTTTTTCATTTATTAAAGTACAATGTTTATTTAACTTTTCTGTGCAATATATTTTAATTGAATCATTATTTAAGTACAGTCTTTTATTTTCCTATATTTAAGGGCAGTGTTACTAATCTAACTGTGTACAATGGTACAATGGCTGACAATATTAAATATACTTCTTTAGGAGTAAAACCTCTGCCTTGTTTTTGATGAATACTTAGGCTTACTACGCTGTATAGTGTTGGTCATTATGGTGGTACTTGGAGAGCCAAGTATTTTCTGTGTAGTACTTGGTGTAAAAAGTTTGAGAACCACTGATCTAAGGGTTTTCCTGACGGTGCAGATAGAGAACATCTGGCAGCAGAGAGCAGCACCGCCAGCGGCTCCTCTGTCCAAATGGTGCAAAGGGCCATATTGGTGTGTACAGAAGGCCATTGCTGCAAATATACATAAGATATATATATTTATATATATATATGGGGTTAGAATGTGTTTGCTCTTTTCCTGATTTCTTACGTTTTTGCATGTTTTCCACACTTAAATGTTTCAGATCATCAAACCAATTGAAACATTAGTCAAAGATAACAAATAAACACAAAATTCAGTTTTTAAATGAAGATTTTTATTAATGAGGAAGAAAAGTCCAAAGCTCCATGGCCCAGTGTGAAAAGGTGTTTGTCCCCTAAACCTAGTAACTGGCTGGGCTGTCGGCTCCAGCAGGTAGACCGGACCACATAGAGCAGCACACGGTGGCGGCAATAGTGAGACGAAGTCAGGAAGACAAAGTTCACTTTTAGAGAAGCCGAGGCTCAGAACAGCTCAGATACTGGAGGAAGAAGGATCTGATGCTCGTTCCAGAGCGCAGCTCTCGCCAGAGCAGTTTGACTTTAACAGAGTGGAAGGCCGTAGCTGGGGGGTGGTGGGGGGGGGGTTGATAACATTAATATCATATCCTGCATAACTTCTCAAATATATTGTTGATTTAATCTCTGTGTTAATAACTGGAAAGACTAGAACATGAAGAGGAGAAGAGACTAGAAAGACTAGAGCATGGAGAGGAGAGGAGACTAGAAAGACTAAACCGAGGAGAGGAGACGAGAAAGACTAGAACATGGAGAGGGGAAGAGACGAGAAAGACTAGAACATGAAGAGGAGAAGAGACTAGAAAGACTAGAGCATGGAGAGGAGAGGAGACTAGAAAGACTAAACCGAGGAGAGGACATGAGAAAGACTAGAACATGGAGAGGGGACTAGAAAGACTAGACTGAGGAGAGGAGACGAGAGACTAGAGCATGTTCTAGTTATTTTTCTTCTGCCAGATCTTTGCTGCTGCAGCGACAGACATTAAAACGATGAGAACGTTTGGGAATCGGTTGATTTGATTTTTAACAATTCAGCAAACAATTTTGGCAAAAATTGCAAAAAACGTTCTTATTGAACCGGAGAGGAGTTTGTTGAAGATGGGAGAATATTAAGGCTCGGCAAAAAATCTAACTAATCGATTTATAGGATTTGCAGCTGAAATTGATTTTCATTGTGCAAATTCCAGTTTTTTTCCAGCATTTTTCACGTTCTGTTCTTTTGATCCTTGTGAGTTTCCCTTGTTGCCGTTAGTAACGGTTACACTTTTTGTTTAAACCAGGGTTAAAGCTTTAACTTTTTTTAATATTTATTTTTTAATGGACGCAAACCCACCACCTCCGCAAGTCTCCACAGCAGACCAGGACCTCTTTATAAAGGCTGCTGAAGCACAAAAGGTCCTGAAAGATGCATACGCCACTTCCCACTCAAAGTTTGTGATCTAGAAAAATAAACTTTGGGGGAGAATGTTGGTACCGGTACGACTTAGAACCTTGAGCAGCACATTGTGGAGACGGAGAACCTGGTGGTGCTGATGGTGAGGTGGAGAACTGAACCAGATTCATCTCATACGTTTACTGTCTTTAAATATCAGACTTATTGATCCACGTGATCATAAACAGTCAAGCTGCAGAGTTCTAGATGTTTCTTTAGTGGAACGTTACTGCTGAATCAGCAGAACCATGTTCATATGTTAAACTTTCATCTTCTAATGATCCAGAGGATAGAACTGATTGATTATTAATGATCCAGAGGATAGAACTGATTGATTATCAATGATAGAGGATAGAACTGATTGATTATCAATGATCCAGAGGATAGAACTGATTGATTATCAACTGTGACAAAGTGAGTAACAATCAGTGTAAATCCAGAGTAAACACATAAACAGCACGGTGACAGTCACAGTGAGTAAAGCTGCAGTTTGGATGTTCCAGTGTAAAAACTGATTCCGTCCTCAGGAGGACACTGACTGTCTGTCTCCAGTCTCTGGGGACGTCTGTTCTGTTCCAGCTGCTTTTATTAGGATTTACAGCTTTAAGGTACAAATATACTAAACTGTATGTACACGGTAACAAAGTGAGTCTCTGGGAAAGTCTCATGTAAAAAAAACTGCAGTTGAGATGATTTACCAAAGTTTACATGTAAAATAAAGAAATTATAGATTTTATATTGTTTATTTTATTATTATACAGACGTGATACAGTTTAGTGTATTTTTACATTATGGTTGTTAATCCTGATAAAAGCCGCTCGAGGTACGGTCATGCGCTCTGGATGCTCTGGAGACAGACGACCTCCTCCACCCTCCTCCTCCACCTCTAGTGACTGAGGATAAAACCTAAAGTCCACTGAACCTTTTCACCGTTCAAATATTTAATTTATACATTTAATAACCAGATCAAACTGAACTTTATCAGTCTGCTGGTCTCCACCTAAATGTCTCCTTCCTCTACGACACTCTGACACACGGTGGAGTCACTACCATGATGTCACTCTCCTCTATGATGTCACTCTCCTCCATGATGTCACTCTCCACCATGATGTCACTCTCCTCCATGAACTCACTCTCCTCCATGATGTCACTCTCCTCTGACCTCCATGATGTCACTCTCCTTTATGATGTCACTCTCCTCCATGATGTCACTCTCCTGCATGATGTCACTCTCCTGCATGATGTCACTCTCCTTTATGATGTCACTCTCCTACATGATGTCACTCTCATCCATGATGTCACTCTCATCCATGATGTCACTCTCCTCCATGATGTCACTATCCTTTATGATGTCACTCTCCTCCATGATGTCACTCTCCTTTATGATGTCACTCTCCTTTATGATGTCACTCTCCTCCATGATGTCACTCTCCTTTATGATGTCACTCTCCTCCATGATGTCACTCTCCTTTATGATGTCACTCTCATCCATGATGTAACTCACCTCTGACCTCCTCATCTCACAGTTTAATGTTGTTTTAGAGAGTTGCCAGATTTCTGATCCTTCCAGTGAAAACCCAGTAAGGCTCACTGTAAACAGGTTTTATCATTTAGGGGGAAAACAGTCAATCTGGCAACAGCAGCCACCAGAGTGGCTCCACCGCCTACGTCATTAAAATGTGAAGCATCACGACAAAAACAAGTAGAAGACAGCAGCTCTACCTCAGACTCTGTCTCACCATTAATACTTCATCTTAGGATGGTTACAGTACTTTCTGGACGACAAGCAGCTACATTTTATTTTTTAATTGCTTTGAACCCTGCGGTGGACGACTCGGCTTTTTAAGGGTTAACAAGCTTCATGCTGCTGATACTGGGTGATGCGTTCAGGTGCATCACGTAACTCCAAAGCTCACAGCAACATATTGAAAAACAATTATTAGGAACTAGTTTATTTTTGTCCCCCGGCTAGCTCAGTTGGTAGAGCATGAGACTCATAATCTCAAGGTAGAGGGTTCGTGTCCCACGCCGGGCGCCACCTTCCCGTGGGCTCTCCACCTGCAGAAAGGTTCTTAAATGGTGCGATGTGATCTGGGTGACGGTGCTCAGACTGACACCCCCGCGACCTGGAAACGGATAAGAGGGAGAAGATGAATAAATGAATGAATGAATGAAAGTTTATTTTTAGAACTATGAACTGAACTGGTTCATGTAGAAACTGAACTTTCCCAACACTGCCTGTCAATCACTCTTGTGTGGGGAGGGGGGGGGGGGCACCTGGTACACCTGAGAGCAGCATGAGACCCCCCCGTGAGGAGGAGAAGGAGACATGAGGTTGTTTTGATTCTTTATTTTGGATATTTACAATCTCTTTTTTCATAATACAATTCCTATTTTAAATATTCTTAAGAAATAAAAGTTTATTTATCTTTAAAAGGGTATACTTGTATTATTATACCATTGTTAATATATTAGTGGAAAAATGGTATCAAAACGGCAATATTATCGTTTATCGCAATAATTTCTGGGACAATTAATCGTCCAGCAACATTTGTTATCGTGACAGGAATAGTGACACCAGATAAGATCATCTCCTGACCTCCACCTCCTCCATCACTATTTCTCTCAGTAAAATTCCTTTGCTTCGTCTTTTCTGTCAGGATTTAGCATCAAATGCCGGAAATCAACAGTCTGATTGAGATGTAAAAATATTGACGAGGCACTTTGCATAGAAAGTGGGCGTGTTGGGGGCGGGGCCTGAACGGTCAACCTTCCAGGTGGACTGGATCTAGAAAAGGCTTTTGGGCACACAAACATTTTTAGTAGGAATCCTAGTTTTATAAATGAGGCCCCTGGACTGGGTCTGGTACAGCTTGTCCTCCGTGGGGGGGGGGGGCTCGGTGGAACACCGGCAGTATATTTGCTTCTAAAGCCAGTTTAAGTTGCAGCAGCTCCGTTTCACGACACAGTTTAAAGCAACGAGCCTCCAGACGTCATTTGGACGGTCAATCTTCGACAAAGACGAACCAAAAAATAGCGCCACCTTGCTGAAAGCCTCTCACTTATGTGTTCAGTAGAACCTCGGACGAGAGACATGGTAAGAGTGGATACATACGTCCTACAATTTAGAATGGGAAGAATCTGGATTAGATTGGTCTGCAGCAAACTGGTTTATGTGTTTGTCTTTGTTGTTTCCTGGTAAAATATTTTCATAAGAAAGCCAAGCTGCCGGTCGATATATGAGAAATGAATGTAACAGAGTTTTGATGTTGTTATATAAGTAATAACATATTTGCTTTGTTAGTTAATGGTTCCAAATGTTCAATAAGCCCATTCCAACGTTTTCAATGAAGATTGAATCCGTCCAGCCCTGGACTAGTACCAACATTTTTAATTTGAGTTGGACACAACTGCTCTAGACCCTCTACCGAATCGATGGAAACTACATTCAACATTTCATTTCACAGAATAACTAATGTTTTCAATGTTCAGAGTTCTATACAGAGTCGCTGCAGGATAAAGTGAAAGATACGTTCTCAGGTGCTGTGAGTAATGCAGCATGCTACTGTAGAATTACCTGCACTAAAATTAATATATCCACTCTTCTCTGAACAAACCAGCCCTGAAATAACAAGGAAACACTTTTCTTTTGAGTCCCGATGACGACACAAGTAGGGATGATCCGATCGGTAGATATCGGATCGGGGCCGATATTAGTGATTTGTGAGTGATCGGGGATCGGCAAATCCAGCCGATCACCCCGCCGATCTAAAAAAAAAAAAAACACGCTCCGCTACGTCACCTAATAACCAGAACAATCAGGGACTAGAAGCTCCGGTCGAGCTGCAGAAGCTAGAAGCAGGCGGAGCGGGGCCATAGACCTATAAAACTAGAGTTATATATAGTGGTTTATGTGTTTATGTGCAGAAGTCTACTTCTAAATTTCTATGTGGTCTGTCTTCTTCTGCGTTTTTATTGTGTTTGAGTCACAGCGCCCCTAAAGGCCTGACATGTGTACTACATGCCCTGAAGCCTCGTGTTGAGAAGTGTTCATAGTGAGGTGTGGACGGAAGTTTTTTGGGGGAAGGACAGGGAGGAAAAAGATAGTTTTTCCGTCGTGTGGATGTTCCTCAGTTTACAACAACAACTAAAGAGAAAGAGAAGAATTTTGATTCAATAAGTGAGTTTTACAATAATTTCTATCTAAACAAAGCTTCTGCCAATAGTGCTTTTAGCTTCAGACGTCTTAGTTCCTCCAAAAATAGACTATTGAGTATATTTGCAATAGCTATGTGAGTATCGGATCGGGAAAGTGTCGGTATCGGCCGATACTCAATTCTGAAAAATCGGACCAATATCGGGGGCAAAAAAGTGTGATCAGGACGTCCCTGGTTATAAGCAATGTTCCTGATATGACTTGTCTTCAGTCCAGCTGTAAACCCGGCAGCCTCTGACTGCTGCCGCTTCTCCAGAAGGAAATCTTTGATTGTGCTCTTACTCTTTACAGATTGGCTATGCCGATAGAAGAGGGACATTTCAGGAAGGGTGTCCCCCACAGCACTTCCAAGATTGCCAAAGATAAGAGCAACATGAGCACCCTGCAGGTCACTCTTTCTCCTGGTGGAAAGAGTGACCTGACCAAGCACATGTTGCGCCGCGACTCCGAGAGGGACTCTGAGAAAGACTCCGGATATTCAGGTGAGCCGTGTGGACATGAGGTTTCTGAAACAGAAAATCAGAGACGAACGCTGGCGTATGTCTTGTTTTTCTTACCTGTGTCCCCGACCTTGTCCCCCTTGTCCGACCTTGTCCCCCGCTGCTTAGAGGCCGGTTCTGATGACCAGCGGAGCAGCAGGAGAAAACCTGTCCGAGAAAACGGCAAAAACCTCAACAGCAACAGCGCAAACGCTGCAGATTCCAGCCGCAGTCCACATGGTCAACGCCCGCCTGTTTATGTCCTCAACAACGTGCTGGTCAAACCGGTGAGACGTTCACTTCCACGGCGTCACTTCTTCTTTCATGCAAAAAGAAATTCTTCTTTATGTGTCGAGTCAAACATCAGGCTGCGTTTCATTAATCTGTGGCTCGGATCAGGATCACTTTCAGTTTAAAGGGAAAGTAAATAAACTTCAAGATGAAAAGATGGCTTAAATAAATGAGGCCCAAATAGTAATCACATTACTTAATGCCGCCAAAGTGAACATGTAAAATGTGACCAAATAGAACCTCCAACCACAGCGTTTTCACGACAGTTCTTCAATTTTTAATAAAAAAAAAGTTTTGTCTCTTGAAAAACTCCTCAACCTGCTTTTATTTTTCCACTTTAGTAATTCACATAATTCTAAAGTAAACAATGTACTTGAATCCAGTTGTTTTTTTATTTTAGTGTATGCTTCTTTATAGACAGTGATGTTTTGGATGGGGTGCCCCTGTCCTTCCATTTAGCTGAGTCGTCTGGTTTACACCAGCTGAGTAGAAGTATTCTTTCAGTTCTGGGAGACCGTTCCTCCGTCACCCTCTAGCAGCTGGAGAGTTTCATACCTGATTCTGGGTTTCCTTCCTGCCCAGATGAATCCAGATATCATCCTGTCCCGGCTCATGAATTGGGTACGAGGGACATCTGTAGGTAGAGCGTGGAAGAGGTAGAGAAGCTTAGGTAGTATATTTATTTCAATTATTTTGATTCTCGAGGTAAGATCCAGGTGGACCATCTTTGAATGTCATTTTATATAAGTTGTGTTAGTTTGTCATAGTTTTCTTTGTACAGTGTTGATAATTCTTTAGCGATGGTGACCCACAGGTATATACAGTGGGGCAAAAAAGTATTTAGTCAGCCACCGATTGTGCAAGTTCTCCCACTTAAAATGATGACAGAGGTCTGTAATTTTCATCATAGGTACACTTCAACTGTGAGAGACAGAATGTGAAAAAAAAATCCAGGAATTCACATTGTAGGAATTTTAAGGAATTTATTTGTAAATTATGGTGGAAAATAAGTATTTGGTCAATAACAAAAATTCAACTCAATACTTTGGAATATAACCTTTGTTGGCAATAACAGAGGTCAAACGATTCCTATAGGTCTTTACCAGGTTTGCACACACAGTAGCTGGTATTTTGGCCCATTCCTCCAGGCAGATCTTCTCGAGAGCAGTGATGTTTTGGGGCTGTCGCCGAGCAACACGGACTTTCAACTCCCTCCACAGATTTTCTATGGGGTTGAGGTCTGGAGACTGGCTAGGCCACTCCAGGACTTTCAGATGCTTCTTCCGGAGCCACTCCTTCGTTGCCCGGGCGGTGTGTTTGGGATCATTGTCATGCTGGAAGACCCAGCCACGTTTCATCTTCAAAGCTTCACTGATGGAAGGAGGTTTGGGCTCAACATCTCACCATACATGGCCCCATTCATTCTTTCCTTAACACGGATCAGTCGTCCTGTCCCCTTAGCAGAAAAACAGCCCCAAAGCATGATGTTTCCACCCCCATGCTTCACAGTAGGTATGGTGTTCTTGGGATGCAACTCAGTATTCTTCTTCCTCCAAACACGACGAGTTGTGTTTATACCAAAAAGTTCTATTTTGGTTTCATCTGACCACATGACATTCTCCCAATCCTCTGCTGTATCATCCATGTGCTCTCTGGCAAACTTCAGACGGGCCTGGACATGCACTGGCTGAAGCAGGGGGACACGTCTGGCACTGCAGGATTTGATTCCCTGTCGGCGTAGTGTGTTACTGATGGTAACCTTTGTTACTTTGGTCCCAGCTCTCTGCAGGTCATTCACCAGGTCCCCCCGTGTGGTTCTGGGATTTTTGCTCACCGTTCTCATGATCATTTTGACCCCACGGGATGAGATCTTGCGTGGAGCCCCAGATCGAGGGAGATTATCAGTGGTCTTGTATGTCTTCCATTTTCTGATAATTGCTCCCACAGTTGATTTTTTCACACCAAGCTGCTTGCCTATTGTAGATTCACTCTTCCCAGTCTGGTGCAGGTCTACAATTCTTTTCCTGGTGTCCTTCGACAGCACTTTGGTCTTGGCCATAGTGGAGTTTGGAGTCTGACTGTTTGAGGTTGTGGACAGGTGTCTTTTATACAGATAACCAGTTCAAACAGGAGCCATTAATACAGGTAACGAGTGGAGGACAGAAGAGCTTCTTAAAGAAGAAGTTACAGGTCTGTGAGAGCCAGAGATCTTTCTTGTTTGAAGTGACCAAATACTTATTTTCCACCATAATTTACAAATAAATTCCTTAAAAATCCTACAATGTGAATTCCTGGATTTTTTTTTCACATTCTGTCTCTCACAGTTGAAGTGTACCTATGATGAAAATTACAGACCTCTGTCATCATTTTAAGTGGGAGAACTTGCACAATCGGTGGCTGACTAAATACTTTTTTGCCTCACTGTATATTTGTTTAAGCTCCAGTTAAGATGGAATGATTCCAGAATCTCTCTTGGTGGAGTGGAGTGAAGGCATCTGTGTTTTTGTCTTCTTTTTTTGGTTTTCTTCTATCATTTCTGCTGTGAAGGCATTCAGTCGTTTTGAGATTATTGTTGTGTATATTTTATAGTTCACATTTTCTAACGAGATAGGTCTATAATTCCCACAATGCTTTATCTCTTCCTTGTTTGTGAATGACTGCAATTATTGCTTCAGTCCATGATGATGGCATTTCATTGTTTTTCAGTGTCCAATTGAAGGTGTCCAGACGTAGTGGTGTTAAATCGTCTTTGAACATTTACCACTCTGCGGGGTATCCGTCACTATCTGGAGACTAGGGTTACAAAATTCCGGGAATTTTCAAAGTTGGAAACTTTCCATGGGAATAACTGGGAATTTATGGTAATAAAACAGAAATGTACACAATTGAACGTTGGCCCTCAACAGGGAACTTAAATATAGTTGGGAAAATATACTGCAGCATAATCTTGGCTAAAACAACCAGATTTAATGCAAGTACACTCCTCCATCACATGCACACAGCACTGCTGACTGCAGGGCTATTGAGGCCACGCCCCCTGCATGCACTAGTGAGGCCACGCCCCCTGCATACACTATTGAGGCCACGCCCCTGCATGCACTAGTGAGGCCACGCCCCTGCACACACTGTGCACTCCTCCACCACATGCACAGATGGCCACACTTTAGACTATTGAAGCCACACTGTTGAACCTGCAGATTATATAAAGTCAAGTTTTTTTTATAATATTATGGGGTAAATATATTTGCTCTATAATGGTATTACTGTTTAACTTACAATAATTTACTAAAAATGTATTCATACAGTAGCTAGCTAGCTGCTAAGTTAGGTGCTAAATGACAGATATTTTTCATTTCGTTAATCATTTAAGAGGCGAGCTTATTATAGCCACCTCAAATGTGATGCTGTTTCTTCTTTCATTTAGAATTTTGAATGGACTTTCATTGGGGGTGGGGGGCATTTTACTTTTTGATTGGGTGGGGGAGTTCATGTTCATGTTTTTGTTGTCCATTAAAATAATTGATTGTTCATTGTTCAAGAATTAAAACTGAAGTTCTACTCAAATAAATCTGTTGAAATGTCAAGTTTTTTAATTGTATTATTTCACATGGATGTTTGCTTATGACAAAACACAAATATTTACATTTATATTTGTATATGATACAGTTTGTTTAAATTACCCAAAATTTCCAGTAAATTCCCATACATTTCCAATAATTCCCATAAATTCCCTTAATTCCCATAGAAAGTTTCCAATTGTGATTATTTCCGAAATTCCCCAGCTTAACATCCCATGGAAAGTTTCCGGAAATTTGCCGCCCCTTTGCAACCCTAATGGAGACTTGTGCTTTTTTCATGTATTGATTGCGTCAGTCATTGTTGTCCAGGCTGAGAGAAGCTGCTGGCTCCTGGAGCTGTTAGTAACTCCTGCTAACTGTGGTTGGCTGCCTTGAGCAGGAGGAGGAGAAGAAGAAGCTGGTGGTTCAGGAGGAGGAGAAGAAGCTGGTGATTCAGGAGGAGGAGAAGAAGCTGGTGATTCAGGAGGAGGAGAAGAAGCTGGTGGTTCAGGAGGAGGAGGAGAAGCTGGTGGTTCAGGAGGAGGAGGAGAAGCTGGTGGTTCAGGAGGAGGAGAAGAAGCTGGTGGTTCAGGAGGAGGAGGAGGAGAAGCTGGTGGTTCAGGAGGAGGAGGAGGAGGAGGAGGAGAAGTTGGTGGTTCAGGAGGAGGATAAGAAGCTGGTGATTCTGGAGGAGAAGGAGAAGAAGCTGGTGATTCTGGAGGAGAAGGAGAAGAAGCTGGTGGTTCAGGAGGAGGAGAAGAAGCTGGTGATTCAGGAGAAGAAGAAGCCGGCGGTTCAGGAGGAGGAGAAGAAGAAGAAGCTGGTGGTTCAGGAGGAGGAGGAGAAGAAGAAGAAGCTGGTGGTTCAGGAGGAGAAGAAGAAGCTGGTGGTTCAGGAGGAGGAGAAGAAGAAGCTGGTGGTTCAGGAGGAGGAGGAGAAGAAGAAGAAGCTGGTGGTTCAGGAGGAGGAGGAGAAGAAGAAGAAGCTGGTGGTTCAGGAGAAGGAGAAGAAGCTAGTGATTCTGGAGGAGGAGAAGAAGCTGGTGGTTCAGGAGGAGGAGAAGAAGCTGGTGTTTCAGGAGGAGGAGGAGAAGCTGGTGGTTCAGGAGGAGGAGAAGAAGCTGGTGTTTCAGGAGGAAAAGAAGAAGCTGGTGTTTCAGGAGGAAAAGAAGAAGCTGGTGTTTCAGGAGGAAAAGAAGAAGCTGTTGATTCAGGAGAAGGAGAAGCTGGTGGTTCAGGAGGAGAAGGACAAGAAGCTAGTGATTCTGGAGGAGGAGAAGAAGCTGGTGGTTCAGGAGGAGAAAAAGCTTGTGGTTCAGAAAGAGGAGGAGAAGCTGGTGATTCAGGAGGAGGAGAAGCTGGTGGTTCAGGAGGAGGAGGAGAAGAAGCTGGTGATTCAGGAGGAGGAGAAGCTGGTGATTCTGGAGGAGAAGAAGCTGGTGATTCAGGAGGGGAAGGACAAGAAGCTAGTGATTCTGGAGGAGAAGAAGCTGGTGGTTCAGGAGGAGAAGAAGAAGAAGAAGCTGGTGGTTCAGGAGGAGGAGAAGAAGAAGAAGAATCCGGCGGTTCAGGAGGAGAAGAAGCCGGCGGTTCAGGAGGAGAAGAAGCCGGTGGTTCAGGAGAGTCTTTGCAGCATCCTGGTTGTTCCTTTCAGACCAGAGGACTTGGTCACTTGGTCTGTGATGCTTTTCCTGCTTGTTGAGGAAAAACAAAGAGGTTCTCTGAGCCGTAGTTTATCTGGTCTTTCTCCGGGGAAACTGGTTGGTCGTCCTGGAGACCAGAATATCAGACACTCGGTTCTGGCCTCTGGTTCTGATTCTGAAGTTCTGACCCTAGGCTGGTGGGTTGGACTGCGGACGTCCTGTCGGATTTAGATCTGGGGTACTGGCACGTGATTTTTAGGGTTCGATGAGGCGAACAATTGAGTTTTGGTTTGATCTCTCTACGACATTCCTTCGGGCCGTGGTCGCCGTTATGAGCGTGTCAAATTTGGTGAGTTTTTATGCCAGTTTGGTGCAAAAAAAGGTGAATAATAAGAAACATTACAAATACTATAGGGTCCTGGGCCTTTCTGCTCGGTCCCTAAACATATAAATGCTCAAAACAATATATACATTGACATTCGGAGAGTACCCAGTACTATATAAAAGTCAGAGACCTGAAGTTGCGTTCACAGAAAGGTAAATGATCATAGCATTACTGAGAGGTCGTTATTGACAAATGTAGGAATGGTTGCCACATCTTATTAAAGGTTGCAGAGCTGAGACAGATGTTGTGTCGGATCTTTTCCATTTGTAATAAACTGGTGACTTCTGCAATCCATCTTAACCCGTCCACCGAGTTAAGATGGCCCCTTTTCCAACAGTCATCCCATACTGTGTAGTTTTACAGTGCAGACTGGTGAGCATTGGTAGGTGTTGGGAGCCACCTAGAATTGCAGTATTTGGCTCTGGAGGGATATTGCCCTTATATACCTCGGAGAAACATTTGAAAATATCAGAGCAGAACTGACTTAATTTGGGACGGAGCCAGAAGAGGTGGCTCAGGGTTCCCTCGGCCAGCTGGCATTTTGAGCAGATTGAAGAAACAGAAGGAAAGAAAGAGTGGAGCTTGGTTCTGGAGTAATGTAGTCTGTGGATAACTTTAACCTGAATGAGCTGGTGTCCTGAGTTTACTGAACATCTGTGAATATCAACAAGACAGGTTTCCCAATCGCTGCCGCTCATTGACAAGGCCAGCTCTTTTCCCCCGAGCTTCTTCTAAGTGTTGGGTTGAGGTTCTGGTTGAACGAAGGAAAAGGAGTAACAAATCATGAAGTAAGTCTTCGAGTCAGCGGGTTGATCCAAAAGTGTGTACAGGCCATAGAATCACTGGAATCTTAACTGATTATTTCCCCTCACATTAAAATAGATACAGTTGTGCTCATAAGTTTACATACCCCGGGAGAATTCATGATTTCTTGGCCGTTCTTCAGAAAATATGAATGATAACACAAAAACCTTTCTTCCACTCATGGTTGATGGTTGGGTGAAGCTATTTATTGGCAAACAACTGTGTTTACTCTTTTTAAATCAAAATGACAAAAGAAAGTATGCAAATGACCCAGATCAAAAGTTTACATACCCCAGTGACTTTGACCTGATAACATGCACAAAAGTTGACACAAACAGGTTTGAATGGCTAATCAAGGTTCCCATCCTGACCTGTGACCTGTTTGTTTGTAATGAGTGTGTGTGTATAAAAGGTCGGTGAGTTTCTGGGTTTCTGACAGACCATTAATCTTTCATCCAGTGCTGCACAGACGTTTCTGGATTCTGGGTCATGGGGAAAGCAAAATAATTGTCAAAGGATCTGCGAGAAAAGGTAATGGGACTGCATAAAACAGGACAGGGGTATAAAAAGATATCCCAGGAATTGAGAATGCCAATCAGTGTGTTCAAACGCTGATTAAGAAGTAGAAAATGAGTTGAAACCAAACCATGGTCAGGTAGCCCAGCAAAGATTTCAGCCACAACTGCCAGGAAAATTGTTCGAGATGCAAAGAAAAATCTTTAAATAACTTCAGCTGAAATCCAGGACTCTCTGGAACATCGTGGTGTGGCTGTTTCAAGATGCACAATAAGGAGGCAGTTGAAGAAAAATGGGCTGCATGGTCGAGTCGCCAGAAGACAGCCATTTCTGCAAATGTCACAAAGTATCCCGCTTCCATTACGCCAAACAGCACAGAGACCAGCCTCAACACTTCTGGAACAAAGTCCTTTGGAGTGATGAGACCAAAACTGAACTTTTTGGCCACAACCATAAACATTACATTTGGAGAGGAGTCAACACGGCCTATAATGAAAGGAACACCATTCCTACTGTGAAACATGGAGGTGCATCACTGATGTTTGGGGATGTGTGAGCTACAGAGGCACATGGAACTTGGCCAAAAGTTATGGCAAGATCATTGCAGCATGTTATCAGAAAATACTGGAGGAAGACTTTCACCCATCTGCCTGGAAGCTGCACATGGGACGTTTATGGATGTTCCAACATGACAGTGATCCAAAACACGAGGCCAAGTTGACCTGTCATTGGCTACAGCAGAACCAAGGGAAGGTTCTGGAGTGGCCCTCTCAATCTCCTGACCTCAATATCATTGAGCCACTCTGGGGAGATCTCAAACATGCAGTTCATGCAAGACAGTCCAAGAACTTACAGGAACTGGAGGCTTTTTACCAAGAAGAATGGGCAGCTTCACCATCTGAGAAACTAAAGAACCTTATCCACAACGACCACTAAAGACTTGAAGCTGTCATTGATGTTAAAGGGGGCAATACATGGTATTAACAACTGGGGTATGTAAACTTTTGATCAGTGTAATTTTGGTACTTTCTTTTGTCATTTTGATTTAAAAAGAGTAAACACAGTTGTTTGCCAATAAATAGCTTCACCCAACCATCAACCATGTGTGGAAGAAAGGTTTCTGTGTTATCAGTCATATTCTCTGAAGAATGGCCAAGAAATCATGAATTCTCCCAGGGTATGTAAACTTATGAGCACAACTGTATATGAAATGTAAAACAGATACTTTCAACCTCAGAAGAGGTACAAGACAGGGACGTTGCCTCAGCCCCTCCCTCTGTCTTATTTATTGAGCCCAGGACGTCAGACAAAACTCTGGAGTGGAAAAGATTAACAACAACTGAGGAGCACAAAATAGGTCTGTTTGCTGACGATGATATTTCCTTTATTAAACAACCAAATGTAACAATCCCCCGACTCTTAACCACTCTGGAAAACCTGGGTAGGATGTCCGGGTACAAAGTGAATATTAAAAACAACACAGGTTCTCTGCTTACATTATACACCAAACAGCAAAATTAGAAGCAACTACAAATTAAAGTGGGAATCAAAACCGTTAAAATATCTCGGAGTAATAATCACACAGAACTCATATAATCTGTATTAATCTAATTATTATACTTTGAAGGATAAAACCCAGAAAGACATAACAGGCTGGTCAACATGAATGTTGGACTTCAGCTCGAGGACAGAGACGATAAAAATGAAGGTGCTGCCCAAACTATTATATCTCCTCCTCTCACTCCCTGTCAGGATCCCAGAATCCCAGTTCTCCGCATGAAACTAATTAATATCTAGATTTATTTGGGCAGGTGGTAAACCACGGATAAACCTCAGAACACTGCAGTTAGATAAAGGAGGAGGAGGTCTCGCCCTGCCTGACTTCAAACAGTACTACTGTGTGGCTCAACTGCAATACTTAGTTTATTGGTCTTCTCCTGAATATCACGCAAAGTGGAAACACTTTGAATTCAATATAAAGTGCCACCGTCTGCAAAATCAGGGGGGAAAGAAATTAAGGATCATAAAGAAGAAAATACAATCTTGAGTAACACTTTTAAAATATAGTCTGAGATTGTTAAGAAAAATAAACTGGAAGGAGGTAGTAAGTTATTAATACGTCCATCTCAAACACCTGCTTTTGGTCCCAGTGTGTCAGACGAGACGTTTTCCAGGTGGACAGAGAGGAAGAACAGCAATATGTACACTTGTTGAAGGAAAAACCTTTAAATCCTTTGAAAAACTCAAACAAGAATTCAAGTTAGAAAACAGACGTGTAGCGGTATTTACAGTTATGGAACATTTATCAAAAGGAAGAGAAAATGCTTTTATCAGAGGAGATTCAGAAGTTGGTATTATTAGTGGCAGACGGGCGCATATAAGAGAGTTCCTTCAAAGATCGGATCAAAACTGTATCGCCATCTCCAAGAAGGAAGTGGAAGAAGCTCGTTACACCTGAAAACAAAATCACGTCGTCACAATGGCTCTCCATGTGCAACACAACAAACCTCAATGAGCTCGAGAATTAGGTTGGAAAAGCCTTAGATGCTTTTTTATAACCCCGCACACAAAGACTAAACAATCCGAATTACAACAGAATTGTTGGACAGGGCGTGGACATGTGGACGCCAAACACTCCCACATCTTTTGGTCCAAAATTACAGTCGTACTGGAACAATGTCATTCAAGTAATGGAGGAAATCTTAAACGTCAAACTACCCAGGGACCCACGGATTGTATATCTGGGATTAATACCTGGTAAAAGACACTTTCCTCTTTAAAATATTGACCATTGCTACCAAAAAGACCTTGACAAGAAAGTGGCTGAAAAGCACCAATGGCTGGACATTGTGGAGGAAATATATATCTAATATATATCTATTCAATGGAAAACTTTGCTGGACAGTCAGAGAGTGGCAGAACTGGACTGAGTCCAAGGTCAGATCCTCTCCACAACCGACTCCTTTTTGTTATTATTTTAGTTTTAAATTGTTTTTGCTGTAAGTCGGTGTTGTTATTATTGTTTGTAACTAAAATTTGGAAATAGTTAAAATAAAAAGTTGTAAAGAAAAAAAGAAGATGACGCCGTCTCGATATTCAGAGTTTCAGATGTTTAAATTGGGCTTCATAGGGATTTTCTAAACTTTCTCTCATTCTAAAAGATGAATCCATTCAAGTTACTGTATTTTTTCACTTCAGATTTTTGTCTGTGACTTTAACCTTCTCCCTGTCTTTTGTTCTTTTCTCTTTCCTCTCTTCTGTGTTTGATGCTCACAAACTCGTCCCCTGCTGGTGACAGTCGACACCAGAGCAGCTCCTCCACCGTCCCCTGGCCTGGAGCGGAGGCTGGCACAGCCTCGCCACAGCCAAACCACAGACTGGGTTCCTGCTGCTCCAGCAACCAGCCCTTTCTGCCCCTCCGTCCTCCAGGCCTCCACCTCCGCCCAGTCTGCCCTCACCACAGGCCCCACTCAAAAAAGGAGGCAGCTGCAACAAACAGAACCACAGCAGCAAGAACTCGTACCTCCCAATCCTGAATTCCTTCCCTCGCATTGCCCCCCACCCTCGAAAGGACAACCTCAAGGTGAAAGGAACCACATGGACGCAGAACGCCAAAGAGAGTGGAGGTGAAGGCCACACCCAGAGCAAGAGAGTTTGCATTGAGGAAGAGAAGTGGGATGCCGTGTCCACCACCAGCGACCTCCACCAGAGCCCCCAGCAGCCGAGCCGCGGTCCAGGGCCGGTCCAGAGGGAAGGCTTCAGAGGCCACAGCGTCCAGGATGGCATGGGCTCCCCTTCCGTCTCCAGCTCCCAGACACCTTCAGACTCTCCCTCGTCCTCCTCACCTTCATCTTCATCTCTGTCTTCCTCCACGGCTAACAGCTCCTATCACTCGGCCCTGGACAGCTCCAACACGCGCCAGCGTCGTTTCCTCAACACGGCTGAGATCCTCAGTCAGTCGGGCCTGCTGGCCATCACGCTGCGCACCAAAGAGCTTCTGAAGCAGAGCACTGCCACCGACGGAGAGCTGGCCCAGCTCAGACAGCACACACAGCTGCTCTGCCAGGCGGCCCAGGCCGGACAGCGCTGGTGCAACAAGAGCTCCGACAGCCTGGACAAACTGGTCCAGGCCATGAACCAGTCGGGTTCCTACCCCGGCTTAGACGGAGAGCATCTGAAGACGCTCAGGAGGACGAGGAACCAGGAGGACAGACAGAAGAAGCGCCACAGAAGGACCACCACTGTACACAGCAGCTCTCCGTCAGTGGTGTCTTTACACAACGTGGACAATGGAACATCTCCACCTTCGCCCCTGTTCGCCCCCTCACCAGACTCCACCTGAACAGGAGGACCCCCACTGTTACCACAGAGCTCACCAGCTAAACACCACCCACTGTAGCTTCTGGAGGAGGAGGGGGGGGGGACTGGATGTGCTTTTTAATCTCTGAGATA
Source organism: Lipophrys pholis (assembly GCF_963383615.2). Lineage (NCBI taxonomy): Eukaryota > Metazoa > Chordata > Actinopteri > Blenniiformes > Blenniidae > Lipophrys > Lipophrys pholis. Next base: position 26,230,011 of record NC_137634.1, on the reverse strand, counting down.
CTGAAGAGTAACATTTTCTGAGCTTTTAGTCTGTGATGTGTTCGCTTCGTCTGGGAAATCACACGATGACTTCTTACTGGAGCTCACGACATTTTAGATGAAGGCAGGAATATACTGGTGACAGCTAAATGTACGATGCACAAACACGAGGACATTTGTGTTTGGATGGGTTGTTTCTGTTTTTAAGGCCGATTCCTCCTCCATAAGAAGAAGAAGAAGAAAGTTCAGCAGTGCAGGTCCTGCTGAACAAAATGACCTCATTTCTTCTTCCAGCTCCTTCTGGATGAAGTTTGGTTTGGTTGTTCCAACCATCCTGGCTGAAGTATGTCGGTGCTGCTCTGCTGAAACTTCTGCTCTGCCGTGCTGCTCATGTGTTCCAGCTCACTAATAACTATCAGTCATATTTTAATGTTTAACTTGTAGCCTCACTACTGTAGGAGCCCTGCAGCTCATTAACATGTCGGAGGGCGGAGTTACGTGATGCACCTGAACGCATCACTCTGAGCTCAGCTCCTGTAGATCAAACCAACCAGCATGGCGCTCAGACAGAAGCTCTGTTATTACTGGAACAGTTCAGAGAAATGTACTTCTGAAAACACTGGAGGCCAGAAATAAGCTGTGCAGTTGAAAAGCTGCTTCATAGGAGTGGTCCTGCTGTGAGGGGGCGTGACCTGTGGTGAGGGGGCGTGGCCTGTAAGTTCGACAGCTTTTTCTATGAACTCTCCCGGCGAATAAACATTTTTTTTGGCAGCTGGCTGACGTCACTTCTGAACTTTCTTCTTGTTCTTTTGGGTTCAAAAAGGGAGGATGCAGGGGCCTTGATGCTTCATGGCAATAAATTAAATCAAATTCCATTAAAAACTATTTCCCACAAAATCCCTGCTGCCAGTGTCAAAATGCTGTTGACTCGTGTTTGATGGATTGAACAATGGAAGAAAGTCGCCATTTATCAGTTTAGTGTGTGTGGAGGAAGCAGACCAGACTGCTCTGGTCACAGCCGGGTCCAGATTGGAGGATCCCGGAGCTCTGGGAGGCGGCAGGTCAACAAGAACCTTCAAACTGCTGGTGAAGGAAAATTCTCCAAGGTGGTCACATCTCACAAGCTCTAATGCTCATTTCACAGATTGATGTCTTTTAATATAGCTCCTTCTGAGAGGTCGATAGTCACAAAACAGAAGAATGGAGACTTTATAATGAGGTAGATTTCATTAGAACGTCAAGGTGTTTCAGGTTCCGTGTCCGGGGATCAGGTCGTAGAGGCCCCTGCCGTCGACTGCCACCCAAACCACATTGCACCCAACCCCGACGGTTGCCTCTGTATGTGGTGGGCTCACAGGAGGAAGAGGAGGGACCCGCGTCATCCCTTTGGGCTTGGTCCAGCCGGGCCCCGCGGGCAAAGGCCCGGCCACCAAGACGCTCGCATGCGGGCCCCAACCCCAGGCCTGGCTCCATGGTGAGGCCCCGGCTGTGCCTCACCGGGCGACGTTGCCTTGGGAGACCCTACTGGGGGGCAAGCCCCCCGACAATGTAGCTCCGAGGATCATTCGGGTACTCAAACTCCCCCACCACGATAAGGTAGCAGTTCAAGGGGGAGGAGTTCAAGTATCTCGGGGTCTTGTTCACGAGTGGGAGGAAGATGGGAGCGTGAGATCGACAGGCGATCGGTGCAGCGTCTACAGTTATGCAGTCGCTGTATCGGTCCGTCGGGGTGAAGCCAAAAGGCGAGGCTCTGGATTTACCGGTCGATCTTCCTTGTAGGCCTGTGGCGGTGTTGTTGCAGCGCTGCCAGGATGACCTGGGAGACATAACAGCACATTTATACACATTTAAACATTAATCTATTTCTATTTTATTATATTGTATTTTTAACTGTTTTTCTAGTTTCTGCTGTGTGTGCTTCTTTCTTTTTTAATATCCTGTTGTACCACTGCAAATTTCTCCACATGTGAGATAAATAAAGGATATCTTATGTAATCTTAATTAAAAGCCAGTGATATAAGAAAATTGGAAACACTTTTAAATTAATAAAAAAGCCCAGTATGAGGCTTCCCGTTTTCGGTAATACATAATCTGAAGAATTATGAATTACAGGTGAAATTTATCTCTTCCCAATAACTGTACAATAAACTGAAGGAAGTACAAATGGCTTCTGTGGCGGTAAAACAACTACTAGTAGTAACTATTGAAATAAACAACATTTCTATGAAGGTGACATTTTAATGGCTGATTAATCATGAGGTGCATTTTAGACATGTAATGGAGTAAAAACTACAGATAATCGCGGCCAAACGTCATGAGGTGAAAGTAAAAGTATGCTCTATATTTTCACTGAAGTAAAGTACAGTTACCCGGTTGCGTCGCCTCTTTCTTCTCTCCCATAGTCGTCTCTCCTCCACCTCCCGCCTCTCCTCCTCCTCACGCCTCTCTTCCTCCTCACGGATCTCCTCCTCCTCACGGATCTCCTCCTCCTCCCGCCTCTCTTCCTCCTCACGGCTCTCCTGCTCACGGCTCTCCTGCTCACGGCTCTCCTGCTCACGGCTGTCCTCCTCGTCTAAAGCCTGGAGCCTTCTCTGCAAAACAGCCTGTCTCTGTTTAGCAAAGAAGCAAAAGGCCAGGAGAAAGAACACGACGATCTCATAGTCCTCCATGTTTGTTCCTCGAGTTCTCCCGCATTTACCGCTGCGTAATGGCGTCACATCCTACGTGATCACGTGGCCGTTAGTAACCCCGCCTACATTTCAAACCGTTCCCCGTGTAATGGAAACGCGGCACCTGATACAGGTCTGGTTACGGATAGTAACCGGTACCTAACCGGTACCGGTACCAAGGGGCACTGTGGAAATGGGGCTTTAGAGATAGGGTGAGGAGCTCCGTCACCAGGGAGGAGCTCGGAATAGAGCCGCTGCTCCTCCACATCCAGAGGAGCCAGCTGAGGCTCGGGCATCTGTTTGGGAAGGCCCCCCGGACGCCTCCCTAGGGAGGTGTTCCGGGCATGTCCCTCCATTAGGAGACCTCGGGGCAGACCTAGGACACGCTGGAGAGACTATGTCTCTCGGCTGGCCTGGGAACGACTTGGGGTCCCACCGGAAGAGCTGGAGGAAGAGTCTGGGGCGAGGGACGTCTGGGCTTCCTTGCTTAGACTGCTGCCCCCGCGACCGGCCCCGGGTAAGAGGTGGACAATGGATGGATGGATGGATGGATGGATGGATGGATGGATGGATGGTGTTTCAGGTGTTTGACATCAATAAAGTTGTTTGAAGTAAATCTCTTCAGGTGTTTTTTTTTTACTGCAGATAAAGTTCAGACATGTTTTGGTAATGAAGGACTCAGACTGCAGTGGTTTGGAGGATGGTGGATTCTGCATGTACTTTCTTCAAGTATCAGTGGGGCTCGTGGTTTTGTATTATCATGAAATGATGCTGCAGAATGTGTGTATTTTTAATGAAGTATATGAAGAGTGATTGTAGACGTCATTGTGTTCTTCTGACATACAGCGACTCCATCGCCTGCTCAATGTCATCGTGTTCTCAGAAACAAAATGGCTCCTCTGAACATCTGAAAATAAAATAAATCCACATTTTTAAGTTGACGGATAAAAAGAATTCCACTTGACATAAAAAAAGTCCTGATCTGAATGAATGTAGCCTCAGCCTGAGCCTGAGCACTTCTATGTTACTGCATGAAAACAAACTGACACTGTGAGAGCGGGGAGCCACATTCATGGAACCTTCAGAGTAGATCAGGAGAACTGCTGCTGCCCCGGGAGCTCCTCACCTGGATCTCCCTCCTCCTGTAGCTCCTCACCTGGATCTCCCTCCAGTAGCACCTCACCTGGATCTCCCTCCTCCTGTAGCTCCTCACCTCACCTGGATCCCCCTCCTCCTGTAGCTCCTCACCTGGATCTCCCTCCTCCTGTAGCACCTCACCTGGATCCCCCTCCTCCTGTAGCTCCTCACCTCACCTGGATCTCCCTCCTCCTGTAGCTCCTCACCTGGATCTCCCTCCTCCTGTAGCACCTCACCTGGATCCCCCTCCTCCTGTAGCTCCTCACCTCACCTGGATCTCCCTCCTCCTGTAGCTCCTCACCTGGATCCCCCTCCTCCTGTAGCTCCTCTCCTGGATCTCCCTCCTCCTGTGCCCCCAACAGCAGCATCTTCTTTGTCGTCGGAGGGTAACAGCGCTGGAGCGACCTCCCTTCCCTCTGGACAGCCAGACCAGCGACCCTCTTCCCGTCAGAAGACCTCCGCTTCCCACCGCAGACTCCAGCAGGAAGCCGTGATGAGACACTCCAGCAGTCTGCCTCGCTCCGCTCCCGTCAACGTCACAGCCTCACCACAGAACCAGCAGCCCGGCCGTCTCCTCGTCCTCTCTCCTCTCCTACAACATTAATAACAGGAGATTCCATCACCAGAAACTTCCTCTTCTTCAACACCATCACACACCGTCTCCCCGGAGCCACCGTCTCCCCGGAGCCACCGTCTCCCCGGAGCCACCGTCTCCCCGGAGCCACCGTCTCCCCGGAGCCACCGTCTCCCCGGAGCCACCGTCTCCCCGGAGCCACCGTCCCGGTGATCCTCGGTGAGCTCCCAGAGCTTTTACTCTCTCTTCCCCCGTCCATCCACCAAGTTCTAGTCCATGTGGATACTAATGATTCGGCCCGCCGGCAATCCGAAGTGACTAAGAAGGACTTTAATGAGCTTTTTAAGTTTTGAAGTCGCTGTGGAAAGTCTGTTTTTATCTCCGGGCCCATTCCCACACTTGGTGGAGGCTCAGCTCTGATGCTCTCCAAACTCTATCGGTCTCTATTTGAACCGTAGATAAATTATTGCAGTGTCATATGGTGTAACACGTATCCTAGTTATCTTGAAGAACTGGAGATTCTTCAGAAGAAAGTTATATGTGTTATATCATGGGCAAACTTTAACTCCCTCAGATCCTCTTTTTTTATAGGTTCAAGCTTCTGAAGCTCACTGAGTGCAACAGATTTCACAATGCTTGTATTATGTATTATGTGTTTCATAAAAACAATTCTAGACTCTGCCAGCTGCTTCTAGTGACCGCTCCTCCTCATAAAGATGACACCAGAAGGAAACCTTCATCAAGAGGGACAAACCGTCATCTAAAGTGGACCAGCTTTAGTGTAGCACGTAGAGGCCCGGAGATCTGGAAGGAGATTGATAGTACTATACAGGAAACACGTTCTCTTAACACATTTAAAAAGCTTTTTAAGCAAAAATATTACTACGTTACACTTAGTTTAACCCCATATGGCTGAAGATTCACATTGGTCGCATGGTGGCCTGGCCCTGGAATACATGGGATATCCTGTAACCCTCAACACGTAACTACGTCTGTAAATCTGATTTAAATATTGTGATGTGCAGAGACTGGACGGGTGAATTTCACAGGCTCCTTTCTGTAACAGGATCCTGTTAGTGGGGGGTTGTGGGTAAAGGTTTTGCAATTTCTGTTTTCCTTTTGTGATTCTGCATCATGTTGTTTCTGTATTTTAGTTGTACGTCTATTTAAACTGTGGGTCCCTGTTCATAAGCGTTGCGCTTCGGGGGATTCCCCTTTTAACAACACGGACTTCAATATCAACAAAACTCAATGATAGAAATGGTCACATTTGTAAACAAACATCCATCCATCCCTCCATCCATCCATCCATCTTCTCCCTCTTATCTGTTTCCGGGTGGTGGGGGTGTCAGTCTGAGCACCGTCACCCAGATCACATTGCACCATTAAGAACCTTCCTGCAGGTGGAGAGCCCACAGGAAGGTGGAGAGCCCACAGGAAGGTGGAGAGCCCACAGGAAGGTGGCGCCCGACGTGGGACATGAACCCTCTACCTTGAGATGGAGAGTCTCATATGCTCTACCTACTGAGCTGGACGGGGGCTGGAAACAAACAAACAAATAAATAATAAATAATAAATAAATAAATAAAAAGGAACATGTACAGGCCTTCAGCCTTCACATACATAAAGAGGAACGATGAGAAAAAGCCTCATAGGACATTATCAGCTGAGAACACACACACACACACACACACACACACACACACACACACACACACACACACACACACACACACACACACACACACACACACACACACACACACGTTATCTCTCAGGCCCTCGGAGGTGTGTGACGGGGAGATATGGGGTGTTTCAGGGTCTCACTGATGTTTTCATTTCCTCGGTTTCTTGTCATGTTTTCTGTCGAACAGCACAAACAAGAAAGGTAAGCTGAAATATTCATGTCAAAATTAGACATGATTTTTATTATTCTATATCTTGGTGTGCCGTGGTTACTGTACTTTTCTTGAGTTGTACATGTTTTTAATGTTCCTGCCCGGGTTTGTGTCCTCAGAGGAAACTTCTGAATTCATAATTCATTGTGGGGAAACCGAGAGGTCAAGGTGAGTTCAATTCATTTATAAACTCTTCAAACTCTCCAAGAGTCCCGTTCTTTTTTTTTCTGTATTTGATTTAACTTAATATGCAGAGTGAACTTCATCACACTGCATCTGTAAAACAGTCTGCAGCATCCAAATGAAGTTATATTCATTCCTGAAAGGAATATTCATTGAAAAATGCAAACACATTGATAAAAATGAAGAAAAATGCAAATAAGATGTAAAAACGGATCCAGAATAGTTTTAGAGATTGTGTACAGTCAAAAAGAAAATTCATTCATATGTGAAAAACCTTTTAACTCCACATTTAATAGACAATAGTACAGAAGAACTTAAAGGCAAATGGATCAGGTTTACAGATATGGTGGATTTACAAACTGCTTAAATAATGTTTAATGTAATACCAAAACAAATATTTACCGACAACCATTCACAGCTTTTTCTGCCCGAGGCATAGGAATTAATCTGAAACATCTCACAATCACCATTTTGTCTTACTTCAATGTAAAACTATGGAAAACAGTTACAACTCAAAATGAAAAAAGTATTAAATATGTTGTAATTACAAAGTTAACAGAGATTAGAATAGCTGGAGTTGTACAAATATATTTTTCCACTATATACTGATTTTTTCCTGAATAGCAATGTAGAATAACAGTTTTCTACTGCGAGCATATATAGCCTGGTATTATAGAAGAAAGCTATTTACTTTTTTTTGTATAACTGGAACAAAGCAAAACATATTGTTGAAATAAAACAGAACGAGACGTGGTGGGTTTACTAGGTGTGTACTTTGCGTCACAATATGTTTGTATGGTTTTTCTATAAGCCCCCAGCTGGCTCAGTAGGTAGAGCATGAGACTCTCCATCTCAAGGTAGAGGGTTCATGTCCCACGCCGGGCGCCACCTTCCTGTGGGTTCTCCACCTTCCTGTGGGCTCTCCACCTTCCTGTGGGCTCTCCACCTTCCTGTGGGCTCTCCACCTGCAGGAAGGTTCTTAATGGTGCAATGTGATCTGGGTGACGGTGCTCAGACTGACACCCCCACCACCCGGAAACAGATAAGAGGGAGAAGATGGAGGGATGGAGGGATGGATGGTTTCTCTATATTGGTTTTGGATATGTATTTTATATTCAGAATAAATAAAGTTCATTCATTTATTTATTCATCAATTCAAAGTCAGTAAATACCAATTCTGTGTCTGACATCAGTCACATGTTTATTACTGTAAAGATGAATGTTCAATTTCTACAACAAAAACAGTGTTCCCTCAATGTGTGTGTGTGTGTGTGTGTGTGTGTGTGTGTGTGTGTGTGTGTGTGTGTGTGTGTGTGTGTGTGTGTGTGTGTGTGTGTGTGTGTGTGTGTGTGTGTGTGTGAGGACAGTTTAAAGGACTGGAACTGAAGATAATGACTTCTTGACTACAGCGTCAGACACTCAGATATGATAATAACGTTGACGGGCGGGGGCCTGGCCAGTGTTGGTCAGTCTCACTCCAAACTGTGTAATAACTGTCTGTCCAGTATTCATTTCACAAAATTGCACAAAATGGCTTTGAAAATGTAACATGGGTACGTTTCATCTGCCTTCACAATTGTGTTGTAGCAGTATTACTACGAGCAAATGAATAAAAAACACAACAAATTCATGAAAAGAACTGGCATCAAAGTACCAGTATATTATATAAAGACAAATTAAGCAGAATGACTTGATCTGAGAAAACAACTTAGACTGCCCTCTACTGACTGAGACATGGCTTGGCACTAAGTGGTTCTTACTGAGGCCTCCCCACCAAACTTTAATGTTTTATCTTCTATCAGGGGTGGAGGGAGAGGAGGAGGAGCTGCCTCCGTCACTAATGACACATGTTGCTCATCTAAAGTGGCTTTTTACAGTTTTACCTCTTTTAAATACCACACCCCTCCCATCCTGTCTTTAATTATATATATATATATATATACCCTTCATTCCAGCAATTTTCTTCCTGAATTGTCAGAATTTTTATCAATTATTCATACAAAGTATGAACCAATTTTAATCCCTGGTGATTTTAATCTAACATAGATCGCCGCTCGGACTCATTGTCCAGAGAATTCTTAACCTCCTGCAATGTGAGGATTTTAAACAACACGACTCCCAGCAGAGGTCTCACCCTGGACTTGGTCATGTCTTATGGACTGACCATGTGTCCTCTGGTGTTGACCTGGCTGTGTCCCACCACTTTTGGTTTTTTAATGTCACCAGTCTGAACCAGCAGGAGGCGCCGGTCAGAACGGTGAGGAAACACTCCAGAACTTCTGAGGTGGCTGAACATGTTCTATCCAGAATGTCCCTGCTGAGGTTTGTCCTCCGCCATGTGGTCTTATTGTTGACCATCTGAACAGGAAACTTAAGTCAACTCTAGACCTGGTGGCCCCAATGATGACAAGAAACCTAAATAAAGCCAAACCACCAGCACCAGGGAGAAAGAAAGAAACTGCTGATTGCTGAGCGGAGGAGGAGAAAATCAAAACTCACCATCGACTATGAAATGTTCCGGGACCGTCTCAAGTCTTACAATGGAACAGTCAAACAATCAAGGACTTTCTACTTCTCAAAGCTCCTCAGAGACAACAAACATAACCCCGCACTCCTCTTCTCCACCTTCCACCTTTTAACAAACGCCAATTTTAATAAAAACTCACCACCTCAGAAGCAAAATAAAAGACGTCAGATCCAGTCTTTTGCCTTTGAACTCACCTGGACTGGTGTCTTCACCTGAGGACTCACTGGACAGTTTGTCCCTGGTTGATGCTTGGTGGAGTTTCTCCCAAGTGAACCCAACAACCTGCCTTTTAGCTCCACTCCCTCCATCACTTGTGAAGTCATTTTATGGCTTCTTCTTTTTAACCATGGTCAGCTGCTCTCTTCAGACGGTGGTTTCCCCACCGCCTTTAAAACGGCCGCGGTGGTGCCCCTTCTGAAGAAGAGCAGTTTAGACCCCAAGGTTCTTAAGAACTACCGTCTGGTAGCCAACTGAACATTTTGAAGCAAAATTAGAGAAAAAATAGTTTTTACTCAATTAAATGATTTTTTACTTACAAATGTTGGGATTTATTAGCATTAAATTACTGTAAGTAATAGATTACTGGAAGTAATAAATCACTGGAAGTAATTTATGAAAAATTTAAATTATTAATAGAAGTAAATGGTAATTTACTCATTAACAACTCCTAAAGTAATCGAGTAATTACTTAAAAGTTAATAAATTATCAAAAATAATTTATTAATGAAAATTTTTTAATTTGCATAAATTTGTTATTTATGTATTAATAATAAAAAGAGGGCACCACCATCATAAAATAACCAGTTTTTCAAAAAACGGAGTTCTAATAACTGCCTGACCTCCTGCTGATACATATTTAACCTTTGACCTCCTGCTGATACATATTTAACCTTTGACCTTCTGCTGATACATATTTAACCTTTGACCTCCTGCTGATACATATTTAACCTTTGACCTTCATCCTTTGTTGTATTTATATCTGACTCACGGTGTTATCAGATTTTTACTAGTACTGGTATTTATTAACCCGGGGATGTAGTTGTAGTCTGTTGTTGCACTATTTATCTATTCATTTATCTATTTATTTATTTGCACTACCTGCTCTATGTGAGATTTTAATTGCTCCCCTGAGGACAAATTATGTCTTTGATTGATTGATTGAAAAATTGATTGATTGACTTCCTGCCAATATATCTTTTATCTTTTACTTTTTACTAACATCTCTACAGTTGTGTTCTTGTTGCAATGACAAGGTTTAGTGTTGATGTTTGTTAGTTCTCATTCTTTTGTGTTTGCTGTTAGAGGACGTTGGCCTGTGACTGGCTGAGAGTGGAGAAGGGGGCGGGTCAGTTGAGCGTGCAGAGACTGTATGGGTGGGTGGGTGGGTCCGCTCCTTCTGGGTGGGCTTCGGTAGCTCCGGGGCCGGTGTCGCTGTGCCTCCGGGTTTGCAGCTTTTCTCTGCGCGACCTACGACCTCTGGGCGTTGCATCCTGGGGTCCCTGGGACTTGGGGTGGCGTCAGTCTGCGTGATCCCATTACACCTGGACGAGGGTCAGGACGGTTTGAGTAATCCCACCTGAACGGCCGCAACAGCATTGACGAGACTCGCCGAAGTGTAGAATCCCTCTATGCTGGCCATAGTCCCGCCACGCCCACAGAAGGTAGTGCCACTCAATATAGTGGGGTTGTTTTCCTTCCAGGACGGCTGGCGATGCTCACTGGAACGCAAAAAGAAGAAAAACGTCTCTCAAAAACCAAAACTGATGTGAATTCTCTGAATTGATTTCACTGTAAGTTTGTTTTGGAGGTCATGGTGAAAAAACAAAACGGTGAAAAACTTTCAAGGTTCAAGAGTTCAGAGTTCATTTGTTTGGTCATTTGTTGTTGTGAATCTTGAATTGATGGTGGACTGGAGTTGCAGTTCATGGCGGAACCTCCTCACTGTTCCGTCCAGTTTGTTCTTCTCCCCCACATCCGAAGACAATTTGAAGCTTGCAAGTGTATTAACTTTGCAGTCAGTCTTATTCGTCTTACAATAGGAAAGGTGGAGACGCTGTTCCACATATGATTCTTTGTGTTTTTCCTACAAATCACAGCAGGTCACGTAGTCGGGTTTCCTGACCCAGTTTTCTGTAGAAATAAGGGCATAAAATATGTAATACACACAAATATATGATTTTAGGCAGTGCTTTTATTGAACTACTAGTTTATAAAGAGCAAGCGCTTCCTGCAGCATGTCAAATTATCTTCTATCGTTTTCAGGCATGTGGAGAAGAGTGGTGGAAGGGTTTAAGCTTCTCACTTATCTGAAGTTTAGGCCAATCTCGTACTGTCCTTAAAACTTCCTCCTGTTACGGAGAGCAGTCAGAGGATCAAGCACAGAAAGCAAGCAGAAGACAATAACTGAAGTTTTAAATAGAATTTATGAGGTTCTGAGCTGGCTGGTCTGAGGCTGAGCTGTGAGAGCGGAGAGCTTGGCTGAGGTCCAGATCCTGGATGGATGATGAAGCCGAGGTGGATTCCAGGAACAAGGCTGTACACTTGAAAGAGTCTCCAGGAGCGAGGTAACTGATTTGAGAGAGTCTCCAGGAGCGAGATTACTGATTTGAGAGAGTCTCTCAGAGAGAGGTTACTGATTTGAGAGAGTCTCCAAGGAGCAAGGTTAAGATAAGATAAGATAAGATAAGATATCCTTTATTTATCTCACATGTGGAGAAATTTGCAGTGGTACAACAGGATAGTAAAGAGAAAGAAGCACACATAGCAGAAACAAAAAAAAAAGCAGACAAAAATACAGTATAATAAAAAATATGCACACAGTGCCTACAAGTGTGGATGTGAGTGAGGTTACTGATTTGAGAGAGTCTCCAGGAGTGAGGTTACTGACAGGCAGGCATGTGGCTGAAACTGAGTTCCTGAAGCAGAACGGGCTCGCTGTCTGGGCTGGTTCGGGTTCAGGTTCGGTCACAGAGCGGATCAGAGTTCATGTGAACAGGTCCAAGAGTAGATGCAAGCAGAGCTGGACGGATCTTCAAGGTGGGAACAGAAGAGAACATAATGAGTTGAGGGCATAGAGACGCTCCAAACAAACCACAAGCCTGACTGCCGGAGTGCTACGGTCCAGGGAAGCCCGGTTATATAATGTGGGTCATCAGAAAGAAAACAATCTCCACCCGGCATAGCAGGTGAAGTCCGTCAGATCATTAATCCCAGCAAGCACTCTTCTGCAAACACAGCTTGGCACACCTACCTGGAGAGAACAGAGGAGGGCCAAGAAGAAAGCAAACATGGGGCAACAGTGCCCCTATGTGGCAGCTGATGTGCAGGGCCTGACATAACCTGTCTTATTCATTACAGCAGTGCATTTAATCATGCTTCATGATTTCACTCCAACACAGAACGTTTCTTGGCTTGGCAGCCTTGTTGTGTTCCAGCGTGGTCATGGCCCACAGTAACCGTTTGTTTCCTTTAATACAATGTTTGCAGTTTGAAGACACTTCCTGCTCCTCCTTTCAGCAACAGTACTGATGGAGCAGTGTGGAAAGAAGCCGAGCTCACAGTAGCAGCTTACGGATGTGAGGATTAAAGAGAGGAGAGGGTGTCAGTAATTATATTTAATATGCTGCAGGGCGAAGCAGTGGTTACTGCTGTCTCCTCACAGTGAGTGGGTTCAATTGCTGACCTGGCGTTTCTTTCTGGAGTGTGTGTGTTCTCCTCTTGTGTGTATTGGTACTCCGATTTCCTCCCTCAGTCCAAAAAACATGCATGAGGGTAAATGGTGACCATACATTGCCTCAGTGTGGATGTAAGTGGCTGTGGTCGTTTGTCCAGGTGTTTGTCCTGTCCAGGTGTACATGCCCTCACCTGTCCAGGTGTACCCGTCCTCACCTGCACAGATGTATCTTGTCCTCACCTGTGCAGATGTATCCTGTCCTCACCTGTCCAGGTGTACCTATCCAGGTGTACCTGTCCTCACCTGTCCAGGTGTACCCGTCCTCACCTGTCCAGGTGTACCTGTCCTCACCTGCACAGATGTATCCTGTCCTCACCTGTCCAAGTGTACCTGCTCTCATCATGTTGGGGACATGATGGTGTTGGGAATGTCACTTTGATGAGTAGAGATGTTGAAGATGTCTCTCAGCTCTTCTACACGTTGCCTCAGTACATAAATGAAGGTTCCTGTAGTGATAAAGGCCAATAAACTAGAATCCATATAAGAGGAGATTTGATGTTGGATTCTAAAATTGTGCATCATAGTCATTCTTCTCCCTTAAACTGATGCCATGCAGGGATGCTGTCTGTAAAGTACATTTGGTCTGTTAAATCACGTACTTTACACTCTCTTCTGTCTACTGATAACCTCAGTAATCTCCATGAATTGTACAATGACTTCTGGGGCATACACTGCTGAGGTATTAATTTGGGCTGTATCATGCTGTAATATGTGTTAAGTTGCTTCTCAGCAGTTATCTTATTAACATGTAATAATTTATCATTTCTCTCCTGGACAGAACACAAATAACACATAAAGAACAGACCTGGACCAAGGAAGAAAAATGGAGGGAAAGCAAACAAGAGATCACATAAATGCCAAAAGTGAAAGTATGAAAAGGCAAAGGCAACTTACCTGCGAATTAGCTGAGGAGATTGGACAACTCTGGGAAGAGACGCAACAACAAGGAGAAGAAATTGAACAGCTGAAAATAAAGACACAGCAGCAGCAGCAGCACATTGACAGGCTGAGATTTGAAAAACATGAGCAACACCTACTGATAAAAAGACTGAAACTGCAGATGGAAAACACCATTGAGAAGCTTGAGGAAACCCAATCTGTGGCCAATCAAGAAAAAACACACATTTTAAAAATTCAGGCTGAAATACACCAAGAGAGGGAAAGACTAGACAGAAGCCATAATTTCATCATCAGTGAGAGACATAAGTTAGAAAAGCTCAAGTATGCGACGAGAGGAGCACCGAGGACGCAGCCTGAGAGCCAGCAGGTTCTGATGGACAGGCTGGTTTCTGCAACTCAGATTTTATTGGGCGAAAACAAAAATGCAATGCTTGAAGCCAAAAGCGCGAATGAGATGACAGAGCAAACTTTAGGAAACCTACAGCAGGAAATAAAGAGAAATATAACTGATATGTTGCAGCACAGAGAGCACATCCAGCTCATCAAACAAAATCTGAACATTAAGATAAAAAGCATGAAGCAAAGGTGGGAAAGTGTTTCTGAAGGTGACGTGCAGGAAGCTGCAGAGACAAAAATCCACAAGAGTCAAAAAGAATCAAAAGTTGCAGCTACAGTGGACAATGTGAAGCTCAAACTCAGAAGACTGCAGGAAGAGATGGAGACACTCTGGGATGTGTTGGACCACAGTGAACAGAAGAAGTTAGAGGATGTCCAATCTGAAAGAGCTGCAATAGAAATAATGAGAATTGCCCTACAGGCCGAAAAAGAAAAGCTGGAGAAAGACCGGCAGGAGACGAAAGAGGAGATGGAAGCAATGAGGTCTCTCAAGGAGATCAGTGATGTGCAGAGAGAGGAGCTGGACAACAAGTTACAACTGACAAAGAGAAAGATAAGGGAGATGGAAGTGCTAAGCAGTGAGATTGATATGAAGAAAAAAGAGCTGGATAAAATGATTCGAATGAGCCGGAGAAAAAAGCAAGTAATGGGTAAGAAAAATGACTACCCTCCAAACGTTGAACAGACAGAAAGACAGAGCGAGAGACGTCTGGAGGAGATGTTTCAGGACGGCAATGTGGGACTTAAAGCTGAGAGAAAAGAAGGTACAGGGCAGAGCAGCAGGGAGTCAACCCAAGAGATGAGAACCAACAGAACAGAGCCGTGTGAGCCACAGGAGGAAAGCATGCAGGAAAGCACTGAATCAGATATCGTGAAGATAAAAACACAAAAACACCTGGAAGAGCTTGAGCAGAGGCTGAATGTCACCATGACGACGATTCAAACAATGGCTGAAATGAAAGCTGCTATTGAACGAGCTGCAGCAGAGATTAACAACACCCGGGAGGGAACGCTCCAAACTCGGCAAAAGGTTGAAGAGAACCAGGAAAATATCAAGAAGTGCAAGGTAAGTCCTTTCTTCAACACTGGGTCAGGAGATAGTTCCCCAAAGGCAGTTTAAAGCCGCGGTTCCACCGCACTTCCTGTTGCGGAGCGTCGCGGGGCGGGGCGGTTTTTCTTGCGGTCCGACTGAAAAGTTGTGGATGGTTACGGAAAGAACCCGCGACCGCCGGCTGCGATTTTCCGCTACCCCTCCGTTGCAGTACCTAGCACGGAGGAAGAGTCTGTGAGGAGGAGCAACAACGCAGCCGTCTGCTGATTGGTCGTGACGATCGTCACTCTGGACTTGCTCGCAATATTTAACTATTTCACCGCCGTAAACCTCCATTGTTGTCTACATACTCTGCTTTGCTCACTGGTTGATTTGTTAACTGGTTTATTGAAACATCGGTGCGACACAACATGGCGTCTTCTAAAGAGATACAGACGCTCCTCTCAGGAACAGGAGGAGGAAATTCAACGGGAGCTTGATGCTGCTGTTCACAATGCGAAAGTTTAACCTGAGTCACAGAAAACAACTTGGACGGCCGCCAGCTGCTTCCATGTTCTTTGCTGGACGGGTCTCCGAGTCGTTCTAAACCCCGCCTACATGTTTACCGTACTTTGTGTGGTGGGACTGCGCGACAGAGTTGGTCCTGTATGCGCTTTGCTGTACCGTAACCGATAAAAGGTTACGACTGTCCGTGACGGCGCTTGGCGACTCGGTCATGAATCATAGAATTTAGGTCAAAAGCGTGATCCGCGCTCAGGAATTCAGATTCCTGCCTTTCCTGACTTGTTGTCGTTCTGTGGATCGCATCGGAAAGCATTTCATGAAAACACTTTTCTGTGTCAACCGTTGTACCTGTACCTGTGCCTGCTTCTGATCCTGCACCTATACATGTACATGTACATGTACTATACCTGTACCTGAACATGTACTGTTGCTGTACTGCACTTGTACTGTACATGTGCCGGAACGGATGGTACTGAAAAAACTTAACCACCGGTTACATTTTTTGTCACCCCTCCATTGAGGAAGGGTCTCATGAGGAGGAGTAACACCGCAGCCATCTGCTGATTGGTAAAGACAATCGTCACTCTCGACTTTCTCGCAATATTTAATTATTTCATCGGCCGTAACCCTCTCATTGTTGTTTACATACGCCGCTTTTCTCACTGGTTGTTTAGTGAACTGGGTTGATTGAAATGTGGCGCTCCACTGCCCCCTGGTGTTCAGACGAGGTGCAGACGCTCCTTTCAGTAACAGGTGGGGCGGAGCTTCAGCAGGAGCTGGACGCTGCTGTTCACAAGAAGAAAGTGTCACAGAGAATGAGGCTCACGGCTTTTACTCTTACGGCCACCCACCACCGCGCGCTTCCGCGTTCTTTGCCCGACACATACCCGCGTCATTCACAACCCCGCAAACATTTTAACCATACTGTCTGCTGTGGGACGGCGCTACAGAGGTGGGTCTGGTGCACTTTGCTGTAACATACCCTCCTGCCCCGCCCCGCCCCGGCACATACTGCGGTGGGACCACGGCTTATATGTACTTGTACAGGTACTGTACGTGTACCTGTACAGGTAGCTGAACTGCAACTCTACATGTACCTGTACCTGCACTTGTACTGTACTACCTGCATATGTACTTGTACATGTACCTGTACAAAAACAATATGAAAGAAAACAAATCCAGCATGCAGAATCAAAATATCGACACTTGTTCCTGGACAAAACTGAAGAAGACACATTAAAATAACACAGACAGACTTATAGCCAAGCTCAATGAAGGGTGAGCAGTTGTTTTAATCCTTCTTGTCTGCAGCAGTATTTTAATACCGGTTTAAACTGTGTGTGTTCCTAACAGTGACTTGATGTTACAATATGATGAAGCTTGATTTCATAAGTACATTGTTTGATGTGACCTTGATTCATTGTTAACTTAAAATTGTTTACACACTTTTTCTGAATTTGTTTTCTCCAAAGGAGAAGCTGATATCCATCAAAACATGGGTTAACGGGTGGAGGTTGGCACAGACTAAATTCAAAAAGACTTTTTCACTGGGCACGTCTAAAGAAACGAAGACATATCAAGAGTCGTCTGAGAGTCACACACCGGACGATGTATCAGACAAGACTGAATTGGAAAATGTGATTGCAAAACTGACCAAATCTGAGGAAAAGTCATTATTAGAGGATCAGCATCAAAAGGAAGAGCAGCAAAAACAGTATCTCACAGTGGACATAGAGAAACGGCAAACAGTTTACACCCTGATGCAAACAGACGTCAATGAAGAAATGACTGCTGATTGTGAAACAGAATTAATGATGAATGCCAGAGAAAAAGAAGTGAAAAGTCAGATATCCAAACTCAAGGGGCAAGAAGAGGAAATAAAGCATCAAATACAGTTTGCTATAGAGAACATGAGAGAAAGAAATCAAGAGATACAAATGTTCATCACAGAAATAAATAGTCTGCAGAGTCAGATGCCAATAACTACAATCCCAGTATGGGTAACTGAAAATGTGGTGGAAACAGGGACTGACAAAGAGGAGGAGAAACAAGAGTCACACTTAATGAGATTGGAAGCTGAAATGTCAAAGCGAAGTGAAGAGTCATTAAAGACAGAGGAGATGGATGGAGGTACACAAAGCACCGACATTCAAAGAGTGATGAAAGAGGTTTACACAACTCAGCAAATCATAGCAACTCTAAACCTGGAACTCCAGAATCAAGCTGAAATAGGTATCTGTGACGCTGAGCACAAGAATGATGGTGGTGAAATACAACAATTTTTACAAGACATAAAACATTTCCAAGAGCTTTTAAAGATGATAAATTTCTCTCTAAAAGAAGAATCAAGAAACATGAAATCCATCAAAACTGCTGAGAGAAGACGGGAAAGAAAACTGGATCAGAGGTTAGAAAGAACGTTAAGAGAAAGAGATGAATTAGAAATTCTAAGAATCAAAATGCAGAGACAAATTCAGGATATACAAGAAAAGTTTGAAAAAATTGCAAGACTTAAAACCATAATGGAGAAAATGACAGTCAAGATAGGGAAACTAAGTGAAGACATGCATTTAAACGTTAATGAGAGTGAAATACGACTGAACCGGTTGGAGGAGACAAGTTGTTTAGTTAAAGCTACAAAAAATAACATGGAGAAGAGTTTTGCCCTCCTAATGATGAATGGGAGAACTGAGCTTAATGAATGCAAGGGCCAAGGAGAGAGTGACAAAGTGACGACCCAAAGAATGGCCAACGAAACAGAGACACTAGAAACTACAGACCTGGGACTTCAACATCATTACACGACTCCCAAGAAAGACTTAAAACAGACAGGTCAACGAGGGGCTGAGAAAAAGCAAGACAGTCAACAAATCTGTGAGCGAGAAGGAGAAAAAACTCTACAAAAGGTTGAAGAGAATCAAATGGAAAAGGTGAAAGAGCTCATTAAACCCGAGAGTTCAAAAGAAGCAAAACGGTGTCTTTCTGGTGCAGACATACATGAGATGACCCTTTTGAAGGAGGATATCGAAAGACAGCAACTGAAGCTTAACGACAGAATGCAAACGAACAAAAGAGAAATGAAAGAAATTGAGTTGCTAAAGTCTGAGTTGGAGAGAAAGAGAAAAGACAGTGAACAGATTTTCAGAAAAAGCATGAGAAAGAAAGCTGAATGTGAACTAATGTTAAATGAAATACAGCAAGAAAAGCAAACATTGAAAAGAGAAACCAGGAAAAGAAAACGAGAACTGGAGCAAAGACAAGAGAAAACCAGGAAAGAGAGGGATGACTTAGAAGTGCTGAAATTAAAACTGATACGACAAAAAGAGGAGATCGCTGAAGAGAAGAAAAAAATCAATGACATCCAGCAACAAGAGAAAGAACAGCTCAGTCAGATGAAATGCAACATTGATAAAGAAAGACAAAAGCTTCTGAATGAGAGGGACCAACTGGAAGGCCAAAGAGCTGAGCTCCAGAGAAGAGAGGATGAAGTCAGGAATGAAATGGACTCTGCTGAGACTCTGAGACTGAGACTTCATCATCTCGGCAAGAAGATAGCTGAAAATCTGAAGCGCAAAATGGACAATTTGCAAAGCGATATTGACAAGACCTTACATCTGAAGTCTGATTTGGAACAACAGATTGCAGCTGTGGATGAAAATGCAATTGGTCTGGATAATTACAATGAAATCATAAAGAACCTTTCAGAAGGTTTGGCACTTGTCTCCTCAACCATGATTACCAAGGGAGATGAAGCAGCCAGTCCGTGGAAAGAACAATTTGACTTGGATAAACAAGCTCTTGAGATGGTCAAAGTACAGATTCAACAAGACAGACTGACTTTAGACCAAATGGCCGACAAGATGGACAAAGAGAAGCAGGACATGAACGTACTGATGGATGACATCCAGCAACAAAGAGTCATGATAGAACTAGACAGGAAACAGATGAAAGAAGAACAAGATATGATGGAAATGACTAAATCACAGCTCCAAACTAAAGCAGAACATATCAACAACTTGTTTGAGGAGATCAACAGGGAGAAAGCTACCATCGAAGAGCTGACCCTTCAGGTTCAAACAGACAGACAAAGACTTGATGCTGTCATGAAGGAGAATTTCTTGAAAGAAAAACTGCTGGATGACCAGCTCCTGGAGGCCAAAGGACAATCTGAAGAGCTGCAAACCGTCAAGAACAGATTGTCCGAAGACAGACAAAGACTTGATGCTGTCATGAAGGAGAATTTCTTGAAAGAAAAACTGCTGGATGACCAGCTCCTGGAGGCCAAAGGACAATCTGAAGAGCTGCAAACCCTCAAGAACCGATTGTCCGAAGAACGACATGAACTCCAAACTCTCAGGAACAATGTCAGCTGGAAGAACCAAGAGGTGGAAGCTGCCATGAGAACCATCCATGAAGAGAAAGAACAGCTCAGTCAGATGAAATCCAACATTGATAAAGAAAGGCAAAAGCTTCTGAATGAGAGGGACCAACTGGAAGGCCAAAGAGCTGAGCTCCAGAGAAGAGAGGATGAAGTCAGGAATGAAATGGACTCTGCTGAGACTCTGAGACTGAGACTTCATCATCTCGGCAAGAAGATAGCTGAAAATCTCAAGCGCAAAATGGACAATTTGCAAAGCGATATTGACAAGACCTTACATCTGCAGTCTGATTTGGAACAACAGATTGCAGCTGTGGATGAAAATGCAATTGGTCTGGATAATTACAATGAAATCATAAAGAACCTTTCAGAAGGTTTGGCACTTGTCTCCTCAACCATGATTACCAAGGGAGATGAAGCAGCCAGTCCGTGGAAAGAACAATTTGACTTGGATAAACAAGCTCTTGAGATGGTCAAAGTACAGATTCAACAAGACAGACTGACTTTAGACCAAATGGCCAACAAGATGGACAAAGAGATGCAGGACATGAACGTACTGATGGATGACATCCAGCAACAAAGAGTCATGATAGAACAAGACAGGAAACAGATGAAAGAAGAACGAGATATGATGGAAACGACTAAATCTCAGCTCCAAACTAAAGGAGAACATATCAACAGCTTGTTTGAGGAGATCAACGGGGAGAAAGCTACCATCGAGGAGCTGACCCTTCAGGTTCAAACAGACAGACAAAGACTTGATGCTGTCATGAAGGAGAATTTCTTGAAAGAAAAACAGCTGGATGACCAGCTCCTGGAGGCCAAAGGACAATCTGAAGAGCTGCAAACCGTCAAGAACAGATTGTCCGAAGACAGACAAAGACTTGATGCTGTCATGAAGGAGAATTTCTTGAAAGAAAAACTGCTGGATGACCAGCTCCTGGAGGCCAAAGGACAATCTGAAGAGCTGCAAACCGTCAAGAACCGATTGTCCGAAGAACGACATGAACTCCAAACTCTCAGGAACAATGTCACCTGGAAGAACCAAGAGGTGGAAGCTGCCATGAGAACCATCCATGTAGAGAAAGAACAACTCAGTCAGATGAAATCCAACATTGATAAAGAAAGGCAAAAGCTTCTGAATGAGAGGGACCAACTGGAAGGCCAAAGAGCTGAGCTCCAGAGAAGAGAGGATGAAGTCAGGAATGAAATGGACTCTGCTGAGACTCTGAGACTGAGACTTCATCATCTCGGCAAGAAGATAGCTGAAAATCTCAAGCGCAAAATGGACAATTTGCAAAGCGATATTGACAAGACCTTACATCTGCAGTCTGATTTGGAACAACAGATTGCAGCCGTGGATGAAAATGCAATTGGTCTGGATAATTACAATGAAATCATAAAGAACCTTTCAGAAGGTTTGGCACTTGTCTCCTCAACCATGATTACCAAGGGAGATGAAGCAGCCAGTCCGTGGAAAGAACAATTTGACTTGGATAAACAAGCTCTTGAGATGGTCAAAGTACAGATTCAACAAGACAGACTGACTTTAGACCAAATGGCCAACAAGATGGACAAAGAGATGCAGGACATGAACGTACTGATGGATGACATCCAGCAACAAAGAGTCATGATAGAACAAGACAGGAAACAGATGAAAGAAGAACGAGATATGATGGAAACGACTAAATCTCAGCTCCAAACTAAAGGAGAACATATCAACAGCTTGTTTGAGGAGATCAACGGGGAGAAAGCTACCATCGAGGAGCTGACCCTTCAGGTTCAAACAGACAGACAAAGACTTGATGCTGTCATGAAGGAGAATTTCTTGAAAGAAAAACAGCTGGATGACCAGCTCCTGGAGGCCAAAGGACAATCTGAAGAGCTGCAAACCGTCAAGAACAGATTGTCCGAAGACAGACAAAGACTTGATGCTGTCATGAAGGAGAATTTCTTGAAAGAAAAACTGCTGGATGACCAGCTCCTGGAGGCCAAAGGACAATCTGAAGAGCTGCAAACCGTCAAGAACCGATTGTCCGAAGAACGACATGAACTCCAAACTCTCAGGAACAATGTCAGCTGGAAGAACCAAGAGGTGGAAGCTGCCATGAGAACCATCCATGAAGAGAAAGAACAGCTCAGTCAGATGAAATCCAACATTGATAAAGAAAGGCAAAAGCTTCTGAATGAGAGGGACCAACTGGAAGGCCAAAGAGCTGAGCTCCAGAGAAGAGAGGATGAAGTCAGGAATGAAATGGACTCTGCTGAGACTCTGAGACTGAGACTTCATCATCTCGGCAAGAAGATAGCTGAAAATCTCAAGCGCAAAATGGACAATTTGCAAAGCGATATTGACAAGACCTTACATCTGCAGTCTGATTTGGAACAACAGATTGCAGCTGTGGATGAAAATGCAATTGGTCTGGATAATTACAATGAAATCATAAAGAACCTTTCAGAAGGTTTGGCACTTGTCTCCTCAACCATGATTACCAAGGGAGATGAAGCAGCCAGTCCGTGGAAAGAACAATTTGACTTGGATAAACAAGCTCTTGAGATGGTCAAAGTACAGATTCAACAAGACAGACTGACTTTAGACCAAATGGCCAACAAGATGGACAAAGAGATGCAGGACATGAACGTACTGATGGATGACATCCAGCAACAAAGAGTTATGATAGAACAAGACAGGAAACAGATGAAAGAAGAACAAGATATGATGGAAACGACTAAATCACAGCTCCAAACTAAAGGAGAACATATCAACAGCTTGTTTGAGGAGATCAACGGGGAGAAAGCTACCATCGAGGAGCTGACCCTTCAGGTTCAAACAGACAGACAAAGACTTGATGCTGTCATGAAGGAGAATTTCTTGAAAGAAAAACAGCTGGATGACCAGCTCCTGGAGGCCAAAGGACAATCTGAAGAGCTGCAAACCGTCAAGAACAGATTGTCCGAAGACAGACAAAGACTTGATGCTGTCATGAAGGAGAATTTCTTGAAAGAAAAACTGCTGGATGACCAGCTCCTGGAGGCCAAAGGACAATCTGAAGAGCTGCAAACCCTCAAGAACCGATTGTCCGAAGAACGACATGAACTCCAAACTCTCAGGAACAATGTCACCTGGAAGAACCAAGAGGTGGAAGCTGCCATGAGAACCATCCATGTAGAGAAAGAACAACTCAGTCAGATGAAATCCAACATTGATAAAGAAAGGCAAAAGCTTCTGAATGAGAGGGACCAACTGGAAGGCCAAAGAGCTGAGCTCCAGAGAAGAGAGGATGAAGTCAGGAATGAAATGGACTCTGCTGAGACTCTGAGACTGAGACTTCATCATCTCGGCAAGAAGATAGCTGAAAATCTGAAGCGCAAAATGGACAATTTGCAAAGCGATATTGACAAGACCTTACATCTGCAGTCTGATTTGGAACAACAGATTGCAGCTGTGGATGAAAATACAATTGGTCTGGATAATTACAATGAAATCATAAAGAACCTTTCAGAAGGTTTGGCACGTGTCTCCTCAACCATGATTACCAAGGGAGATGAAGCAGCCAGTCCGTGGAAAGAACAATTTGACTTGGATAAACAAGCTCTTGAGATGGTCAAAGTACAGATTCAACAAGACAGACTGACTTTAGACCAAATGGCCGACAGGATGGACAAAGAGAAGCAGGACATGAACGTACTGATGGATGACATCCAGCAACAAAGAGTCATGATAGAACAAGACAGGAAACAGATGAAAGAAGAACGTGATATGATGGAAACGACTAAATCACAGCTCCAAACTAAAGCAGAACATATCAACAGCTTGTTTGAGGAGATCAACAGGGAGAAAACTACCATCGAGGAGCTGACCCTTCAGGTTCAAACAGACAGACAAAGACTTGATGCTGTCATGAAGGAGAATTTCTTGAAAGAAAAACTGCTGGATGACCAGCTCCTGGAGGCCAAAGGACAATTTGAAGAGCTGCAAACTGTCAAGAACAGATTGTCCGAAGAACGACATGAACTCCAAACTCTCAGGAACAATGTCACCTGGAAGAACCAAGAGGTGGAAGCTGCCATGAGAACCATCCATGTAGAGAAAGAACAACTCAGTCAGATGAAATCCAACATTGATAAAGAAAGGCAAAAGCTTCTGAATGAGAGGGACCAACTGGAAGACCAAAGAGCTGAGCTCCAGAGAAGAGAGGATGAAGTCAGGAATGAAATGGACTCTGCTGAGACTCTGAGACTGAGACTTCATCATCTCGGCAAGAAGATAGCTGAAAATCTGAAGCGCAAAATGGACAATTTGCAAAGCGATATTGACAAGACCTTACATCTGCAGTTTGATTTGGAACAACAGATTGCAGCCGTGGATGAAAATGCAATTGGTCTGGATAATTACAATGAAATCATAAAGAACCTTTCAGAAGGTTTGGCACTTGTCTCCTCAACCATGATTACCAAGGGAGATGAAGCAGCCAGTCCGTGGAAAGAACAATTTGACTTGGATAAACAAGCTCTTGAGATGGTCAAAGTACAGATTCAACAAGACAGACTGACTTTAGACCAAATGGCCGACAAGATGGACAAAGAGAAGCAGGACATGAACGTATTGATGGATGACATCCAGCAACAAAGAGTCATGATAGAACAAGACAGGAAACAGATGAAAGAAGAACAAGATATGATGGAAACGACTAAATCTCAGCTCCAAACTAAAGCAGAACATATCAACAGCTTGTTTGAGGAGATCAACAGGGAGAAAACTACCATCGGGGAGCTGACCCTTCAGGTTAAAACAGACAGACAAAGACTTGATGCTGTCATGAAGGAGAATTTCTTGAAAGAAAAACTGCTGGATGACCAGCTCCTGGAGGCCAAAGGACAATCTGAAGAGCTGCAAACCGTCAAGAACAGATTGTCCGAAGACAGACAAAGACTTGATGCTGTCATGAAGGAGAATTTCTTGAAAGAAAAACTGCTGGATGACCAGCTCCTGGAGGCCAAAGGACAATCTGAAGAGCTGCAAACCGTCAAGAACAGATTGTCCGAAGACAGACAAAGACTTGATGCTGTCATGAAGGAGAATTTCTTGAAAGAAAAACTGCTGGATGACCAGCTCCTGGAGGCCAAAGGACAATCTGAAGAGCTGCAAACCCTGAAGAACCGATTGTCCGAAGAACGACATGAACTCCAAACTCTCAGGAACAATGTCACCTGGAAGAACCAAGAGGTGGAAGCTGCCATGAGAACCATCCACGAAGAGAAAGAACAGCTCAGTCAGATGAAATCCAACATTGATAAAGAAAGACAAAAGCTTCTGAATGAGAGGGACCAACTGGAAGGCCAAAGAGCTGAGCTCCAGAGAAGAGAGGATGAAGTCAGGAATGAAATGGACTCTGCTGAGACTCTGAGACTGAGACTTCATCATCTCGGCAAGAAGATAGCTGAAAATCTGAAGCGCAAAATGGACAATTTGCAAAGCGATATTGACAAGACCTTACATCTGCAGTCTGATTTGGAACAACAGATTGCAGCTGTGGATGAAAATGCAATTGGTCTGGATAATTACAATGAAATCATAAAGAACCTTTCAGAAGGTTTGGCACTTGTCTCCTCAACCATGATTACCAAGGGAGATGAAGCAGCCAGTCCGTGGAAAGAACAATTTGACTTGGATAAACAAGCTCTTGAGATGGTCAAAGTACAGATTCAACAAGACAGACTGACTTTAGACCAAATGGCCGACAAGATGGAAAAAAAGAAGCAGGACATGAACGTACTGATGGATGACATCCAGCAACAAAGAGTCATGATAGAACTAGACAGGAAACAGATGAAAGAAGAACAAGATATGATGGAAACGACTAAATCTCAGCTCCAAACTAAAGCAGAACATATCAACAACTTGTTTGAGGAGATCAACAGGGAGAAAGCTACCATCGAAGAGCTGACCCTTCAGGTTCAAACAGACAGACAAAGACTTGATGCTGTCATGAAGGAGAATTTCTTGAAAGAAAAACTGCTGGATGACCAGCTCCTGGAGGCCAAAGGACAATCTGAAGAGCTGCAAACCGTCAAGAACAGATTGTCCGAAGACAGACAAAGACTTGATGCTGTCATGAAGGAGAATTTCTTGAAAGAAAAACTGCTGGATGACCAGCTCCTGGAGGCCAAAGGACAATCTGAAGAGCTGCAAACCGTCAAGAACCGATTGTCCGAAGAACGACATGAACTCCAAACTCTCAGGAATAATGTCACCTGGAAGAACCAAGAGGTGGAAGCTGCCATGAGAACCATCCATGAAGAGAAAGAACAGCTCAGTCAGATGAAATCCAACATTGATAAAGAAAGACAAAAGCTTCTGAATGAGAGGGACCAACTGGAAGGCCAAAGAGCTGAGCTTCAGAGAAGAGAGGATGAAGTCAGGAATGAAATGGACTCTGCTGAGACTCTGAGACTGAGACTTCATCATCTCGGCAAGAAGATAGCTGAAAATCTGAAGCGCAAAATGGACAATTTGCAAAGCGATATTGACAAGACCTTACATCTGCAGTCTGATTTGGAACAACAGATTGCAGCTGTGGATGAAAATGCAATTGGTCTGGATAATTACAATGAAATCATAAAGAACCTTTCAGAAGGTTTGGCACTTGTCTCCTCAACCATGATTACCAAGGGAGATGAAGCAGCCAGTCCGTGGAAAGAACAATTTGACGTAGATAAACAAGCTCTTGAGATGGTCAAAGTACAGATTCAACAAGACAGACTGACTTTAGACCAAATGGCCGACAAGATGGACAAAGAGAAGCAGGACATGAACGTACTGATGGATGACATCCAGCAACAAAGAGTCATGATAGAACAAGACAGGAAACTGATGAAAGAAGAACAAGATATGATGGAAACGACTAAATCACAGCTCCAAACTAAAGCAGAACATATCAACAGCTTGTTTGAGGAGATCAACAGGGAGAAAGCTACCATCGAAGAGCTGACCCTTCAGGTTCAAACAGAAAGACAAAGACTTGATGCTGTCATGAAGGAGAATTTCTTGAAAGAAAAACTGCTGGATGACCAGCTCCTGGAGGCCAAAGGACAATCTGAAGAGCTGCAAACCGTCAAGAACAGATTGTCCGAAGACAGACAAAGACTTGATGCTGTCATGAAGGAGAATTTCTTGAAAGAAAAACTGCTGGATGACCAGCTCCTGGAGGCCAAAGGACAATCTGAAGAGCTGCAAACCGTCAAGAACAGATTGTCCGAAGACAGACAAAGACTTGATGCTGTCATGAAGGAGAATTTCTTGAAAGAAAAACTGCTGGATGACCAGCTCCTGGAGGCCAAAGGACAATCTGAAGAGCTGCAAACCGTCAAGAACAGATTGTCCGAAGAACGACATGAACTCCAAACTCTCAGGAACAATGTCACCTGGAAGAACCAAGAGGTGGAAGCTGCCATGAGAACCATCCATGAAGAGAAAGAACAGCTCAGTCAGATGAAATCCAACATTGATAAAGAAAGACAAAAGCTTCTGAATGAGAGGGACCAACTGGAAGGCCAAAGAGCTGAGCTTCAGAGAAGAGAGGATGAAGTCAGGAATGAAATGGACTCTGCTGAGACTCTGAGACTGAGACTTCATCATCTCGGCAAGAAGATAGCTGAAAATCTGAAGCGCAAAATGGACAATTTGCAAAGCGATATTGACAAGACCTTACATCTGCAGTCTGATTTGGAACAACAGATTGCAGCTGTGGATGAAAATGCAATTGGTCTGGATAATTACAATGAAATCATAAAGAACCTTTCAGAAGGTTTGGCACTTGTCTCCTCAACCATGATTACCAAGGGAGATGAAGCAGCCAGTCCGTGGAAAGAACAATTTGACTTGGATAAACAAGCTCTTGAGATGGTCAAAGTACAGATTCAACAAGACAGACTGACTTTAGACCAAATGGCCGACAAGATGGACAAAGAGAAGCAGGACATGAACGTACTGATGGATGACATCCAGCAACAAAGAGTCATGATAGAACAAGATAGGAAACTGATGAAAGAAGAACAAGATATGATGGAAACGACTAAATCACAGCTCCAAACTAAAGCAGAACATATCAACAGCTTGTTTGAGGAGATCAACAGGGAGAAAACTACCATCGAGGAGCTGACTCTTCAGGTTCAAACAGAAAGACAAAGACTTGATGCTGTCATGAAGGAGAATTTCTTGAAAGAAAAACTGCTGGATGACCAGCTCCTGGAGGCCAAAGGACAATCTGAAGAGCTGCAAACCGTCAAGAACAGATTGTCCGAAGACAGACAAAGACTTGATGCTGTCATGAAGGAGAATTTCTTGAAAGAAAAACTGCTGGATGACCAGCTCCTGGAGGCCAAAGGACAATCTGAAGAGCTGCAAACCGTCAAGAACAGATTATCCGAAGACAGACAAAGACTTGATGCTGTCATGAAGGAGAATTTCTTGAAAGAAAAACTGCTGGATGACCAGCTCCTGGAGGCCAAAGGACAATCTGAAGAGCTGCAAACTGTCAAGAACAGATTGTCCGAAGACAGACAAAGACTTGATGCTGTCATGAAGGAGAATTTCTTGAAAGAAAAACTGCTGGATGACCAGCTCCTGGAGGCCAAAGGACAATCTGAAGAGCTGCAAACCCTCAAGAACCGATTGTCCGAAGAACGACATGAACTCCAAACTCTCAGGAACAATGTCACCTGGAAGAACCAAGAGGTGGAAGCTGCCATGAGAACCATCCATGAAGAGAAAGAACAGCTCAGTCAGATGAAATCCAACATTGATAAAGAAAGGCAAAAGCTTCTGAATGAGAGGGACCAACTGGAAGGCCAAAGAGCTGAGCTCCAGAGAAGAGAGGATGAAGTCAGGAATGAAATGGACTCTGCTGAGACTCTGAGACTGAGACTTCATCATCTCGGCAAGAAGATAGCTGAAAATCTGAAGCGCAAAATGGACAATTTGCAAAGCGATATTGACAAGACCTTACATCTGCAGTCTGATTTGGAACAACAGATTGCAGCTGTGGATGAAAATGCAATTGGTCTGGATAATTACAATGAAATCATAAAGAACCTTTCAGAAGGTTTGGCACTTGTCTCCTCAACCATGATTACCAAGGGAGATGAAGCAGCCAGTCCGTGGAAAGAACAATTTGACTTGGATAAACAAGCTCTTGAGATGGTCAAAGTACAGATTCAACAAGACAGACTGACTTTAGACCAAATGGCCGACAAGATGGACAAAGAGAAGCAGGACATGAATGTATTGATGGATGACATCCAGCAACAAAGAGTTATGATAGAACAAGACAGGAAACTGATGAAAGAAGAACAAGATATGATGGATACGACTAAATTACAG
This sequence comes from Lipophrys pholis, assembly GCF_963383615.2. Taxonomy (NCBI): domain Eukaryota; kingdom Metazoa; phylum Chordata; class Actinopteri; order Blenniiformes; family Blenniidae; genus Lipophrys; species Lipophrys pholis. The sequence continues at coordinate 26,200,700 of NC_137634.1, read as the reverse complement.
CTCCAAACTAAAGCAGAACATATCAACAGCTTGTTTGAGGAGATCAACAGGGAGAAAACTACCATCGGGGAGCTGACCCTTCAGGTTAAAACAGACAGACAAAGAGTTGATGCTGTCATGAGGGAGAATTTCTTGAAAGAAAAACTGCTGGATGACCAGCTCCTGGAGGCCAAAGGACAATCTGAAGAGCTGCAAACCGTCAAGAACAGATTGTCCGAAGACAGACAAAGACTTGATGCTGTCATGAAGGAGAATTTCTTGAAAGAAAAACTGCTGGATGACCAGCTCCTGGAGGCCAAAGGACAATCTGAAGAGCTGCAAACCGTCAAGAACAGATTGTCCGAAGACAGACAAAGACTTGATGCTGTCATGAAGGAGAATTTCTTGAAAGAAAAAATGCTGGATGACCAGCTCCTGGAGGCCAAAGGACAATTTGAAGAGCTGCAAACTGTAAAGAAAAGATTGTCCGAAGAACGACATGAACTCCAAACTCTCAGGAACAATGTCACCTGGAAGAACCAAGAGGTGGAAGCTGCCATGAGAACCATCCATGAAGAGAAAGAACAGCTCAGTCAGATGAAATCCAACATTGATAAAGAAAGGCAAAAGCTTCTGAATGAGAGGGACCAACTGGAAGGCCAAAGAGCCGAGCTCCAGAGAAGAGAGGATGAAGTCAGGAATGAAATGGACTCTGCTGAGACTCTTAGACTGAGACTTCATCATCTCGGCAAGAAGATAGCTGAAAATCTGAAGCGCAAAATGGACAATTTGCAAAGCGATATTGACAAGACCTTACATCTGCAGTCTGATTTGGAACAACAGATTGCAGCTGTGGATGAAAATGCAATTGGTCTGGATAATTACAATGAAATCATAAAGAACCTTTCAGAAGGTTTGGCACTTGTCTCCTCAACCATGATTACCAAGGGAGATGAAGCAGCCAGTCCGTGGAAAGAACAATTTGACGTAGATAAACAAGCTCTTGAGATGGTCAAAGTACAGATTCAACAAGACAGACTGACTTTAGACCAAATGGCCGACAAGATGGACAAAGAGAAGCAGGACATGAACGTATTGATGGATGACATCCAGCAACAAAGAGTCATGATAGAACAAGACAGGAAACTGATGAAAGAAGAACAAGATATGATGGAAACGACTAAATCACAGCTCCAAACTAAAGCAGAACATATCAACAGCTTGTTTGAGGAGATCAACAGGGAGAAAGCTACCATCGAAGAGCTGACCCTTCAGGTTCAAACAGACAGACAAAGACTTGATGCTGTCATGAAGGAGAATTTCTTGAAAGAAAAACTGCTGGATGACCAGCTCCTGGAGGCCAAAGGACAATCTGAAGAGCTGCAAACCGTCAAGAACAGATTGTCCGAAGACAGACAAAGACTTGATGCTGTCATGAAGGAGAATTTCTTGAAAGAAAAACTGCTGGATGACCAGCTCCTGGAGGCCAAAGGACAATCTGAAGAGCTGCAAACCGTCAAGAACAGATTGTCCGAAGAACGACATGAACTCCAAACTCTCAGGAATAATGTCACCTGGAAGAACCAAGAGGTGGAAGCTGCCATGAGAACCATCCATGAAGAGAAAGAACAGCTCAGTCAGATGAAATCCAACATTGATAAAGAAAGACAAAAGCTTCTGAATGAGAGGGACCAACTGGAAGGCCAAAGAGCTGAGCTTCAGAGAAGAGAGGATGAAGTCAGGAATGAAATGGACTCTGCTGAGACTCTGAGACTGAGACTTCATCATCTCGGCAAGAAGATAGCTGAAAATCTGAAGCGCAAAATGGACAATTTGCAAAGCGATATTGACAAGACCTTACATCTGCAGTCTGATTTGGAACAACAGATTGCAGCTGTGGATGAAAATGCAATTGGTCTGGATAATTACAATGAAATCATAAAGAACCTTTCAGAAGGTTTGGCACTTGTCTCCTCAACCATGATTACCAAGGGAGATGAAGCAGCCAGTCCGTGGAAAGAACAATTTGACGTAGATAAACAAGCTCTTGAGATGGTCAAAGTACAGATTCAACAAGACAGACTGACTTTAGACCAAATGGCCGACAAGATGGACAAAGAGAAGCAGGACATGAACGTACTGATGGATGACATCCAGCAACAAAGAGTCATGATAGAACAAGACAGGAAACTGATGAAAGAAGAACAAGATATGATGGAAACGACTAAATCACAGCTCCAAACTAAAGCAGAACATATCAACAGCTTGTTTGAGGAGATCAACAGGGAGAAAGCTACCATCGAAGAGCTGACCCTTCAGGTTCAAACAGAAAGACAAAGACTTGATGCTGTCATGAAGGAGAATTTCTTGAAAGAAAAACTGCTGGATGACCAGCTCCTGGAGGCCAAAGGACAATCTGAAGAGCTGCAAACCGTCAAGAACAGATTGTCCGAAGACAGACAAAGACTTGATGCTGTCATGAAGGAGAATTTCTTGAAAGAAAAACTGCTGGATGACCAGCTCCTGGAGGCCAAAGGACAATCTGAAGAGCTGCAAACCGTCAAGAACAGATTGTCCGAAGACAGACAAAGACTTGATGCTGTCATGAAGGAGAATTTCTTGAAAGAAAAACTGCTGGATGACCAGCTCCTGGAGGCCAAAGGACAATCTGAAGAGCTGCAAACCGTCAAGAACAGATTGTCCGAAGAACGACATGAACTCCAAACTCTCAGGAACAATGTCACCTGGAAGAACCAAGAGGTGGAAGCTGCCATGAGAACCATCCATGAAGAGAAAGAACAGCTCAGTCAGATGAAATCCAACATTGATAAAGAAAGACAAAAGCTTCTGAATGAGAGGGACCAACTGGAAGGCCAAAGAGCTGAGCTTCAGAGAAGAGAGGATGAAGTCAGGAATGAAATGGACTCTGCTGAGACTCTGAGACTGAGACTTCATCATCTCGGCAAGAAGATAGCTGAAAATCTGAAGCGCAAAATGGACAATTTGCAAAGCGATATTGACAAGACCTTACATCTGCAGTCTGATTTGGAACAACAGATTGCAGCTGTGGATGAAAATGCAATTGGTCTGGATAATTACAATGAAATCATAAAGAACCTTTCAGAAGGTTTGGCACTTGTCTCCTCAACCATGATTACCAAGGGAGATGAAGCAGCCAGTCCGTGGAAAGAACAATTTGACTTGGATAAACAAGCTCTTGAGATGGTCAAAGTACAGATTCAACAAGACAGACTGACTTTAGACCAAATGGCCGACAAGATGGACAAAGAGAAGCAGGACATGAACGTACTGATGGATGACATCCAGCAACAAAGAGTCATGATAGAACAAGATAGGAAACTGATGAAAGAAGAACAAGATATGATGGAAACGACTAAATCACAGCTCCAAACTAAAGCAGAACATATCAACAGCTTGTTTGAGGAGATCAACAGGGAGAAAACTACCATCGAGGAGCTGACTCTTCAGGTTCAAACAGAAAGACAAAGACTTGATGCTGTCATGAAGGAGAATTTCTTGAAAGAAAAACTGCTGGATGACCAGCTCCTGGAGGCCAAAGGACAATCTGAAGAGCTGCAAACCGTCAAGAACAGATTGTCCGAAGACAGACAAAGACTTGATGCTGTCATGAAGGAGAATTTCTTGAAAGAAAAACTGCTGGATGACCAGCTCCTGGAGGCCAAAGGACAATCTGAAGAGCTGCAAACCGTCAAGAACAGATTGTCCGAAGACAGACAAAGACTTGATGCTGTCATGAAGGAGAATTTCTTGAAAGAAAAAATGCTGGATGACCAGCTCCTGGAGGCCAAAGGACAATCTGAAGAGCTGCAAACCCTCAAGAACCGATTGTCCGAAGAACGACATGAACTCCAAACTCTCAGGAACAATGTCACCTGGAAGAACCAAGAGGTGGAAGCTGCCATGAGAACCATCCATGAAGAGAAAGAACAGCTCAGTCAGATGAAATCCAACATTGATAAAGAAAGGCAAAAGCTTCTGAATGAGAGGGACCAACTGGAAGGCCAAAGAGCTGAGCTCCAGAGAAGAGAGGATGAAGTCAGGAATGAAATGGACTCTGCTGAGACTCTGAGACTGAGACTTCATCATCTCGGCAAGAAGATAGCTGAAAATCTGAAGCGCAAAATGGACAATTTGCAAAGCGATATTGACAAGACCTTACATCTGCAGTCTGATTTGGAACAACAGATTGCAGCTGTGGATGAAAATGCAATTGGTCTGGATAATTACAATGAAATCATAAAGAACCTTTCAGAAGGTTTGGCACTTGTCTCCTCAACCATGATTACCAAGGGAGATGAAGCAGCCAGTCCGTGGAAAGAACAATTTGACTTGGATAAACAAGCTCTTGAGATGGTCAAAGTACAGATTCAACAAGACAGACTGACTTTAGACCAAATGGCCGACAAGATGGACAAAGAGAAGTGGGACATGAATGTATTGATGGATGACATCCAGCAACAAAGAGTTATGATAGAACAAGACAGGAAACTGATGAAAGAAGAACAAGATATGATGGATACGACTAAATTACAGCTCCAAACTAAAGCAGAACATATCAACAGCTTGTTTGAGGAGATCAACAGGGAGAAAACTACCATCGGGGAGCTGACCCTTCAGGTTAAAACAGACAGACAAAGAGTTGATGCTGTCATGAGGGAGAATTTCTTGAAAGAAAAACTGCTGGATGACCAGCTCCTGGAGGCCAAAGGACAATCTGAAGAGCTGCAAACCGTCAAGAACAGATTGTCCGAAGACAGACAAAGACTTGATGCTGTCATGAAGGAGAATTTCTTGAAAGAAAAACTGCTGGATGACCAGCTCCTGGAGGCCAAAGGACAATCTGAAGAGCTGCAAACCGTCAAGAACAGATTGTCCGAAGACAGACAAAGACTTGATGCTGTCATGAAGGAGAATTTCTTGAAAGAAAAAATGCTGGATGACCAGCTCCTGGAGGCCAAAGGACAATTTGAAGAGCTGCAAACTGTAAAGAAAAGATTGTCCGAAGAACGACATGAACTCCAAACTCTCAGGAACAATGTCACCTGGAAGAACCAAGAGGTGGAAGCTGCCATGAGAACCATCCATGAAGAGAAAGAACAGCTCAGTCAGATGAAATCCAACATTGATAAAGAAAGGCAAAAGCTTCTGAATGAGAGGGACCAACTGGAAGGCCAAAGAGCCGAGCTCCAGAGAAGAGAGGATGAAGTCAGGAATGAAATGGACTCTGCTGAGACTCTTAGACTGAGACTTCATCATCTCGGCAAGAAGATAGCTGAAAATCTGAAGCGCAAAATGGACAATTTGCAAAGCGATATTGACAAGACCTTACATCTGCAGTCTGATTTGGAACAACAGATTGCAGCTGTGGATGAAAATGCAATTGGTCTGGATAATTACAATGAAATCATAAAGAACCTTTCAGAAGGTTTGGCACTTGTCTCCTCAACCATGATTACCAAGGGAGATGAAGCAGCCAGTCCGTGGAAAGAACAATTTGACGTAGATAAACAAGCTCTTGAGATGGTCAAAGTACAGATTCAACAAGACAGACTGACTTTAGACCAAATGGCCGACAAGATGGACAAAGAGAAGCAGGACATGAACGTACTGATGGATGACATCCAGCAACAAAGAGTCATGATAGAACAAGACAGGAAACTGATGAAAGAAGAACAAGATATGATGGAAACGACTAAATCACAGCTCCAAACTAAAGCAGAACATATCAACAGCTTGTTTGAGGAGATCAACAGGGAGAAAGCTACCATCGAAGAGCTGACCCTTCAGGTTCAAACAGACAGACAAAGACTTGATGCTGTCATGAAGGAGAATTTCTTGAAAGAAAAACTGCTGGATGACCAGCTCCTGGAGGCCAAAGGACAATCTGAAGAGCTGCAAACCGTCAAGAACAGATTGTCCGAAGACAGACAAAGACTTGATGCTGTCATGAAGGAGAATTTCTTGAAAGAAAAACTGCTGGATGACCAGCTCCTGGAGGCCAAAGGACAATCTGAAGAGCTGCAAACCGTCAAGAACAGATTGTCCGAAGACAGACAAAGACTTGATGCTGTCATGAAGGAGAATTTCTTGAAAGAAAAACTGCTGGATGACCAGCTCCTGGAGGCCAAAGGACAATCTGAAGAGCTGCAAACCGTCAAGAACAGATTGTCCGAAGAACGACATGAACTCCAAACTCTCAGGAACAATGTCACCTGGAAGAACCAAGAGGTGGAAGCTGCCATGAGAACCATCCATGAAGAGAAAGAACAGCTCAGTCAGATGAAATCCAACATTGATAAAGAAAGACAAAAGCTTCTGAATGAGAGGGACCAACTGGAAGGCCAAAGAGCTGAGCTTCAGAGAAGAGAGGATGAAGTCAGGAATGAAATGGACTCTGCTGAGACTCTGAGACTGAGACTTCATCATCTCGGCAAGAAGATAGCTGAAAATCTGAAGCGCAAAATGGACAATTTGCAAAGCGATATTGACAAGACCTTACATCTGCAGTCTGATTTGGAACAACAGATTGCAGCTGTGGATGAAAATGCAATTGGTCTGGATAATTACAATGAAATCATAAAGAACCTTTCAGAAGGTTTGGCACTTGTCTCCTCAACCATGATTACCAAGGGAGATGAAGCAGCCAGTCCGTGGAAAGAACAATTTGACGTAGATAAACAAGCTCTTGAGATGGTCAAAGTACAGATTCAACAAGACAGACTGACTTTAGACCAAATGGCCGACAAGATGGACAAAGAGAAGCAGGACATGAACGTACTGATGGATGACATCCAGCAACAAAGAGTCATGATAGAACAAGACAGGAAACTGATGAAAGAAGAACAAGATATGATGGAAACGACTAAATCACAGCTCCAAACTAAAGCAGAACATATCAACAGCTTGTTTGAGGAGATCAACAGGGAGAAAGCTACCATCGAAGAGCTGACCCTTCAGGTTCAAACAGACAGACAAAGACTTGATGCTGTCATGAAGGAGAATTTCTTGAAAGAAAAACTGCTGGATGACCAGCTCCTGGAGGCCAAAGGACAATCTGAAGAGCTGCAAACCGTCAAGAACAGATTGTCCGAAGACAGACAAAGACTTGATGCTGTCATGAAGGAGAATTTCTTGAAAGAAAAACTGCTGGATGACCAGCTCCTGGAGGCCAAAGGACAATCTGAAGAGCTGCAAACCGTCAAGAACAGATTGTCCGAAGACAGACAAAGACTTGATGCTGTCATGAAGGAGAATTTCTTGAAAGAAAAACTGCTGGATGACCAGCTCCTGGAGGCCAAAGGACAATCTGAAGAGCTGCAAACCGTCAAGAACAGATTGTCCGAAGAACGACATGAACTCCAAACTCTCAGGAACAATGTCACCTGGAAGAACCAAGAGGTGGAAGCTGCCATGAGAACCATCCATGAAGAGAAAGAACAGCTCAGTCAGATGAAATCCAACATTGATAAAGAAAGACAAAAGCTTCTGAATGAGAGGGACCAACTGGAAGGCCGAAGAGCTGAGCTTCAGAGAAGAGAGGATGAAGTCAGGAATGAAATGGACTCTGCTGAGACTCTGAGACTGAGACTTCATCATCTCGGCAAGAAGATAGCTGAAAATCTGAAGCGCAAAATGGACAATTTGCAAAGCGATATTGACAAGACCTTACATCTGCAGTCTGATTTGGAACAACAGATTGCAGCTGTGGATGAAAATGCAATTGGTCTGGATAATTACAATGAAATCATAAAGAACCTTTCAGAAGGTTTGGCACTTGTCTCCTCAACCATGATTACCAAGGGAGATGAAGCAGCCAGTCCGTGGAAAGAACAATTTGACTTGGATAAACAAGCTCTTGAGATGGTCAAAGTACAGATTCAACAAGACAGACTGACTTTAGACCAAATGGCCGACAAGATGGACAAAGAGAAGCAGGACATGAACGTACTGATGGATGACATCCAGCAACAAAGAGTCATGATAGAACAAGACAGGAAACTGATGAAAGAAGAACAAGATATGATGGAAATGACTAAATCACAGCTCCAAACTAAAGCAGAATATATCAACAGCTTGTTTGAGGAGATCAACAGGGAGAAAACTACCATCGAGGAGCTGACCCTTCAGGTTCAAACAGAAAGACAAAGACTTGATGCTGTCATGAAGGAGAATTTCTTGAAAGAAAAACTGCTGGATGACCAGCTCCTGGAGGCCAAAGGACAATCTGAAGAGCTGCAAACCGTCAAGAACAGATTGTCCGAAGACAGACAAAGACTTGATGCTGTCATGAAGGAGAATTTCTTGAAAGAAAAACTGCTGGATGACCAGCTCCTGGAGGCCAAAGGACAATCTGAAGAGCTGCAAACCGTCAAGAACAGATTGTCCGAAGACAGACAAAGACTTGATGCTGTCATGAAGGAGAATTTCTTGAAAGAAAAACTGCTGGATGACCAGCTCCTGGAGGCCAAAGGACAATCTGAAGAGCTGCAAACCGTCAAGAACAGATTGTCCGAAGAACGACATGAACTCCAAACTCTCAGGAACAATGTCACCTGGAAGAACCAAGAGGTGGAAGCTGCCATGAGAACCATCCATGAAGAGAAAGAACAGCTCAGTCAGATGAAATCCAACATTGATAAAGAAAGACAAAAGCTTCTGAATGAGAGGGACCAACTGGAAGGCCAAAGAGCTGAGCTTCAGAGAAGAGAGGATGAAGTCAGGAATGAAATGGACTCTGCTGAGACTCTGAGACTGAGACTTCATCATCTCGGCAAGAAGATAGCTGAAAATCTGAAGCGCAAAATGGACAATTTGCAAAGCGATATTGACAAGACCTTACATCTGCAGTCTGATTTGGAACAACAGATTGCAGCTGTGGATGAAAATGCAATTGGTCTGGATAATTACAATGAAATCATAAAGAACCTTTCAGAAGGTTTGGCACTTGTCTCCTCAACCATGATTACCAAGGGAGATGAAGCAGCCAGTCCGTGGAAAGAACAATTTGACTTGGATAAAAAATCTCTTGAGATGGTCAAAGTACAGATTCAACAAGACAGACTGACTTTAGACCAAATGGCCGACAAGATGGACAAAGAGAAGCAGGACATGAACGTACTGATGGATGACATCCAGCAACAAAGAGTCATGATAGAACAAGACAGGAAACTGATGAAAGAAGAACAAGATATGATGGAAATGACTAAATCACAGCTCCAAACTAAAGCAGAATATATCAACAGCTTGTTTGAGGAGATCAACAGGGAGAAAACTACCATCGAGGAGCTGACCCTTCAGGTTCAAACAGAAAGACAAAGACTTGATGCTGTCATGAAGGAGAATTTCTTGAAAGAAAAACTGCTGGATGACCAGCTCCTGGAGGCCAAAGGACAATCTGAAGAGCTGCAAACCGTCAAGAACAGATTGTCCGAAGAACGACATGAACTCCAAACTCTCAGGAACAATGTCACCTGGAAGAACCAAGAGGTGGAAGCTGCCATGAGAACCATCCATGAAGAGAAAGAACAGCTCAGTCAGATGAAATCCAACATTGATAAAGAAAGGCAAAAGCTTCTGAATGAGAGGGACCAACTGGAAGGCCAAAGAGCCGAGCTCCAGAGAAGAGAGGATGAAGTCAGGAATGAAATGGACTCTGCTGAGACTCTGAGACTGAGACTTCATCATCTCGGTAAGAAGATAGCTGAAAATCTGAAGCGACAAATGGACAATTTGCAAAGCGATATTGACAAGACCTTACATCTGCAGTCTGATTTGGAACAACAGATTGCAGCTGTGGATGAAAATGCAATTGGTCTGGATAATTACAATGAAATCATAAAGAACCTTTCAGAAGGTTTGGCACTTTTCTCCTCAACCATGATTACCAAGGGAGATGAAGCAGCCAGTCCATGGAAAGAACAATTTGACTTAGATAAACAAGCTCTTGAGATGGTCAAAGTACAGATTCAACAAGACAGACTGACTTTAGAACAAATGGCCGACAAGATGGACAAAGAGAAGCAGGACATGAACGTACTGATGGATGACATCCAGCAACAAAGAGTCATGATAGAACAAGACAGGAAACTGATGAAAGAAGAACAAGATATGATGGAAACGACTAAATCACAGCTCCAAACTAAAGCAGAACATATCAACAGCTTGTTTGAGGAGATCAACAGGGAGAAAGCTACCATCGAAGAGCTGACCCTTCAGGTTCAAACAGACAGACAAAGACTTGATGCTGTCATGAAGGAGAATTTCTTGAAAGAAAAACTGCTGGATGACCAGCTCCTGGAGGCCAAAGGACAATCTGAAGAGCTGCAAACCGTCAAGAACAGATTGTCCGAAGACAGACAAAGACTTGATGCTGTCATGAAGGAGAATTTCTTGAAAGAAAAACTGCTGGATGACCAGCTCCTGGAGGCCAAAGGACAATCTGAAGAGCTGCAAACCGTCAAGAACAGATTGTCCGAAGACAGACAAAGACTTGATGCTGTCATGAAGGAGAATTTCTTGAAAGAAAAACTGCTGGATGACCAGCTCCTGGAGGCCAAAGGACAATCTGAAGAGCTGCAAACCCTCAAGAACCGATTGTCCGAAGAACGACATGAACTCCAAACTCTCAGGAACAATGTCACCTGGAAGAACCAAGAGGTGGAAGCTGCCATGAGAACCATCCATGAAGAGAAAGAACAGCTCAGTCAGATGAAATCCAACATTGATAAAGAAAGACAAAAGCTTCTGAATGAGAGAGACCAACTGGAAGGCCAAAGAGCTGAGCTTCAGAGAAGAGAGGATGAAGTCAGGAATGAAATGGACTCTGCTGAGACTCTGAGACTGAGACTTCATCATCTCGGCAAGAAGATAGCTGAAAATCTGAAGCGCAAAATGGACAATTTGCAAAGCGATATTGACAAGACCTTACATCTGCAGTCTGATTTGGAACAACAGATTGCAGCTGTGGATGAAAATGCAATTGGTCTGGATAATTACAATGAAATCATAAAGAACCTTTCAGAAGGTTTGGCACTTGTCTCCTCAACCATGATTACCAAGGGAGATGAAGCAGCCAGTCCGTGGAAAGAACAATTTGACTTGGATAAACAAGCTCTTGAGATGGTCAAAGTACAGATTCAACAAGACAGACTGACTTTAGACCAAATGGCCGACAAGATGGACAAAGAGAAGCAGGACATGAACGTACTGATGGATGACATCCAGCAACAAAGAGTCATGATAGAACAAGACAGGAAACTGATGAAAGAAGAACAAGATATGATGGAAACGACTAAATCACAGCTCCAAACTAAAGCAGAACATATCAACAGCTTGTTTGAGGAGATCAACAGGGAGAAAACTACCATCGAGGAGCTGACCCTTCAGGTTCAAACAGAAAGACAAAGACTTGATGCTGTAATGATGGAGAATTTCTTGAAAGAAAAACTGCTGGATGACCAGCTCCTGGAGGCCAAAGGACAATCTGAAGAGCTGCAAACCGTCAAGAACAGATTGTCCGAAGACAGACAAAGACTTGATGCTGTCATGAAGGAGAATTTCTTGAAAGAAAAACTGCTGGATGACCAGCTCCTGGAGGCCAAAGGACAATCTGAAGAGCTGCAAACCGTCAAGAACAGATTGTCCGAAGACAGACAAAGACTTGATGCTGTCATGAAGGAGAATTTCTTGAAAGAAAAAATGCTGGATGACCAGCTCCTGGAGGCCAAAGGACAATCTGAAGAGCTGCAAACCCTCAAGAACCGATTGTCCGAAGAACGACATGAACTCCAAACTCTCAGGAACAATGTCACCTGGAAGAACCAAGAGGTGGAAGCTGCCATGAGAACCATCCATGAAGAGAAAGAACAGCTCAGTCAGATGAAATCCAACATTGATAAAGAAAGACAAAAGCTTCTGAATGAGAGGGACCAACTGGAAGGCCAAAGAGCTGAGCTTCAGAGAAGAGAGGATGAAGTCAGGAATGAAATGGACTCTGCTGAGACTCTGAGACTGAGACTTCATCATCTCGGCAAGAAGATAGCTGAAAATCTGAAGCGCAAAATGGACAATTTGCAAAGCGATATTGACAAGACCTTACATCTGCAGTCTGATTTGGAACAACAGATTGCAGCTGTGGATGAAAATGCAATTGGTCTGGATAATTACAATGAAATCATAAAGAACCTTTCAGAAGGTTTGGCACTTGTCTCCTCAACCATGATTACCAAGGGAGATGAAGCAGCCAGTCCGTGGAAAGAACAATTTGACTTAGATAAACAAGCTCTTGAGATGGTCAAAGTACAGATTCAACAAGACAGACTGACTTTAGACCAAATGGCCGACAAGATGGACAAAGAGAAGCAGGACATGAACGTACTGATGGATGACATCCAGCAACAAAGAGTCATGATAGAACAAGACAGGAAACTGATGAAAGAAGAACAAGATATGATGGAAACGACTAAATCACAGCTCCAAACTAAAGCAGAACATATCAACAGCTTGTTTGAGGAGATCAACAGGGAGAAAGCTACCATCGAAGAGCTGACCCTTCAGGTTCAAACAGACAGACAAAGACTTGATGCTGTCATGAAGGAGAATTTCTTGAAAGAAAAACTGCTGGATGACCAGCTCCTGGAGGCCAAAGGACAATCTGAAGAGCTGCAAACCGTCAAGAACAGATTGTCCGAAGACAGACAAAGACTTGATGCTGTCATGAAGGAGAATTTCTTGAAAGAAAAAATGCTGGATGACCAGCTCCTGGAGGCCAAAGGACAATCTGAAGAGCTGCAAACCGTCAAGAACAGATTGTCCGAAGACAGACAAAGACTTGATGCTGTCATGAAGGAGAATTTCTTGAAAGAAAAACTGCTGGATGACCAGCTCCTGGAGGCCAAAGGACAATCTGAAGAGCTGCAAACCCTCAAGAACCGATTGTCCGAAGAACGACATGAACTCCAAACTCTCAGGAACAATGTCACCTGGAAGAACCAAGAGGTGGAAGCTGCCATGAGAACCATCCATGAAGAGAAAGAACAGCTCAGTCAGATGAAATCCAACATTGATAAAGAAAGACAAAAGCTTCTGAATGAGAGGGACCAACTGGAAGGCCAAAGAGCTGAGCTTCAGAGAAGAGAGGATGAAGTCAGGAATGAAATGGACTCTGCTGAGACTCTGAGACTGAGACTTCATCATCTCGGCAAGAAGATAGCTGAAAATCTGAAGCGCAAAATGGACAATTTGCAAAGCGATATTGACAAGACCTTACATCTGCAGTCTGATTTGGAACAACAGATTGCAGCTGTGGATGAAAATGCAATTGGTCTGGATAATTACAATGAAATCATAAAGAACCTTTCAGAAGGTTTGGCACTTGTCTCCTCAACCATGATTACCAAGGGAGATGAAGCAGCCAGTCCGTGGAAAGAACAATTTGACTTGGATAAACAAGCTCTTGAGATGGTCAAAGTACAGATTCAACAAGACAGACTGACTTTAGACCAAATGGCCGACAAGATGGACAAAGAGAAGCAGGACATGAACGTACTGATGGATGACATCCAGCAACAAAGAGTCATGATAGAACAAGAGAGGCAACTGATGAAAGAAGAACAAGATATGATGGAAACGACTAAATCACAGCTCCAAACTAAAGCAGAACATATCAACAGCTTGTTTGAGGAGATCAACAGGGAGAAAACTACCATCGAGGAGCTGACCCTTCAGGTTCAAACAGAAAGACAAAGACTTGATGCTGTCATGAAGGAGAATTTCTTGAAAGAAAAACTGCTGGATGACCAGCTCCTGGAGGCCAAAGGACAATCTGAAGAGCTGCAAACCGTCAAGAACAGATTGTCCGAAGACAGACAAAGACTTGATGCTGTCATGAAGGAGAATTTCTTGAAAGAAAAACTGCTGGATGACCAGCTCCTGGAGGCCAAAGGACAATCTGAAGAGCTGCAAACCCTCAAGAACCGATTGTCCGAAGAACGACATGAACTCCAAACTCTCAGGAACAATGTCACCTGGAAGAACCAAGAGGTGGAAGCTGCCATGAGAACCATCCATGAAGAGAAAGAACAGCTCAGTCAGATGAAATCCAACATTGATAAAGAAAGACAAAAGCTTCTGAATGAGAGGGACCAACTGGAAGGCCAAAGAGCTGAGCTTCAGAGAAGAGAGGATGAAGTCAGGAATGAAATGGACTCTGCTGAGACTCTGAGACTGAGACTTCATCATCTCGGCAAGAAGATAGCTGAAAATCTGAAGCGCAAAATGGACAATTTGCAAAGCGATATTGACAAGACCTTACATCTGCAGTCTGATTTGGAACAACAGATTGCAGCTGTGGATGAAAATGCAATTGGTCTGGATAATTACAATGAAATCATAAAGAACCTTTCAGAAGGTTTGGCACTTGTCTCCTCAACCATGATTACCAAGGGAGATGAAGCAGCCAGTCCGTGGAAAGAACAATTTGACTTAGATAAACAAGCTCTTGAGATGGTCAAAGTACAGATTCAACAAGACAGACTGACTTTAGACCAAATGGCCGACAAGATGGACAAAGAGAAGCAGGACATGAACGTACTGATGGATGACATCCAGCAACAAAGAGTCATGATAGAACAAGAGAGGCAACTGATGAAAGAAGAACAAGATATGATGGAAACGACTAAATCACAGCTCCAAACTAAAGCAGAACATATCAACAGCTTGTTTGAGGAGATCAACAGGGAGAAAACTACCATCGAGGAGCTGACCCTTCAGGTTCAAACAGAAAGACAAAGACTTGATGCTGTCATGAAGGAGAATTTCTTGAAAGAAAAACTGCTGGATGACCAGCTCCTGGAGGCCAAAGGACAATCTGAAGAGCTGCAAACCGTCAAGAACAGATTGTCCGAAGACAGACAAAGACTTGATGCTGTCATGAAGGAGAATTTCTTGAAAGAAAAACTGCTGGATGACCAGCTCCTGGAGGCCAAAGGACAATCTGAAGAGCTGCAAACCCTCAAGAACCGATTGTCCGAAGAACGACATGAACTCCAAACTCTCAGGAACAATGTCACCTGGAAGAACCAAGAGGTGGAAGCTGCCATGAGAACCATCCATGAAGAGAAAGAACAGCTCAGTCAGATGAAATCCAACATTGATAAAGAAAGACAAAAGCTTCTGAATGAGAGGGACCAACTGGAAGGCCAAAGAGCTGAGCTTCAGAGAAGAGAGGATGAAGTCAGGAATGAAATGGACTCTGCTGAGACTCTGAGACTGAGACTTCATCATCTCGGCAAGAAGATAGCTGAAAATCTGAAGCGCAAAATGGACAATTTGCAAAGCGATATTGACAAGACCTTACATCTGCAGTCTGATTTGGAACAACAGATTGCAGCTGTGGATGAAAATGCAATTGGTCTGGATAATTACAATGAAATCATAAAGAACCTTTCAGAAGGTTTGGCACTTGTCTCCTCAACCATGATTACCAAGGGAGATGAAGCAGCCAGTCCGTGGAAAGAACAATTTGACTTGGATAAACAAGCTCTTGAGATGGTCAAAGTACAGATTCAACAAGACAGACTGACTTTAGACCAAATGGCCGACAAGATGGACAAAGAGAAGCAGGACATGAACGTACTGATGGATGACATCCAGCAACAAAGAGTCATGATAGAACAAGACAGGAAACTGATGAAAGAAGAACAAGATATGATGGAAACGACTAAATCACAGCTCCAAACTAAAGCAGAACATATCAACAGCTTGTTTGAGGAGATCAACAGGGAGAAAACTACCATCGAGGAGCTGACCCTTCAGGTTCAAACAGAAAGACAAAGACTTGATGCTGTAATGAAGGAGAATTTCTTGAAAGAAAAACTGCTGGATGACCAGCTCCTGGAGGCCAAAGGACAATCTGAAGAGCTGCAAACCGTCAAGAACAGATTGTCCGAAGACAGACAAAGACTTGATGCTGTCATGAAGGAGAATTTCTTGAAAGAAAAACTGCTGGATGACCAGCTCCTGGAGGCCAAAGGACAATCTGAAGAGCTGCAAACCGTCAAGAACAGATTGTCCGAAGACAGACAAAGACTTGATGCTGTCATGAAGGAGAATTTCTTGAAAGAAAAACTGCTGGATGACCAGCTCCTGGAGGCCAAAGGACAATCTGAAGAGCTGCAAACCCTCAAGAACCGATTGTCCGAAGAACGACATGAACTCCAAACTCTCAGGAACAATGTCACCTGGAAGAACCAAGAGGTGGAAGCTGCCATGAGAACCATCCATGAAGAGAAAGAACAGCTCAGTCAGATGAAATCCAACATTGATAAAGAAAGACAAAAGCTTCTGAATGAGAGGGACCAACTGGAAGGCCAAAGAGCTGAGCTTCAGAGAAGAGAGGATGAAGTCAGGAATGAAATGGACTCTGCTGAGACTCTGAGACTGAGACTTCATCATCTCGGCAAGAAGATAGCTGAAAATCTGAAGCGCAAAATGGACAATTTGCAAAGCGATATTGACAAGACCTTACATCTGCAGTCTGATTTGGAACAACAGATTGCAGCTGTGGATGAAAATGCAATTGGTCTGGATAATTACAATGAAATCATAAAGAACCTTTCAGAAGGTTTGGCACTTGTCTCCTCAACCATGATTACCAAGGGAGATGAAGCAGCCAGTCCGTGGAAAGAACAATTTGACTTAGATAAACAAGCTCTTGAGATGGTCAAAGTACAGATTCAACAAGACAGACTGACTTTAGACCAAATGGCCGACAAGATGGACAAAGAGAAGCAGGACATGAACGTACTGATGGATGACATCCAGCAACAAAGAGTCATGATAGAACAAGAGAGGCAACTGATGAAAGAAGAACAAGATATGATGGAAACGACTAAATCACAGCTCCAAACTAAAGCAGAACATATCAACAGCTTGTTTGAGGAGATCAACAGGGAGAAAACTACCATCGAGGAGCTGACCCTTCAGGTTCAAACAGAAAGACAAAGACTTGATGCTGTCATGAAGGAGAATTTCTTGAAAGAAAAACTGCTGGATGACCAGCTCCTGGAGGCCAAAGGACAATCTGAAGAGCTGCAAACCGTCAAGAACAGATTGTCCGAAGACAGACAAAGACTTGATGCTGTCATGAAGGAGAATTTCTTGAAAGAAAAACTGCTGGATGACCAGCTCCTGGAGGCCAAAGGACAATCTGAAGAGCTGCAAACCCTCAAGAACCGATTGTCCGAAGAACGACATGAACTCCAAACTCTCAGGAACAATGTCACCTGGAAGAACCAAGAGGTGGAAGCTGCCATGAGAACCATCCATGAAGAGAAAGAACAGCTCAGTCAGATGAAATCCAACATTGATAAAGAAAGACAAAAGCTTCTGAATGAGAGGGACCAACTGGAAGGCCAAAGAGCTGAGCTTCAGAGAAGAGAGGATGAAGTCAGGAATGAAATGGACTCTGCTGAGACTCTGAGACTGAGACTTCATCATCTCGGCAAGAAGATAGCTGAAAATCTGAAGCGCAAAATGGACAATTTGCAAAGCGATATTGACAAGACCTTACATCTGCAGTCTGATTTGGAACAACAGATTGCAGCTGTGGATGAAAATGCAATTGGTCTGGATAATTACAATGAAATCATAAAGAACCTTTCAGAAGGTTTGGCACTTGTCTCCTCAACCATGATTACCAAGGGAGATGAAGCAGCCAGTCCGTGGAAAGAACAATTTGACTTAGATAAACAAGCTCTTGAGATGGTCAAAGTACAGATTCAACAAGACAGACTGACTTTAGACCAAATGGCCGACAAGATGGACAAAGAGAAGCAGGACATGAACGTACTGATGGATGACATCCAGCAACAAAGAGTCATGATAGAACAAGACAGGAAACTGATGAAAGAAGAACAAGATATGATGGAAACGACTAAATCACAGCTCCAAACTAAAGCAGAACATATCAACAGCTTGTTTGAGGAGATCAACAGGGAGAAAGCTACCATCGAAGAGCTGACCCTTCAGGTTCAAACAGACAGACAAAGACTTGATGCTGTCATGAAGGAGAATTTCTTGAAAGAAAAACTGCTGGATGACCAGCTCCTGGAGGCCAAAGGACAATCTGAAGAGCTGCAAACCGTCAAGAACAGATTGTCCGAAGACAGACAAAGACTTGATGCTGTCATGAAGGAGAATTTCTTGAAAGAAAAACTGCTGGATGGCCAGCTCCTGGAGGCCAAAGGACAATCTGAAGAGCTGCAAACCGTCAAGAACAGATTGTCCGAAGACAGACAAAGACTTGATGCTGTCATGAAGGAGAATTTCTTGAAAGAAAAACTGCTGGATGACCAGCTCCTGGAGGCCAAAGGACAATCTGAAGAGCTGCAAACCGTCAAGAACAGATTGTCCGAAGAACGACATGAACTCCAAACTCTCAGGAACAATGTCACCTGGAAGAACCTAGAGGTGGAAGCTGCCATGAGAACCATCCATGAAGAGAAAGAACAGCTCAGTCAGATGAAATCCAACATTGATAAAGAAAGACAAAAGCTTCTGAATGAGAGGGACCAACTGGAAGGCCAAAGAGCTGAGCTTCAGAGAAGAGAGGATGAAGTCAGGAATGAAATGGACTCTGCTGAGACTCTGAGACTGAGACTTCATCATCTCGGCAAGAAGATAGCTGAAAATCTGAAGCGCAAAATGGACAATTTGCAAAGCGATATTGACAAGACCTTACATCTGCAGTCTGATTTGGAACAACAGATTGCAGCTGTGGATGAAAATGCAATTGGTCTGGATAATTACAATGAAATCATAAAGAACCTTTCAGAAGGTTTGGCACTTGTCTCCTCAACCATGATTACCAAGGGAGATGAAGCAGCCAGTCCGTGGAAAGAACAATTTGACTTGGATAAACAAGCTCTTGAGATGGTCAAAGTACAGATTCAACAAGACAGACTGACTTTAGACCAAATGGCCGACAAGATGGACAAAGAGAAGCAGGACATGAACGTACTGATGGATGACATCCAGCAACAAAGAGTCATGATAGAACAAGATAGGAAACTGATGAAAGAAGAACAAGATATGATGGAAACGACTAAATCACAGCTCCAAACTAAAGCAGAACATATCAACAGCTTGTTTGAGGAGATCAACAGGGAGAAAACTACCATCGAGGAGCTGACTCTTCAGGTTCAAACAGAAAGACAAAGACTTGATGCTGTCATGAAGGAGAATTTCTTGAAAGAAAAACTGCTGGATGACCAGCTCCTGGAGGCCAAAGGACAATCTGAAGAGCTGCAAACTGTCAAGAACAGATTGTCCGAAGACAGACAAAGACTTGATGCTGTCATGAAGGAGAATTTCTTGAAAGAAAAACTGCTGGATGACCAGCTCCTGGAGGCCAAAGGACAATCTGAAGAGCTGCAAACCCTCAAGAACCGATTGTCCGAAGAACGACATGAACTCCAAACTCTCAGGAACAATGTCACCTGGAAGAACCAAGAGGTGGAAGCTGCCATGAGAACCATCCATGAAGAGAAAGAACAGCTCAGTCAGATGAAATCCAACATTGATAAAGAAAGACAAAAGCTTCTGAATGAGAGAGACCAACTGGAAGGCCAAAGAGCTGAGCTTCAGAGAAGAGAGGATGAAGTCAGGTATGAAATGGACTCTGCTGAGACTCTGAGACTGAGACTTCATCATCTCGGCAAGAAGATAGCTGAAAATCTGAAGCGCAAAATGGACAATTTGCAAAGCGATATTGACAAGACCTTACATCTGCAGTCTGATTTGGAACAACAGATTGCAGCTGTGGATGAAAATGCAATTGGTCTGGATAATTACAATGAAATCATAAAGAACCTTTCAGAAGGTTTGGCACTTGTCTCCTCAACCATGATTACCAAGGGAGATGAAGCAGCCAGTCCGTGGAAAGAACAATTTGACTTAGATAAACAAGCTCTTGAGATGGTCAAAGTACAGATTCAACAAGACAGACTGACTTTAGACCAAATGGCCGACAAGATGGACAAAGAGAAGCAGGACATGAACGTACTGATGGATGACATCCAGCAACAAAGAGTCATGATAGAACAAGACAGGAAACTGATGAAAGAAGAACAAGATATGATGGAAACGACTAAATCACAGCTCCAAACTAAAGCAGAACATATCAACAGCTTGTTTGAGGAGATCAACAGGGAGAAAACTACCATCGAGGAGCTGACTCTTCAGGTTCAAACAGAAAGACAAAGACTTGATGCTGTAATGAAGGAGAATTTCTTGAAAGAAAAACTGCTGGATGACCAGCTCCTGGAGGCCAAAGGACAATCTGAAGAGCTGCAAACTGTCAAGAACAGATTGTCCGAAGACAGACAAAGACTTGATGCTGTCATGAAGGAGAATTTCTTGAAAGAAAAACTGCTGGATGACCAGCTCCTGGAGGCCAAAGGACAATCTGAAGAGCTGCAAACCCTCAAGAACCGATTGTCCGAAGAACGACATGAACTCCAAACTCTCAGGAACAATGTCACCTGGAAGAACCAAGAGGTGGAAGCTGCCATGAGAACCATCCATGAAGAGAAAGAACAGCTCAGTCAGATGAAATCCAACATTGATGAAGAAAGACAAAAGCTTCTGAATGAGAGAGACCAACTGGAAGGCCAAAGAGCTGAGCTTCAGAGAAGAGAGGATGAAGTCAGGTATGAAATGGACTCTGCTGAGACTCTGAGACTGAGACTTCATCATCTCGGCAAGAAGATAGCTGAAAATCTGAAGCGCAAAATGGACAATTTGCAAAGCGATATTGACAAGACCTTACATCTGCAGTCTGATTTGGAACAACAGATTGCAGCTGTGGATGAAAATGCAATTGGTCTGGATAATTACAATGAAATCATAAAGAACCTTTCAGAAGGTTTGGCACTTGTCTCCTCAACCATGATTACCAAGGGAGATGAAGCAGCCAGTCCGTGGAAAGAACAATTTGACTTGGATAAACAAGCTCTTGAGATGGTCAAAGTACAGATTCAACAAGACAGACTGACTTTAGACCAAATGGCCGACAAGATGGACAAAGAGAAGCAGGACATGAACGTACTGATGGATGACATCCAGCAACAAAGAGTCATGATAGAACAAGACAGGAAACTGATGAAAGAAGAACAAGATATGATGGAAACGACTAAATCACAGCTCCAAACTAAAGCAGAACATATCAACAGCTTGTTTGAGGAGATCAACAGGGAGAAAACTACCATCGAGGAGCTGACTCTTCAGGTTCAAACAGAAAGACAAAGACTTGATGCTGTAATGAAGGAGAATTTCTTGAAAGAAAAACTGCTGGATGACCAGCTCCTGGAGGCCAAAGGACAATCTGAAGAGCTGCAAACTGTCAAGAACAGATTGTCCGAAGACAGACAAAGACTTGATGCTGTCATGAAGGAGAATTTCTTGAAAGAAAAACTGCTGGATGACCAGCTCCTGGAGGCCAAAGGACAATCTGAAGAGCTGCAAACCGTCAAGAACAGATTGTCCGAAGACAGACAAAGACTTGATGCTGTCATGAAGGAGAATTTCTTGAAAGAAAAACTGCTGGATGACCAGCTCCTGGAGGCCAAAGGACAATCTGAAGAGCTGCAAACCCTCAAGAACCGATTGTCCGAAGAACGACATGAACTCCAAACTCTCAGGAACAATGTCACCTGGAAGAACCAAGAGGTGGAAGCTGCCATGAGAACCATCCATGAAGAGAAAGAACAGCTCAGTCAGATGAAATCCAACATTGATAAAGAAAGACAAAAGCTTCTGAATGAGAGGGACCAACTGGAAGGCCAAAGAGCTGAGCTTCAGAGAAGAGAGGATGAAGTCAGGTATGAAATGGACTCTGCTGAGACTCTGAGACTGAGACTTCATCATCTCGGCAAGAAGATAGCTGAAAATCTGAAGCGCAAAATGGACAATTTGCAAAGCGATATTGACAAGACCTTACATCTGCAGTCTGATTTGGAACAACAGATTGCAGCTGTGGATGAAAATGCAATTGGTCTGGATAATTACAATGAAATCATAAAGAACCTTTCAGAAGGTTTGGCACTTGTCTCCTCAACCATGATTACCAAGGGAGATGAAGCAGCCAGTCCGTGGAAAGAACAATTTGACTTGGATAAACAAGCTCTTGAGATGGTCAAAGTACAGATTCAACAAGACAGACTGACTTTAGACCAAATGGCCGACAAGATGGACAAAGAGAAGCAGGACATGAACGTACTGATGGATGACATCCAGCAACAAAGAGTCATGATAGAACAAGACAGGAAACTGATGAAAGAAGAACAAGATATGATGGAAACGACTAAATCACAGCTCCAAACTAAAGCAGAACATATCAACAGCTTGTTTGAGGAGATCAACAGGGAGAAAACTACCATCGAGGAGCTGACCCTTCAGGTTCAAACAGAAAGACAAAGACTTGATGCTGTAATGATGGAGAATTTCTTGAAAGAAAAACTGCTGGATGACCAGCTCCTGGAGGCCAAAGGACAATCTGAAGAATTGCAAACCGTCAAGAACAGATTGTCCGAAGACAGACAAAGACTTGATGCTGTCATGAAGGAGAATTTCTTGAAAGAAAAACTGCTGGATGACCAGCTCCTGGAGGCCAAAGGACAATCTGAAGAGCTGCAAACCGTCAAGAACAGATTGTCCGAAGACAGACAAAGACTTGATGCTGTCATGAAGGAGAATTTCTTGAAAGAAAAACTGCTGGATGACCAGCTCCTGGAGGCCAAAGGACAATCTGAAGAGCTGCAAACCCTCAAGAACCGATTGTCCGAAGAACGACATGAACTCCAAACTCTCAGGAACAATGTCACCTGGAAGAACCAAGAGGTGGAAGCTGCCATGAGAACCATCCATGAAGAGAAAGAACAGCTCAGTCAGATGAAATCCAACATTGATAAAGAAAGACAAAAGCTTCTGAATGAGAGGGACCAACTGGAAGGCCAAAGAGCTGAGCTTCAGAGAAGAGAGGATGAAGTCAGGAATGAAATGGACTCTGCTGAGACTCTGAGACTGAGACTTCATCATCTCGGCAAGAAGATAGCTGAAAATCTGAAGCGCAAAATGGACAATTTGCAAAGCGATATTGACAAGACCTTACATCTGCAGTCTGATTTGGAACAACAGATTGCAGCTGTGGATGAAAATGCAATTGGTCTGGATAATTACAATGAAATCATAAAGAACCTTTCAGAAGGTTTGGCACTTGTCTCCTCAACCATGATTACCAAGGGAGATGAAGCAGCCAGTCCGTGGAAAGAACAATTTGACTTAGATAAACAAGCTCTTGAGATGGTCAAAGTACAGATTCAACAAGACAGACTGACTTTAGACCAAATGGCCGACAAGATGGACAAAGAGAAGCAGGACATGAACGTACTGATGGATGGCATCCAGCAACAAAGAGTCATGATAGAACAAGAGAGGCAACTGATGAAAGAAGAACAAGATATGATGGAAACGACTAAATCACAGCTCCAAACTAAAGCAGAACATATCAACAGCTTGTTTGAGGAGATCAACAGGGAGAAAACTACCATCGAGGAGCTGACCCTTCAGGTTCAAACAGAAAGACAAAGACTTGATGCTGTCATGAAGGAGAATTTCTTGAAAGAAAAACTGCTGGATGACCAGCTCCTGGAGGCCAAAGGACAATCTGAAGAGCTGCAAACCGTCAAGAACAGATTGTCCGAAGACAGACAAAGACTTGATGCTGTCATGAAGGAGAATTTCTTGAAAGAAAAACTGCTGGATGACCAGCTCCTGGAGGCCAAAGGACAATCTGAAGAGCTGCAAACCGTCAAGAACAGATTGTCCGAAGACAGACAAAGACTTGATGCTGTCATGAAGGAGAATTTCTTGAAAGAAAAACTGCTGGATGACCAGCTCCTGGAGGCCAAAGGACAATCTGAAGAGCTGCAAACCCTCAAGAACCGATTGTCCGAAGAACGACATGAACTCCAAACTCTCAGGAACAATGTCACCTGGAAGAACCAAGAGGTGGAAGCTGCCATGAGAACCATCCATGAAGAGAAAGAACAGCTCAGTCAGATGAAATCCAACATTGATAAAGAAAGACAAAAGCTTCTGAATGAGAGGGACCAACTGGAAGGCCAAAGAGCTGAGCTTCAGAGAAGAGAGGATGAAGTCAGCAATGAAATGGACTCTGCTGAGACTCTGAGACTGAGACTTCATCATCTCGGCAAGAAGATAGTTGAAAATCTGAAGCGCAAAATGGACAATTTGCAAAGCGATATTGACAAGACCTTACATCTGCAGTCTGATTTGGAACAACAGATTGCAGCTGTGGATGAAAATGCAATTGGTCTGGATAATTACAATGAAATCATAAAGAACCTTTCAGAAGGTTTGGCACTTGTCTCCTCAACCATGATTACCAAGGGAGATGAAGCAGCCAGTCCGTGGAAAGAACAATTTGACTTAGATAAACAAGCTCTTGAGATGGTCAAAGTACAGATTCAACAAGACAGACTGACTTTAGACCAAATGGCCGACAAGATGGACAAAGAGAAGCAGGACATGAACGTACTGATGGATGACATCCAGCAACAAAGAGTCATGATAGAACAAGAGAGGCAACTGATGAAAGAAGAACAAGATATGATGGAAACGACTAAATCACAGCTCCAAACTAAAGCAGAACATATCAACAGCTTGTTTGAGGAGATCAACAGGGAGAAAACTACCATCGAGGAGCTGACTCGTCAGGTTCAAACAGACAGACAAAGACTTGATGCTGTCATGAAGGAGAATTTCTTGAAAGAAAAACTGCTGGATGACCAGCTCCTGGAGGCCAAAGGACAATCTGAAGAGCTGCAAACCGTCAAGAACAGATTGTCCGAAGACAGACAAAGACTTGATGCTGTCATGAAGGAGAATTTCTTGAAAGAAAAACTGCTGGATGACCAGCTCCTGGAGGCCAAAGGACAATCTGAAGAGCTGCAAACCGTCAAGAACAGATTGTCCGAAGACAGACAAAGACTTGATGCTGTCATGAAGGAGAATTTCTTGAAAGAAAAAATGCTGGATGACCAGCTCCTGGAGTCCAAAGGACAATCTGAAGAGCTGCAAACCCTCAAGAACCGATTGTCCGAAGAACGACATGAACTCCAAACTCTCAGGAACAATGTCACCTGGAAGAACCAAGAGGTGGAAGCTGCCATGAGAACCATCCATGAAGAGAAAGAACAGCTCAGTCAGATGAAATCCAACATTGATAAAGAAAGACAAAAGCTTCTGAATGAGAGGGACCAACTGGAAGGCCAAAGAGCTGAGCTCCAGAGAAGAGAGGATGAAGTCAGGAATGAAATGGACTCTGCTGAGACTCTTAGACTGAGACTTCATCATCTCGGCAAGAAAATAGCTGAAAATCTGAAGCGCAAAATGGACAATTTGCAACGCGATATTGACAAGACCTTACATCTGCAGTCTGATTTGGAACAACAGATTGCAGCTGTGGATGAAAATGCAATTGGTCTGGATAATTACAATGAAATCATAAAGAACCTTTCAGAAGGTTTGGCACTTGTCTCCTCAACCATGATTACCAACTTTGTCGAGAAGAATGATGAGTCTCAAAATCAATCAACAAAAGAAGTACTTTCGGTAGAAAACACACATCGCTGTCCTGATATACCAATACAACAAAAAGAACAATGTAGTCAAACTTACCCTGTGTTTGATTGGGAAAGTAACATGTTTTCCTCGAAAACTGAGTCAATGGAAAGACAACTCCCTCACATTACTCTTACAGATGACCAGTTGTCAAATGCAGTAGAATCCATTGGTCATTTCAAACTAAAACTTAAACTGTTACTTGAAAGGACACAGGAAATGCTTAAAGTAATTGAGAACATTGTCACAGTTAAAAGTGAAGCAATGTCTCAGCTAATGTCAGTGTTTGAATCTGTGTTTAATTCAATAGAAAAGCTGACATTCAGTATCACCAGTTACCGTGATATCATCGAGGAAGAAAATAAGCCTTTGGAGGGAAAACATTTGAACAAAGCAGTACAAACCGAGGTTTTCGTTAAATACTTGTTTACCAGCCAAGATGTTGAGAAACATAGATCAGGCAATCTTGACGACAAGAGTCAGTTCCTGCATCTTAAAAAGCAGAGTCTTCTCATTGCATCAGAAAGTGAAACCTTGGAGGATGCACAGGAATTTGACGCACTCCAGACAGCAGCAGAGGATGATCCTTCTGATCAGGATATGTCAAAAAGACATCTCTTGCGTATAATGTGGAAGAACACCAGCGTGGAACGACAGGAGATTAACCAGATGAAGGGCAGAGGTCATGAAATGAGAAACAACCTGGAAGAAAGACTGAAGGCGATCAATCACTGTGTTCAGAGAGTTTTGATACAAAAAGAAAACACACTACTGGGAAGATCAACACTGGAACAAAGGCAGAGCAAAGACATGGGACATTTGGTTGAAGGTCACAAGTCCCCCAGTGAAAAATACAGTGAGCTCCAGCAGCTTAAACTCTGTTTGCTCAGTGACATTGAGAAACTCCACATCAGAGAAAAACTATCCAGGACACTAACAACGTGTGACAAAGCCAGTCAAACCAGTACAGCAGCACCGGGACACCAAATAATTGTGTCTGAGATGAATGGAGAAGAGATGAGAAGAGCAGCGGGTGGTCAGGGGACAGCTGGTGGTCTCCTCTGTCAGCTCTGCTCTACCTGCTGGAAGCAAAGACACCTCAAGAAATGATGCGCAACACACAAACACGCAACTTCAATATGTACAGATGGGATATTGTCGTGTTCTGGGAGCGCTCCACAGGAATTGGTTCATGATTTACAGCCGCCCTGATTCACCCTCAGCCTGAAACAAGCTCTTGTTTTTAAGACCCGTTTCCCTGAATCCCCAACTATTCTTCTGATTGGGTGCTCTGCCTGCTGAGGACAGCATTGTAATTTGGCAACAGCCTCATTGGCAGCTTTAATACCGGATCACCCTGGGAACATTTTCTGATGAACCGGCAGTGAGCAAATTGATGAGCACCTTTTGTAATGTCCGGGTCAAATATGGGACAGAAGATTCAAATGTCTGCTTGCTTTTTCTGAAATATCAATGCATGTGAATGTTTTCAGCTTACTATATCAGTTTCCTACTGTGATTCATTTTCAGGTCCCTGTTGAAATGTAGTAATATTAATAGTAATGATCTGCTTTCACTTCATTGTTTATACATTTCAAAATAAACTTTGTAAGGTGCTTTATCTGTATTGTTGCTGCTTTACTAATTATGTGATCATTTTGACGTATGCCACTAATTCTTTTTTTTTTTTTTTTGCTGCAGCAGATTAGAAAATGCTCCGTGAAAGGAAGTCTGTCCAAACTGCTTCATGTGAAAGTGAGTTTCTTGTTGAATAAAACTTCCTTCAATAAAGAAATAAAAAATAAACTCTGTGTGTGTGTGTGTGTGTGTGTGTGTGTGTGTGTGTGTGTGTGTGTGTGTGTGTGTGTGTGTGTGTGTGTGTGTGTGTGTGTGTGTGTGTGTGTGTGTGTGTGTGTGTGTGTGTGTGTGTGTGCGCGCACGTCAGGAATTGGGCCGATCCAACCTGCGGAGGTTCCTGATCCATGATCCTGGTCTGCTTCATGGTGCTGAAATGATCCCCAGTGTTTCCCTGCTGCTGCTCTGCTCGCTGGCTGCAAACTGTGGACTGGATTTCCTGAAGGGAGGCGGGTCTCAATGAGACCAGGAGGAATGAGGCAGGAAATCCATTCCACAGTTTGCAGCCAGCGAGCAGGCTAGGGAAGTAGCACTGTGCTATCCAACTTTTCATGGCAACATGTTGCTGTTTGGAGGGATTTTACACTCAAAACACCACAAAGCAACACAGCAACGTGCAATATTTACAAAGCAACACAGCAACATGGATGTTAGCAAAGCAACACAGCAACGTGGATGTTAGCAAAGCAACACAGCAACGAGCAATGTTTGCAAAGCAACACAGCAACGTGGATGTTAGCAAAGCAACACAGCAACGTGGATGTTAGCAAAGCAACACAGCAACGAGCAATGTTTGCAAAGCAACACAGCAATGTTTTCAAAGCAACGCAACAACGTGGGTGTTAGCAAAGCAACGCAGCAACGTGGATGTTAGCAAAACAACGTAGCAACGTGGATGTTAGCAAAACAATGTAGCAACGTGGATGTTAGCAAAGTAACGCAGCAACGTGGATGTTAGCAAAGCAACGCAGCAACGTGGATGTTAGCAAAGTAACGCAGCAACGTGGATGTTAGCAAAGCAACGCAGCAACGTGGATGTTAGCAAAACAACGTAGCAACGTGGATGTTAGCAAAACAACACAGCAACGTAGATGTTAGCAAAGCCGTAGTCCAGCAGGGCGGCGCTCTGCAGCCAGACGTCAGTGTTTTCAAACTCCAGCTCTGGGAGGAGAACAGCACTAACATCAAAACAACGAGCAGCAGCTCCTCCAGGCTGTCAGCAGGAGATTCACACCTCCGTGAAGCTGCGTCCTACTTAGGGATGGGAATCGAAAACCGGTTCTGAATGAGAACCGGTTCCCAATTGATCAATTCCATGGAAATCGTACATCTTATATGTGATCGATTCTTCTTAACGATTCATTACCAGCAGGAGGTCAAGTCGCGTTGCGGTAGGTTGCATGACGTCACACTCTGCGCCGCAGAACCTCCTTCAACCAGGAGGAAACATGGAGGAAGAAGGTCTAAAGTGGGAGACGATCAACTTTACGGTAATACATGTTCCACTCACCACGTCCTGAATCCACAGAGTCCACAGCCTCTCGCCTCACAGCCACAAGGTCCAGTTAAAAAAAAAAAAAAAAAAAAAAGTTCTCGGTGCAAATCCCATCAGGAGCCTTTCTGTGTGGAGTTTTCATGTTCTCTCTCTCTCTCTCCGTGCTGGTTCTCCTCCGGTACTCCGGTTTACTCTGATAGTCCAATCAACCTGCACCATGGCTCCCTGAGCTACACCCCCGGCCTCCATCACCTCCTCCTGAGCTACACCCCCGGCCTCCATCACCTCCTCCTCAGCTACATCCCCGGCCTCCATCACCTCCTCCTGAGCTACACCCCCGGCCTCCATCACCTCCTCCTCAGCTACATCCCCGGCCTCCATCACCTCCTCCCTGAGCTACACCCCCGTCCTCCATCACCTCCTCCTGAGCTACACCCCCGGCCTCCATCAACTCCTCCTGAGCTACACCCCCGGCCTCCATCACCTCCTCCTGAGCTACACCCCCGGCCTCCATCACCTCCTCCTCAGCTACATCCCCGGCCTCCATCACCTCCTCCCTGAGCTACACCCCCGGCCTCCATCACCTCCTCCTGAGCTACACCCCCGGCCTCCATCAACTCCTCCTGAGCTACACCCCCGGCCTCCATCACCTCCTCCTGAGCTACACCCCCGGCCTCCATCACCTCCCCAGAGCTCTGCGCTGTGTGGCTGCTGAAGACGGTCCATTTGGTGAAGAAATGTCCTGTCGGAGGACTAATGAGGGACTTTTAATAAATTGTCTCCGTCAATCTGTCCCGTGTTCGTTAATGTCTGCTCCAACGAGCCGACAGCGTAGACATATGCTGGTAGATCTTTCATTTGTGTGAACCTTTAGTTTTCACACCATATGGTTATAAACGATCTACTAGAGTATGTCTACTATGTAGACATACACAATCTAGTAGAGGTCTAAAAAATAAGCTCTGTGTGTGTGTGAAGTCTTTAGACATACAGTAGTATGTCTATGTATTAGATCATTCTGTGTTGAATATCTCCTCAAAAAAAGCACCAACACAATATGAAAACAAAATTCCAGAGGGCATCCAATGAAGGCAGATACACATTTGACTGTTGTTTTTTAAGGGTAAAATTATAATTCAAGTTTCATGTTTGGAAAAAATGTATTTGTTGCTCAGGAATCATTAGAAGAATTGATCAAATCTTATCAATTCCCACCCCTAGTAATCTGCCTGTTAATTCTCCTTTTTAAAAATAACAATAATTAAAAAAAAATAATAAAAAAAATCGATAAAGAATTGAATCCTTTAACAGAATCGAAAATAGAATCAGAATCGGAAAAATCTTATCAATTCCCATCCCTAGTCCTACTCCAGGCTAAACTCCCTGAAAATAGTCCCAATGGTTGGAGCTGCGTTAGAGCTGGAAACATTGTGTTGCTGCTGCCTTGCTAAAGAACTTCCCCAGGGATTAATAAAGTCATTCTGAGCTTTTAAAGATAGAACTAGTTTATTATGACATGATGACGTCACGCAGACCCCCACATTGTCCACATGGAACAAAAATACTTTGTACTGCTTCCTTTACTGACCTGATACTAACCTCAAGTTGTCTTTAGAGAGAATACATGTATACATTAGTACATTTCATACTTTATTGTACAGAGGAGTTTATTACAGCCTCATATAAAGTCGACAATAATGATAATAATATTAAAGCAAACAGAGCTCTGGTATCGGAATAGTATCGGTATGGACAGATATCCACATTCAGGTACCGGGATCGGATCGTAAGTGAAAAAATGTGGATCGGTGCTTCTCTAGTGTGTGTGTGTGTGTGTGTGTGTGTGTGTGTGTGTGTGTGTGTGTGTGTGTGTGTGTGTGTGTGTGTGTGTGTGTGTGTGTTTCTTTTTTGAGATTGCAGTGGTGGACACCATAGACATAGACACCGCACCGACCACTATGACTTACTGGTGCTGGTGAGCGGTGGCGCCGCCATCTTGGTCCGGTCGCCGCTCCGCTCAGTGTAATCTGCTTGGAAGGAGCAGCGACGTGTCAGTGACTTTAATCCATCATCACTCGCTGAATACTAAACTGATTTTTACCTGGTTTTCTTTCCTGCAAATGTGTGTATGTGAAGTCTATAGCGCTGTTCTGTAAAGCCTTGTAATTCAGTGTGTTTTTCTGAAATATTTCCTTCATTGCAAGTAAGGCTTGCTTCATAGTGAAAATTTTGTTCAACACCAGAGCACCAACATTACACAATACATCTTTTTTTTTTTTGTTTATTCTGAACATTTTTCCTTCAGAACAGAACAGTGAGATGTACTTCACACGAAGACAAGGACAGATACAGAGTAATCAAATATTAATAATTGGAAAAAAGCATACACAAGAAAATCATAGATACAACAGCAGGAACAAAAGGAGGTTTAACACCTCCTCGCTTCTCTATTTCCTTTTCTCTACCTCCCCAGAACTCTATTATCTCGGGGCAATCCCAAAATATATGAGTAAAGTCCCCCACCACTCCACAGTTCCTCCAGCATAAATTAGATGTGTCGTTGGGGTAAAAACAATGGGATTCCCTCCATGATGGACTATTTGTTAGTGTATGTCCTGAAGCAAAGGCGTCCTCCCAATCCTCGTCCGTTATTATAATGTTCGCTTCAGGCTCACATTAATCTTTGACATCACTGTTGTTTCTGGTTCATTCTTTTTGTAGTGCTTTATAAATCTTTGAAATCAGTCTTTTTTTTGCATGTATCCTCTGTATAAAACATAAATAATTCTTGTACTTTGGTTGGTTCTTTACATATTTTTTCCCACTCCTTATGTTTCTCAATTGCAAACATTTGTAAAAGTCACTGTTTGGTAAACTGAATTCCTGTTTGAGTTCGTGAAATGATTTTAAGACTCGTGCAATGAATATTAACCCTTTACTTGTCCATTTTTCAAATCCCTTCTCTATCCTACCTGGTACAAAATCTGGATTTTTAGCAGTCTTAGTCGCTTTGCTCACTGAATTTGATATGTGCAATTCTTTTTGGACGACCGACCATATTTCTATTGTTTCTTTAACCCATTCATTCTGAAGCATTAGTTTGTTTTGTTGTGATCCCGTCATGAAGGGTAGTGATCCAAGTTGCGCTCCCAAGAAATAATTCCTCAGATTTGACAGATCCCTTCTTGTTCTTTGGAAGCAACAGTGTTTTCTATTTAATCCTCACTTTTTGTTTTGCCATAAAAACATTGATATATTTTTGTCCCATATTCTAAAGGTGGATTTGGGGATGTTAATAGGAAGTGATTGAAAAAGGAAGAGTGGTCTTGGCAGGATGTTCATCCTACTTGTCTCCACCCTTCCACTAAGTGTTAAAGGTGGAACGCCCCTATCCAAATCCCTTTTAATGTCTTTCATTAATTTGACGTAATTTCCATCATATAACTTTGAGATTTGTGGTGTGAGAACAACCCCCAAGTATCTAAAACCTTTGTCAGTCCATTTAACATTGAGCTTTTCTCTCAGCTCTGTTTGACTTCCCTTGATATCATCAGAGCAATCGATTTATCCTCATTACTCATATATCCTGATACTGTACCATATTCCTTAAGATTCATCATCAGCACTGGAACTGACTGCTGGATTATTTAACATTCCTAAAAGATCATCTGTAATCAATGATACTTTATGTTCTATGCCACCTTCATCCCTTATACCCAAGATCAGACTATTCTGCCGTGTTAATTCAGCCAACGGTTCGAGGCTTATAGCAAAGAGCAGAGGACTGAGACCGTCACCCCGTCGTGCTCCTCGTTCGAGGTTAAAGAGTCCGAGCAGCAGCCATTAGCTCTTATCCATGATCCGGCGCTCTTGTAGATAATTCTGACCCAATCAATAGTGCTGATTGCCCGTTCATGCTTTTATTGTGATAAGTTCCAGGGAGCCATTTCCTGCTGCAAGCTGTTTCTCCTGCGCTCTTCACAGAAGCTGGGTGCACCTGCAGGTCACCAGGGTAATCACCACAGCTACTTAAGCTCTCCTCTGGGTGAAAGCTGATGTGAGAAGATTCCTATTCGAGTGTGTCTCTCCGTGCTCGCGGTGTGTCTTCAAGCCCTCAAGTGTGTCTTCAAGCCCTCAAGTGTGTCTTCAAGCCCTCTAGTGTGTCTTCAAGCCCTCAAGTGTGTCTTCAAGTCCTCTAGAAGTTGTCTCGTTCGTGTGCCTCTGCCCGTCTCCAGTCCCTCTGCCTTCAGTCTTCCTGGTAAAACCCCTCTCTTCAGTTCGTCACTTCAAGCCTCAAGTCACCCTGAAGACCTCTCCTTCCTGTGTGTCCCAAGTCTCCAGCCTCCCAGCCTCGAGTCTCCCTGGTCTCCCCCCACTCCTCTGTTCCTCAATAAACCTTCCATAACTGCTCCTTTTGCCTCCAGTTCTGCTCTTGGGCCCTCAACTCCAGATTCCATACATCATTACATCAATAACATTTTTTGTGAAATCTCAGTGTTGCTAATGTTTGGTACAGAAAATTCCATTTCCCCTGTCGAAGTCTTTCTGTGCGTCAAGGTGAAGCATCATAGCGGGTTGGAGTCTGGGCTTTGTGGTTGTAATGATATTAGTATCCTCCTAACATTATTTGCTCCCTGCCTGCCAGGAATGAACCCAGTTTGATCTGTCTTTATTAATTTGGATATATCTTTTTGCCATTCTTTTTGTAAGGATCTTCAGGTCGTTACAGAGCAGACTCAATGCTCTATAGCCCCCGCAGGAAGTTGGGTCTTTCCCTTCTTTATGTAGGACTGATATGATTGCTTCCGAACAATGATTTCTGTGGATCTCCTGATGTAAGAGCATAATCAAACACCTTAAATAACGCCATTGTAATTCCCTCCCTAAAACCTTTTTAAAACTCTCCTGGAAACCCGTCTGCCCGGTGACTTATTGTTCGACAAGGTCTTAATAGTATCTAAACATTTCCTGTGCATCTCAGATGCCTCCTCTTCTGTCAGTGTTGGTAATCTTATCTGTTTTAAGAAAGTTTTTGTTTCCTCTTCCTCAAAGTTAGTTTTGGATTTTGCATATATATATTCTTATAGTAGTCTGCAAATGCTTCTACAAGCTCTTTTGGCCAAACCATCATTTGTCCATGTGTTGGATGTTTTATTGTGTAATTATTCTACCTGTCTGAGCCTTTCTCAGTTGGAATGCTAATAAGCGACTTGCTCTATTTACCATTTCATAGTAATTCTGATAAGTGAAACGTAGGGCTCCTTCTGCTTTGTCAAAATTTAATTTAATTTATCTCTTGTTGTTTTCAACTGACTAAGTATGTGTTTATCTTCTGCCTCCAATTCTTTAATCTTATCTTCTAGTTCTATTTGTCTTCTTTGTCTCTCTTTTCGACCTCGATGATATTTCTATAATTTTACCTCGTATCACTGCTTTCCCTCCATCCCATAGTGTAGATTGTGTCAACTCTCCATTTTCATTGATCTCAAAGTACTCTTTTATATTTTGATGTATTTCATTTACCGCTTTTTCATTCGCTAAAATTGAGAGATTGATCCTCCAGTATCTAAAAATAGGTTCTTTCCCCACGTCTACAGTCAAAGAAATGGGAGCAAAGAAAGATATCAAGCAGAAGATAAAGGAAACTTTAATAAACTTCAGCAGAACCTACATCAGTAAAAACACAAGTTAGAAACATTATGTACGCAGAAAAATGACATTGTTTTTAAAAATTCTAAAGTTTTTTCTTTTATTTCCCAGAACCTCCTGCAGTGATACACAGGTCAATAATAATGCTCCCATCCTGGACACTTTCTCTCCTGGAAGTGTCGTGACTCCAGCTTCAGGGTTTCCAGGAGCATCGTTATGTTGATACTGATGCTCCTGCTGGTCATCAGGCTGTACTGCTGTACTGCTGGTTGATGGTGTCACCTTCTAATTCTTCCTCCTGCTGGGGCCTTTGATGGTGTCACCTTCTAATTCTTCCTCCTGCTGGGGCCGTTGATGGTGTCACCTTCTAATTCTTCCTCCTGCTGGGGCTGTTGATGGTCAACGGTCTTCCTCAGAGCGTCATCTGGGCGTTCACCTGATGAAGACCGACACTTCATCACAACCAGATGACTCTCTGAGGAAGACTACAGATGAAGCTGAAACATGTCAGCAAGGTAGAATCTTCTCTGCATCTACCTGTCGTTAAAAAAGAGTCTATAATATATGAGGTTTATTGATGTGTACATTGGTACCAGCTGTTACGGCAGACACCAGCATATTTTACTAACTCCTTTAGGAAGCCTCCGAACACCTTTCACTAACTCCTTTAGGAAGCCTCCTAACTCCTTTCACTAAGTCCTTTAGGAAGCCCCCTAACACCTTTCACTAACTCCTTTAGGAAGCCTCTTAACACCTTTCCTTAACTCCTTTAGGAAGCCTCCTAACACCTTTCACTAACTCCTTTAGGAAGTCTCCTAACACCTTTCACTAACTCCTTTAGGAAGCCTCCTAACACCTTTCACTAACTCCTTTAGGAAGTCTCCAATCCAATCCAATTTATTTATAAAGCACTATTAAAAACAACTCAGTTGACCAAAGTGCTGTACAACAATATAAAAATACAATTATAAATACAACAATACAGTGGCAGCACAGAAAACACTTTGAGCAGTAAAAGTCAACTTCAACACTGGTTAAAAGCCAAAGAGAACATGAGTGTTTTGAGATGTGATTTAAAAACCTGAAGGGAGTCAGCCTGTCTAATGAACAGAGGAAGCTCATTCCACAGTTTGGGACCAACCACAGAAAACGCTCCGACTCCTCTTAGTTTGCGATGCGTCTGGGGGACCGAAAGCAACGCTTGATCAGCTGACCTGAGTGAACGTGCTGGGGAGTACGACACGAGCAGGTCGGACAGGTAACGAGGGGCCAGGTCATTAAGACATTTAAAAACAAATAACAGAATTTTAAAATCAATTCTAAATTGTACTGGGAGCCAGTGCAGAGAAGAGAGAATAGGTGAAACATGATCATGTTTTCGTGAGCCAGTCAAAAGGCGCGCTGCAGCGTTCTGAACCAGCTGCAGCGTTCTGAACCAGCTGCAGGCGGGTCAGTAAGGACTGACTGATGCCGGTGTACAGGGCGTTGCAATAGTCCAGCCGTGTCGTGACAAAAGCATGAATCAGGATTTCAAAATGATGTTTTGAAAGTGAGGATTTTATCTTTGCGAGTTGCCTCAGATGGAAAAAACTCGCCTTCACCACAGCACTGATCTGTTTGTCAAATTTAAAATGTTGATCCATCTTTACTCCCAGATTAGAAACAGTTGGTTTGACAAACTGTGTCAGCGATCCGAGGTTCACCGGGGCGGCAGTACCAGAAGTGCTCGGCCCCACTAGGAGGACTTCAGTCTTTCTGTCATTAAAATATAAAAAGTTAGCAGACATCCAGGATTTGATTGCTTCAATACACTCCAAAAGTTGAGTGGCACTGAAAGCATTCTCACGCTTCAGGGGCACATAGATTTGGCTGTCATCAGCATACAAGTGAAATGACACCCCAAATCTACGGAGAACAGATCCTAGCGGGAGCAGGTACAATGAAAACAGGAGAGGACCAAGGATGGACCCTTGCGGTACTCCATACGACAGGGGGGCTGTGGAGGAAACACAATCCCCAACTTTAACACAGAAACTCCTCCCTGTTAAATAGGATCTGAACCATTTTAAGGCACATCCCCGAATGCCAACCAGATTTTCAAGGCGATACAGGAGGATTTCATGATCGACTGTATCGAACGCAGCAGTTAGGTCCAACAGCACCAGAGCCACAGTATGGCCAGAATCATTCAACATTAAAATGTCATTAAAAACCCTTAATAAAGCTGACTCAGTACTGTGGAGGTTCTTAAAACCAGACTGAAAAACCTCTGGGATCTCATGTTCATCCAAGAATGACTTCATCTGATTGAAAACAATTTTCTCCAAGATTTTGGACAAAAATGGGAGCTTGGAAATGGGGCGGAGATTAGAAGGGTCGTTAGAATTTAGGCCCGGCTTTTTAGTTAATGGCTGAACAACAGCGTGTTTGAAACTTGCAGGCACCGCCCCATTCGCCAAGCAACCATTAACGCAATGCAAAGCAAAGGGTGCTATTGTGGGAAACACATCTTTGAACAGGCGTGGGGAAATAGGATCAAACGGTGAACCAGCGGGCTTCATTTGACTGACCACCTTTTCCAAGTTAGAGAGTGTGACAGGCTCAAACTGACAGAATAAAGCTGAGCAAGAGACATAGTTAGACAAGCCTACAGAGGGAGGGCTGATAAGAGCCCTAGTGCTCACAAGCTTATTTATAAAAAAGTTCAAGAAGTTTTCACACACTTCAGGTGTTGCCTCTAGGCCATTGGATTGAGGAACATTAAGAGCAGCATTCACCATATTAAAACGAACCCGGGGGTTGTTTCTGTTGGACGTAACCATATCAGCAAAGTACATAGCCTTGGCAGATTTGACACTTTTTTGATAGGTATGTAAGCTGTCTTTTAACAGTTGAATGGAAACCTGCAACTTATCCCTTTTCCATCTTCGCTCAGCTCTCCTACACTCACTTCGAGCAGCACGAGTCGACTCATTGAGCCACGGCTCAGATTTAGGTTTGGCACGCCTTGGTTTAAGCGGAGCCACAGTGTCAACAATTGATAGACAATTTGAGTCAAAATGTATGGAAAACTCATCAATATCACAATCGAGAAAAGAACGATCGTTTGCCAACAGTGACTGGTGAAAAGCCGTGGAGAACTGAGCAGCAGTGGAAGAGTTAATTACACGACAGCGCACAGGTTGACATCGCACAAAAGAGGCACATCAAAAATAATGGGCAGGTGGTCTGAAAACACTGCATCACACACCTCCAAATTACACACTGAAAGACCGTATGTTAAAACAAGGTCCAATGTGTGACCATGATCCTGTGTGGGTCCAGAAACAGACTGCACAAAGTTAAAACTTTCAATAAGATCCAAAAAGTCTTTCACCATAGGTTTCTCAGTGCAGCATACATGAATATTAAAGTCACCCACAATCAGTATGCGATCGAATTTGGGCATTATTTCAGCTAAGAAATTGGAAAGTCTCCTAACACCTTTCCTTAACTCCTTTAGGAAGCCTCCTAACACCTTTCCTTAACTCCTTTAGGAAGCCTCCTACCACCTTTCCTTAACTCTTTTAGGAAGCCTCCTAACACCTTTCCTTAACTCCTTTAGGAAGCCTCCAAACACCTTTCACTAACTCCTTTAGGAAGCCTCCTAACACCTTTCCTTAACTCCTTTAGGAAGCCTCCTAACACCTTTCCTTAACTCCTTTAGGAAGCCTCCTAACACCTTTCT
Source organism: Lipophrys pholis (assembly GCF_963383615.2). Taxonomy (NCBI): domain Eukaryota; kingdom Metazoa; phylum Chordata; class Actinopteri; order Blenniiformes; family Blenniidae; genus Lipophrys; species Lipophrys pholis. The sequence continues at coordinate 26,162,472 of NC_137634.1, read as the reverse complement.
TTAACTCCTTTAGGAAGCCTCCTAACACCTTTCCCTAACTCCTTTAGGAAGCCTCTTAACATCTTTCACTAACTCCTTTAGGAAGCCTCCTAACACCTTTCACTAACTCCTTTATGAAGCCTCCTAACACCTTTCCTTAACTCCTTTAGGAAGCCTCCTAACACCTTTCCTTAACTCCTTTAGGAAGCCTCCTAACACCTTTCACTAACTCCTTTAGGAAGCCTCCTAACACCTTTCCTTAACTCCTTTAGGAAGCCTCTTAACACCTTTCACTAACTCCTTTAGGAAGTCTCCTAACACCTTTCACTAACTCCTTTAGGAAGCCTCCTAACACCTTTCCTTAACTCTTTTAGGAAGCCTCCTAACACCTTTCACTAACTCCTTTAGGAAGCCTCCTAACACCTTTCCTTAACACCTTTAGGAAGCCTCCTAACACCTTTCACTAACTCCTTTAGGGAGTATCCTAACACCTTTCACTAACTCCTTTAGTTAGCCTCCTAACACCTTTCCTTAACTCCTTTAGGAAGCCTCCTAACACCTTTCACTAACTCCTTTAGGAAGCCTCCTAACACCTTTCCTTAACTCCTTTAGGAAGCCTCCTAACACCTTTCCTTAACTCCTTTAGGAAGCCTCCTAACACCTTTCCCTAACTCCTTTAGGAAGCCTCCTAACACCTTTCACTAACTCCTTTAGGAAGCCTCCTAACACCTTTCCTTAACTCTTTTAGGAAGCCTAACACATTTCACTAACTCCTTTAGGAAGCCTCCTAACACCTTTCACTAACTCCTTTAGGAAGCCTCCTAACACCTTTCCTTAACACCTTTAGGAAGCCTCCTAACACCTTTCACTAACTCCTTTAGGGAGTATCCTAACACCTTTCACTAACTCCTTTAGTTAGCCTCCTAACACCTTTCCTTAACTCCTTTAGGAAGCCTCCTAACACCTTTCACTAACTCCTTTAGGAAGCCTCCTAACACCTTTCCTTAACTCCTTTAGGAAGCCTCCTAACACCTTTCCTTAACTCCTTTAGGAAGCCTCCTAACACCTTTCCCTAACTCCTTTAGGAAGCCTCCTAACACCTTTCACTAACTCCTTTAGGAAGCCTCCTAACACCTTTCCTTAACTCTTTTAGGAAGCCTAACACATTTCACTAACTCCTTTAGGAAGCCTCCTAACACCTTTCACTAACTCCTTTAGGAAGCCTCCTAACGCCTTTCCTTAACCCCTTGACATCATCCAGGGGTTAAGGTAAAGTCGATAGTTAAGGAGTTAGGAGGGACAATTCGGACGTACCCCCTATCTGATCACAGCCATATGACAACTACCTCGGCCATAGCGCCACCTGCTGGAAACAGGAAGTGGGGAGACGTGCAGAAAACCTTGACATGCGACACATTCCGACGTGCGAGGGTGTGTGAGGAAACGTTCAACACTGCTTGCAGCTTTAATTAAGGACGCGTTTTATCATGTTTAATACATTTAAATACAAGAAATTATGTTCACATATTGTCAAATCTGAATGACCTTATACGATGTAAAACATTTAGCAGGACACCACAACATGGACTCACTCTAGCAGTGCTTTACACGTCATCATCACAGCACATTTAACAACCAGATAACATAGCAGTCTGATTAGCGTCCCGGTCCAGAGGCGTCACAAACTCTTCCTCACAGTCCTTAAATCCATAGCATTAACTCTGGATCAGTAGTTCAATAAAGAAAATGACTCTCTGATGTTGCACTTTCACGCAAACATCTACAGTTGCTATTAACAAAATCACAGGGACACCAGATTACACTTGATAACCCCCACATGCATTTGAAGAAACTCTGGAAAAATAATTAACATTTTTCAATCATCCTGGGCTGGGCTTGGACGTTGTGTCAGGCTGTGGACCAGATGTTTGACTGAGAATCTCCTCTTGTCAACCAATAGAACATTTAAATCAGGGGTTCTCAATCCTGGTCCTGGAGGGCCGGGGTCCTGCAGGTTTTAGGTTCCTCCCAGGTGCAATACGCCTGAATGCAATAAGGGGCTTTTCACAAGCTTGATGATGACAACATCATCAAGATTGAGGTGTGCTTTTAAAACAACTTAACAAACAATTTAAAACAACTTCTATTATCATTCTGTAAACTATTCTATTAAAATTCCATTCCAGCTAATAGTTGTAAACAACACCTGAGTCCAGTGATCGTTCAAACTTTCCGCCTCTGTGGCCTTTATGACTAGGCAGTGTGACGGTTGTTGTTTCTGACACCCACACTGCTCCGTGTGTCATTTCCGCTCCACTGCTGCTTCGTAGGAACTGGGAGTGGCTCCTATCACTGCTGCTGCTCAGTCATCAACAACACAGCTCCTCCACCACAGCTCCAGGTCTCTGACACACACACACACACACACACACACACACACACACACACACACACACACACACACACACACACACACACACACACACACACACACACACACACACACACACACACACACACACACACACACACACACACACACACACACACACACACACACAAAACAGTGGAAACAGTCTTAGCTCGATGTGACTGAGCTGTGAGTTGTGACATGAATATCTAACATACTCAGTAATTTATGATCTCAACAAAGTATATTTAAGGCATTTTTTCATACTAAATCACCCGAGATCACTACCACGTGTCTGCTGTTTGTGACAAACTAAACTACATGAAAAGATGTTGTTAATTCACGGAGTTGTGATTAATTAAATAGTGTAGACGCCCCTTTCTTCAATAGAAGTGAATGTACAGGAAGTGAGGACGGTCCTCACCCATGATGGCGGCCACGCAGACACGGTCGCCGGAGCAGCGTGACGTCGACTTCTATCACGTTTTAGTGGATAATGCCAACGTAAACACATGTTTGTAATTGAGGAGAAAGCAAACAAACAATTGTGCAATATTAAAAAAAAAAAAAAAAACGAAAACAAAAACGTGAAATAGTTTCTTAACATTTGATATTAGAGGAAGTGTGGAGTGTTTGGGGGCGACTGCTGTTCAAAAACGTGTTAAAACAATGTGTGACACACGTCCACACGCGCGCACAAGCACACACGTTACATCAAACCGGACATTGACAGATCGCGAGTTTATAGACATATATAAATAGAATCACCAATTTGTTTAAAAAGAATAGTTGACATAAGTAGAAACATAATCACAGTAGAAGAGACATACATGCTGTATAAAAGTATATCCATGCACGTATATAAGTTGACAAATAATAAAATACACTAGTTCATCAATAGAAAGGGTCCTCATCCAAGATGGCGGCCACGCCCCTAGTGCGTTAGTTTCCAGAATTCTTGATTCTACTTATATAGGTCCTTATTCTAGTTGTATATGTCTATGTGTTGATCGCTCGCGCAGTGTACTGCCCTGCCTGCCTCGGAGCCCCGCTTCCTGTCCCGAGAAGCCCCGCATCCCCGCATCCCGTCCCGAGAAGCCCCGCAGCCCCGCAGTCCCGCAGTCCGTCCCGCGGAGCCGCACAGCAGCATGGAGGAGTGAGCCGCCCCGGACCCGGGTCTGCTGGTCGGGGACAGACGCTCCGCCCGGTGCTTCGGTGAGTTGTGGCGGGGTGTCTGCTGCCTGCCAGGCGGCCAGCTGGATGCTGACAGAGCGGCGGCTCCACCGAGCTTCCACCCTCACTGGCAGGGCGACCAGTAGAACGTTCTAGAGGAGTAGTGGTAGTAGTACTGGTAGTAATACTGGTAGTAGTAGTGGTTGGAGTAGTAGTAGTATGAAGGCTGTAACTTTGTGCTCTGTTAGTTTGAACAACTCCTGACAGTCTTTGGTTTCTAGAGTTGGTGTGGAACTGAGGCCAGAACAGGACGTTATCATCAATATGTCTCACTACGAGAGAGAAAGAACATAAAGGTGGTAAAAGGCTGAAAATCTTTTGTGACATTTCAAGTTTTTTTTCTTTTTTTTAAATTTTACGTAGTAAGGTCATCCGTTCATCAAACCCGGAGACCACAGAGCTGAAGCTACTAACTGAAACACTGCAGTGAGTTTGGAGCCACAAAATCAGTTTGAATGCAAATGATGGACGGGAACAGAAAATAATCACATTGGTTTGTATTGACAGTAGTGTGTGTGTGTGTGTGTGTGTGTGTGTGTGTGTGTGTGTGTGTGTGTGTGTGTGTGTGTGTGTGTGTGTGTGTGTGTGTGTGTGTGTGTGTGTGTGTGTGTGTGTGTCTAGGAGATGGCGGCTGCACTCAGTGGGAGAAGCCCCGGTGGACGTGGGCCAAACAGGAGCAAAGGTCGGATCTTAGGCTTCATCGATGCCATCCAGGATGCTGTGGGACCCCCCAAACAAGCTGTGGCTGATCGGAGGACTGTGGAGAAGACCTGGAGGCTCATGGATAAAGTTGTAAGTACACACACACACACACACACACACACACACACACACACACACACACACACACACACACTCTTTCTGGTCTTTCTTTCAGCAGTGGGGGCAGGCATCATAACATAACAACACGTAAATATAAATATGATAAAAAATAAATAAATAACCACCAACCACTCACTCTCTCACTACATTCACCCTCTGACCACCACCAACCACTCACTCTCTCACCCTCTGATCACCACCAACCTCTCACTCTCTCACTCTCTGACCACCACCAACCTCTCACTCTCTGACCACCACCAACCACTCACTCTCTCACTAATTCACCCTCTAACCACCACCAACCACTCACTCTCTCACCCTCTGACCACCACCAACCTCTCACTCTCTGACCACCACGAACCACTCACTCTCTCACTAATTCACCCTCTAACCACCACCAACCACTCACTCTCTGACCACCACCAACCACTCACTCTCTCACTACATTCACCCTCTGACCACCACCAACCTCTCACTCTCTCCCCCTCTGACCACCACCAACCTCTCACTCTCTCACTCTCTGACCACCACCAACCACTCACTCTCTCACTACATTCACCCTCTGACCACCACCAACCTCTCACTCTCTCCCCCTCTGACCACCACCAACCTCTCACTCTCTCACTCTCTGACCACCACCAACCACTCATTCACCCACATTCATGTCTTGCCCAAGGACACTTAGGCATGTGAGCAGGTAGAGATGGGAATTGAACCTGCAACCTTCCGATTGGAGACGACTGCTCTACCAACCGAGCCTTTGTAACCTTTAAATTTACACTTGAAAGTTTTGTTTTGTTGTGGTCACATTGTACGTGATGAAGCTGTATGGTTTAGCAACGTCACACCATTACTAGTGAAAACGACAACAATCTCAACATAAAATCAGTTTTGTCTTTAACAGCGTTGGTGTGATTGTGTCAGTTAAAGAATAAAAAAAGAGAGAGTTGAAGGCGTGGCGGGGAGGATTCAGGATTGGGGGCCCGCCACTGTTAAAATGAATATAGAGGAAACCCTGCACTTCATATTACTCAATATAGAGGTCAAACATCACCGGAGCGCCACTGTCTGGAGTGTTTTCATGACATTTCTTTGTTAATATTAATAATATTACTGATCACAACTTGGAAGAAGTAGGAGCTATACCAACCAGCAGGAAACGGGACATAAATAACAAGTTCTACTATGTAATGACAATAAACCTGGAAAAAGCACTGCTGTCATGAATGTTAATTGGACTTCTTTGTCACAGGTCAGACTCTGCCAGAACCCCCGGCTGCAGCTGAAGAACAGCCCACCTTACATTCTGGATATCCTACCGGACACGTACCAGCACCTGAGACTCATTCTGGGGAAATACGAAGAGAACCAGAGACTCACGCAGCTCAGTGAGAACGAGTACTTTAAAGTCTACATCGACAGCCTCATGAGGAAGTCCAAACGGGCCATCCGGCTCTTTAAAGAAGGAAAAGACACCATGTATGAGGAGCAGTCCCAGGACAGGTAAGAATCACCTGTTTAATAAACCAGTTTCATGAGGAATGACGGAGCACAAACTCTCCTTAACCGTTGATGAGAGCTCCGGTTACAAGGAAATGCAGTTGTACAAATCTACTGAAACACAATTAGCAAATGGAAAGCTGACGGCAGCACGTGGGGGACTGGGATGATTTCCTGCTCTGGAGACGTGGCAGCAGCTCCGAGGACACATTGTGGTCAGGACTCGGTGTGAGCTGCTGTGCAGACCTGGCGGCTTCAGATGATGAGCTGCAGGAAGCCGCCGCTCTGCTGTCACAGCCTTTTCACATAATTACGGACGAGACAGGACGGACGCTGTGTATTCTCTTTATCCTGCTCCCAAAGAGAGAGCAGAAGGTGTTCTGGCTCTAAGATGCCCCGTCATGTTGGTGGACGGTGAATCCTGCTCATGCTTTGGCTGTGTCGGCCAGTGTTTGGCTTCACCATGGCGTTTTGGGGTCCTCAGCTGCTCTTGGGGGCATTCGGGGGCAGGCTCTATGAAAACATGTTGGGGACATGCTGTGGACCACAGTAGGCTATAGAAAGTGTGATCAGGCTGAAGATGCTGCTGATGGCAGACACGGTGGCGTTTCCAGGGTAACGGCAGTTCCGTCCGGTGTGCAGCAGCCGTCTTGGTGGCCTGTGGTGTCGGTGAAGTGTGACACATGACTGACTGATCATACGGAGAGTGGGAGGTGGAGAGGTAGAAGTCAGAGTCACGCTGGAAACAAATCAGTGGGTGGGACTTTGAAGAATCTAAAATCTTAAATATGTTTTGAGAAATTTCTCACTTTTTTCTTTTCAACATAATTCCCTATGTGTTCATTCGTAGTTCTGATGCTTCAGTGAGAATCTGTTACATAAATAATCAATAATATAAGGAAAAAAACATTGAATGAAAAGGTGAATCCAAACTTGTGACAGGGAGCGTACACTCCTGATCAGAATCTTTAGAGCAGCTTCTAAATTCCAACAACTTACTCCTAACAGGCTCGAAGTCGAGCTTCAAATTACAAAAAATAAGAAATGTGAGAAAAACATTTTGAGCAGGTAATATATTGAAAACAACCATTTAAGTGAAACAGGCTGTTCACCAGCTGATCAAAAGTTTAAGACCGCTTCTCAAAACACCCACTGAAAACAGAAAGAAGTCCTCTGTCAGGCTGCAGCATGTTGAAAACCACGTCAGTCATGATGAAGCGTCTCCACTTCGCCAGCTGCTGCTTGACGCCTCCACAACCTGAAGCACCATCATCATCATCATTCCATTGAAGGAAAAGCACCGGATCATGACGGCTCCCCTCTAATGTCCCCAGTAGAAAACGTCTCCTCGTCATGTCTGGAACGTTGTAAGACATCAGGACCGTCAAGGTTACATTGCTTCTTGTCAGAGAAGAAAACTGTCTTCCACCTTTGAATGGTGGAAGACCCATTCAAAGGGGTCTTCCACCCACGCGGTGGCAGTCTGAGCACCGTCACCCTGGCACCGATTGAGCCCACGGGAAGGTGGCGCCCGGCGAACCCACTACCCTGAGATTGTAAGTCTCGTGCTCTACCAACTGAGCTACCCAGGCCTGCCCTTGGGATCTTTTAAGGAATTCAAAATGACTGTCTCACAGTGTCCCGCCTCAGCAGCATGGCGCGTTGTGAGAGGCCTTGCTTCTGCAGCTCAACAATCTTAAAACATTCAAAGCAGTGAGCTTTCTGCCTCGGCCATCAGGAGGCCTCCACTGGGCCAAGACGTGAAAGGAAATGACCTGGAATCCATGTTTCTCTGCACATTGTAAAAGCTGTGGTCTTAAACTCTTGAGCAGCTGGTGAACCGCCTATTTCACTTAAATTGTTGCTGTTATTATTATATTACCTGCTCAAAATGTTTTGTCTCTCGCGCACCTTTCTTCTTTTAGTAATGTGAAGCTCTACTTAGAACTTTGTTAGGATCAACAATACAAAATGCGAACGCTTGGCATTTTAGTACCTGCTCTTTAGCTTTTGATCAGGGGCGTATGTGCACCTTAGCATTAATGCTAAAAGCTAACCTCCAGAGTTCTGCATGGAACAAAGAACTTCGTGCTTCAGTAACATTTAAAATCTGATATAATTGTTAAAGATTGAGATTAAAGGCTTCAGGATACAATGTTTAAGGTATTTTGCTATAAATTGTGCAGAAACTACACGGTGTTTGTGCATGTTTAGTCAACAAATGATCTCTAGTTTTGGATACTGTTCTCCATCCGGGTGATTCTCACAAAACTGTCCTGACTTTTGCAAAAACAATTTTAGGTCAATTCTGCTCTTTTCTTTTCTCATTAGTAGCAAGCAGGGTCTCAATTAACTGGATCAATTGAAGAGAGCGATCAATACATGTTTTTTAATACATTTTCAGGATGTTTTATTGAGTCATTGACCAAATAAGTTCATTACCGTCACACATTTTCAACTGATAACTGGATATGTATGAAAGGTAGACTTTTAGTTTTGTTCATGTATGTTCTACTAATAGTTCAGAATAGCCACATAGTGTAAACATTCAGAGAAATGTTGATTGGTATAATCATTTTAGTAATTAGGTTCATAATGGAAATTGGGTGGTATGCTCCTTGGGGGAGGTTCTCTCATTGGGTGTGTCGGTGTGTTGCAATGGGGAAATGTTTGACAGCTGACCTTTATTGTGAAGCAATAAAGAGAAGCCGAATCGACAACTGTCCATCTCCTCATTCACGGCTTCAACATTGGTGATCCTGACATTTGAACCTGACTGTCCAGAACGCACACGCTGGTGGGGCTGCGATGTTTGCCGCTACGGTTAAGTTACCTGAGTTTTGGCACCATGACCTTCAGCCATTGTTTCAGCATGTCGATGTCTAGTTCCAGCTCTGAGGCAACATGGCGGACGACACGAAATACGACCATGTCTTTGCGGAGTTGGATTCATCCACCACCTGCTGAGTAATAGGGCTGCCGCGAGACCCGCCACTGCAAAGCAAATTCACCGCTCTCAAAAATCAGCTGGAGGTGGCTCCTCTGGCATCGACGACATCTGCTGAGGGAGCACGTGCCTTCATATCCATCTGGGTGGCCCGTTTTTGCACGCTGTTGGACGTCACCAGACAGAGGCTCCCAGTTCACCTCTGAGCTGTGGACAGAGGTGGCTAAAGACCTGGGAGTGCAGCTACACCGGACGACGGCTCTCAGCCTTCAAGCCAATGGACTGTGAGCGTTTCCATCCCGCGATGAAAGCTGCTCTACGAGCCACCCTCAGGGACAGCAACTAGATCAACCGACTGCCGTGGGTCATGTTGGGCCTGCAATCAGCCCCGAAGGAAGATCTCCAGTCGTCGTCTGCAGAGCTGGTGTTGGGTCAGCCGCTGAGGGTCCCCAGAGAGTTCCTGCCAGAATCATCAGAACCCTGGTTGGTTACAGCCAGGCGGTCGGTCTTCAAGGAGGCGACCCGCATGTTCAACCCGGTTCCAGCTCATCACTGCCTGCCCCGGTCCTATGTCCCAAAGAACCTGATGGAGTACATGTTCGTTCAGCATGATACCCACCGTTCCCCACGTCAGCCGCAGTATGACGGCCCGTTTCACCTCCTGGAGGCGGGGCCAAAGAACTTTGTGATGGACATGGGGGGTAAACGGGTCCGGGTTTCAGTAGACCTTCTGAAACTTGCCCATGTAATGGCAGAGGAGCCAGAGGAGGTGGTGCAACCCCAGAGATGTGGGCACCCTCCCCAAGTCATCAGCTGACACAGGGTCCCCTGCACCTGCCTTAACCCCGGTGCCGGTACCTGCACCTCCTGTGGTGGTGCAGCGCAGTCGTTATGGTCAGGTGCTAAGACCTCCCAAACAGAACTTGACTAACCATTTTTAGTGAATTTGTAGTGCCATTCTGAATGTTCAGGAAGAGCCTGTGTGGTGCACCTTGAGGGAGGTTCTCTCATTCAGAGTGGAGTGGGTGTGTTGGTGATGTGGGAGGTATTAAAGCAGGAAGTGGCGTGATGCAAGACAGAAATGTATGAAGAAAAGCCAACGCAACAACTCTGGCCATCTCCTCTTTCATGGCTTCTACAATAGTGCACTAAATTACCACATTAATAATAATAAAGAAAATTAAGGCCAGAAAGATAAAAGACAAATTAATTAAGGTCGACCAGGGTCAAATAGTGCAAGTACAAAATATATACAAGACAATATGCTGGGTCTATTTTCCTGGGTTCAGCAGGCGGACAGCCGAGGAAGAAGCTCCTCCTCTTCCTCTCTGTTTGCCTCAGGCAGTGGTAACGCCGTCCTGCTGGCAGCAGAGAGAAGTGTCTGTGGCTGGGTGGGGGGGCTCACTCACAATCTGATGGTTCTCCTAGGTGAGGTGGTTCTGGCTCTGATGGTCTTCCAGTGGAGGGTGGTTCTGGTTCTGACGGTCATCCTGGGTGAGGTGGTTCTGGTTCTGATGGTCCTCCAGGGCAGTGTGGTTCTGGTTCTGATGGTCCTCCAGGGGATCGTGGTTCTGATTCTGATGGTCCTCCAGGGGAGGGTGGTTCTGGCTCTAATGGTCCTCCTGGGGAGGGTGGTTCTGGTTCTGATGGTCCTGCAAGTGATGATCCTGCAGCCAACACTCATGGTTTAGGTGTAGAAGGTTCTGAGCCCCTTGAAGTCCCTCAGATGTCTGAGGTGGTGGAGACGCTGTGCAGTTTCTTCACCAGGACCATGTCAGGTCCAGGACTACATCAAGTCCAGTACCATGTCAGGTCCTTTGTGATGTTGACACCCAGGTACTTGAACTTCTCCACTTGCTTCACCTCCATCCCTCTGATCTTAAGTCGGTGCTCGCCCTCTGCTGCTCCGCCCTCTGCTTCTCTGCCCTCCACTGCTCCATCCTCTGCTGCTCTGCCTTCTACTGCTCCGCCCTCTGCTGCTCCATCCTCTGCTGCTCTGCCTTCTACTGCTCCATCCTCTGCTGCTCTGCCTTCTACTGCTCCGCCCTCTGCTGCTCTGCCTTCTACTGCTCCGCCCTCTGGTTCTCTGCCCGCTACTGCTCTGCTCTCTGCTGCTCCGCCCTCTGCTACTCCATTCTCTGCTGCTCCATCCTCTGCTTGTCCACCATCTGCTGCTCCACCCTGTAATCCATAATCATCTCCTTGGCCTTGCTGATGTTCAGGTGGAGGCTGTATTCTCTGGTCCAGTCCTCCAGGTAGCTGACCTCCATCAGGTGGAGGAGCAGGTGGAGGCTGTAGTCTCTGCTCCTGTCCTCCAGGGGGCTGATCGCCATCAGGTCGAGGCTGTAGTCTCTGCTCCTGTCCTCCAGGGTGCTGATCTCCATCAGGTGGAGGCTGTAGTCTCTGCTCCTGTCCTCCAGGGGGCTGATCTCCATCAGGTGGAGGCTGTAGTCTCTGCTCCTGTCCTCCAGGGGGCTGATCTCCATCAGGTGGAGGCTGTAGTCTCTGGTCCTGTCCTCCATCAGGTCCTTCTCGTTGTTGGTGGAGATCAAACCCTCCACTGTGTCGTCAGCAGAATTGATGATGGTGTTCCAGTCTTGTGGTCTCAGCCTTACACAACTATGCTGCATGATTAAGTCAATTTTAAGATTTTTCAAACATCCAGAATTGTAGCCACGTTAACGTTTGTAAGAAAGCAAAATGTTTGTAGATCCGTCGAGAGTGCAGTGAGATTAAGGGTAGTTTTGTTTGTGCAGATCACTCACCTTCCACTGGTAAACTGTCCTTGAGTCTTTTAGTTCTCGCCCTGATGGTGCTGAGTGAGCAGTCTGGACGGTGGGTTTAAACTGTGGCGATGTGCTGAGCCCTCTTCTAGAAACTACTGATATTATTTAAAGACCCTCCATTGTTTCATCTCCTCCTCCTGGTCTGGTCGGTCCAGAAACCTTTAATATTCTAAGTTTCTAGCTCCTCCTTGATTTTCCTCCATTTGAATATTGGATCATAGGAGGTGCATTCAGAATCTGCTGTGTCTGTGTGAGCTGGACTGGCTCCGCCCACACATGCCCATCTTGGGAAGAGGAGGAAGTACTTCCTCTCGTGGTGCCATGTGCCAGAGCAGAGCTGCATAATTGTGGGAGGAGTCAAAGGGAGGGCCTACCTTGATTGGGATTGGCTGAACCCCCGATGACACTATATAGGGTTTGATTTCTGATTTCTGAAACAAGCCAGGGAGAGAGAAGACAGACTGTCTTCACTTCTGGGACGTCAGTCCAGGTCTGGGACGATTAGTACTGTTGGAAAACCTTTAGGAAGTGGACTCTGCATAATCTGAGCCTTTAAAGTATTTTTATTTTCCATGAATGTCTGTCACTCCCTTGCATGATTGAATTTGATTCTACCTGTGTGGAATGTAAAATATTCAATAATTTCCACATGTCCAGCATTTTCACCAACTAATTCTTGTTTGTTTCTGACTTCTTTTGTTCAGACGGAACTTGACCAAACTGTCTCTGATCTTCAGCCACATGTTGGCTGAAATCAAAGCCATTTTCCCTGGAGGGCACTTCCAGGGCGACTCCTTCAGGATCACTAAAGCCGACGCTGCTGACTTCTGGAGGAGATTCTTTGGAGAAATGTAAGTGCCACTTTGTTCCTTCAGCAGTTTTATGTGTCAAGATTTCAGGAGAAGGAGGAAGAATCGATACTAATTCTGACGTCGTAAATCTTTCACTTCCATTGCCGTAGCTTTCTGTCAGTAGAAGTCATCCCATCAGCTCTGAATCATCTGTTCCTCTATATAGTAAGCCTGAGTTTAAAAAAAGACACTTTTACAGCGATCTGGCTCTTTCCTCCAGCTGACTGGGACCTTGACTTCATCTGATCCGGTCCTTAGACATGCAGATAGAAGTCCAAAGGGGAGGGTGTGTATTCCATCGGCAACAGGACCAACCTGCTCGTGGAAATCAAATTGACAGAATCTGGCACTTCCTTCAAAGTGACCAACAGCAGCTGCAAACTCCCTGAGGAATTATTGCCTCTCTTCAATATTATATTACCACAGAATGTATTTTCCTCTACACACAAGTTTATAGTACTGGACGAGTTTTACACAACCCGTTATCAGATCATCCAGTGACACATCATGTTTGAACCTTGTCTGGGTAACTGCATTGATTTGAATGAGGGCTGCCACATGAGATAATTGACTTTAAATAATGGTAAACAAAAATAATTGCTCCGAGCAGCTACTGTGATATGTTAATATCTTTAAAAGCACACACCTATCTGAGACCTGTCTGTTTCTACTAAATCTATCTGGGCAGGTGAATCATTGTGTGTTTCTACTATGGTTGAAGAGGTTTTGGTGACAGAGTGTAGCTGGATTGGGTTTTATTAGAAGGTGACTGCAGCTGTATACATGTTGGTGGGAAGAGAGGAGGTCACCTTTGTTCCACGAACAACAAGGTGGTGATATAATTCCACAGGATTCCGTCAGGTGCAGGACATTGGTAGTTTTACATATTTCTCGGTGGATTGTTTGAGAAGTGAAAGGTGCATCTGATCTGAGTGTTTGGATCCAGTGGAGGCTGCTGGTAAAGTTCTCAGGTTGGTTCTTCATTGTTCTTCAGTTTCAGCCAGTTAATGTAATTTAAATACTGTGCCTTTATAAAGCATATTACAACAATCCTGTCTTTTCTAGATTGAGAGAGCCCCCGAGTGGTGAAAAGTACAGCACTTTGAATCAGATAGAAAATAGAGAGCACTTATCAAGACCCTTTTTATTGCCTGAACCAAAACCTTGATTCAAGAGAGATTTTACCCAAACACAGGATCCTGTGACAGGATTGTAACAGTGAGCAGCCCAAACAGCTGACACTAGGGAGGGTCCTGACAGAAGTGATGTGGAGATTCACACTAGATGATTCAGATACATGACCGATCCTCAAGAGGGGATTTTATGTACAACATCAATAGCAAACAAGTTATATACTACAGAGATCTTCAGAAGCTGATTTACAGCTCAATGCTATTTACCAGGTCTTATTTTATAGCTCAAAATTATTAGAGAGGAATTTTTCACAATTGTAACTTTGTTTTGGTTTATTTACATTCATTCATTCATTCATCAACTCATTCGTTCACTCATTCAGAAAACGGTTTCCATGCTGGCTTGTTGAACTCCAGCACTCAACAGGTCCTCAGTCTCGTCTCCATCGCCGTCCTCAGTCTCGTCTCCATCGCAGTCCTCAGTCTCGTCTCCATCGCAGTCCTCAGTCTCGTCTCCATCGCAGTCCTCAGCCTCATCTCCATCGCAGTCCTCAGTCTCGTCTCCATCGCAGTCCTCAGTCTCGTCTCCATCGCAGTCCTCAGCCTCGTCTCCATCGCAGTCCTCAGTCTCGTCTCCATCGCAGTCCTCAGTCTCGTCTCCATCGTAGTCCTCACCGCAACAAATGGTTCAATCATGCTCTTCAGTTCTAAAACATTCTGCAACATGGATTAAAGACATTGCAATGCATAGACATAAAAACCGATGTAAAGGTGGTTATACCAATTAGTGTGAGGTTGAGTAAAGCTCCTAAAACTCATTATATTTATGAAACAATTATTCTGATAGTGGATACACCTACCAAAAGTGGGGTTTTCCAAAACTTTCCTGATGATGTAGTCACTCTTCTTGTATTTGGGAAAATGCACACTGTACACCAGCGCTCCATCTTTGGAACACATTTGTGTTCTATGTGTGTTTTCATTGAAGTGCAGAGCAGCCATGATGGTTCTGCACATAAAGAAAAACAAAACAACCATTTGTTTATGGTCAGGTCTCACTGACTGCAGAACTCCACAATGTAAAATAACATGGAAATAAACCCAAAGCATATAAGAAACCAAACAGTGGTGGTTTCACCACCTTTCTTTGAAATTACTTGACAAAATATATGACCGAAAATCAGGGTCGGCTGTGTGGCTAGACGCCTGATGTCTGATGGACGGGAGACAGACGCCTGATGTCTGATGGACGGGAGAGAGACGCCTGATGTCTGATGGACGGGAGAGAGACGCCTGATGTCTGATGGACCGGAGACAGACGCCTGATGTCTGATGGACGAGAGACAGATGACTGATGTGTGCATACAGCCTTGGACTGCACACAATCCAGTCCAGCTCTTGCGAGGCTTTGGTACCTTATAAAACAAAATAGTATTGTGTATTAATTTCAGTATATTGTGTACACCTTTTGACAAAAGTTGCAGGATAATAAATTAAAAGTAGCTTCTTCCCGGGGGCGAGCCATGGTTTGCGATGTTCCCTGCCGACAAGAGGACCATGTGTGCATCCTGGAAGCAATCTTTCCAACCCATCATGTATATTGTGCATGTGTTGAAGAACTGACATCCACTTGGTGATGACAAGATCCCCGTTTCCATCAGGTGTGGACACAAACAGACCAGTAGAGATGCTTCACTACACTGGCAATCCTGGACCGTCTGCTGTCCTGCTGACTACTTGCAGCTTCTTCTTTATGCCCGAATATGATGAACAACAATCACTCATTAGTAAACAAAAGCTGTACATGAAAACATGTATATGGATCCATCCATCCATCCATCCATCCATCCATCCATCCATCCATCCATCCATCCATCCATCCATCCATCCATCCATCCATCCATCCATCCATCCATCCATCCATCCATCCCTCTCTCTTCTCCCTCTTATCCGTTTCCGGGTGGTGGGGGTGTCAGTCTGAGCACCGTCACCCAGATCACATTGCACCATTAAGAACCTTCCTGCAGGTGGAGAGCCCACAGGAAGGTGGCGCCCGGCGTGGGACATGAACCCTCTACCTTGAGACTGAGAGTCTCATGCTCTACCTACTGAGCTGGCCGGGGCTCATGTATATGAATGCAAATGGTGAAAATTACATGTCCAGCATGTTGCATGTGTACATAGAGAATGATCTTACTTTTGGCAACATGCCAGATGTCAAACCGGTGCGTCATGTATGGATGGTCCAGGCGCATCGTTGTTGCGCCCGCCCCGGAAGTCTGCCAAAATGTTTTTGACCCTGTTTTGTCTGTGAAAGATGAATGAAATGTCCTTCAGCACTTTAATCTGTGGTCAGCCTGTTAAACATCCTTTTCTGATGAGAGAACTGCTGCTTGAGTCGTTTCCATGTTCCACGAGACTTCATCAGCAGACACTGAAGCTCTGGTGTTTCTGGACTCTGTTGCAGGACTCTAGTGCCGTGGAAAGTCTTCCGACAGTGCCTTCACCAAGTGCATCCCATCAGCTCGGGCCTGGAGGCCATGGCCCTCAAGTCCACCATTGACCTCACCTGCAACGACTACATCTCTGTGTTTGAGTTCGACATCTTCACTCGCCTCTTTCAGGTAAAAACACCTGTGAATCCTTCCTTCCTTCTACTTTTCCTCATGCTTCTTTCTGGGACAGTGTCTCTTTATTACTGTACAAGGCCAGAGGAATGAAATTCAAACCCTGGAGTCACATCAGCACAAAATATATTTGGGCGGCGCTGGTCACCACCCAAATATATATTTTTGTGATATTACTGTGCAATCAGAAAATACAATCAAGTAAATACCTATAAACGATGATAAATGGAGCAAAAAATAGGGGTGTTGGCCCCCCCCACAGAGGGTCTGAGGGTCTCCCCTGTAACAGTTTAGAAAAAATAGACCTTAAACCGTGATTTCTACTGCATTGTGAAATACTAAGTACTACATTGTGAGCTGCTATATACTACATTGTTATAAACTGTAGGACCAGTTGATATTGAACGAATCAAACACCAAATATATTACTGAATAAACATACTTGTATAAAAGCACATAACTGAACCAATATAAAGATATATACATGAATATGATATATACAAAGAGGTATACAAAATAAATACAAAATAAAATGTTACTTCAGGGGCCACTTACAGTTCAGTTTCATCTTGACTGGTTGGATTGGTAAAATATTGTTATAATAACGTTTTAATTTACACTTCAAAGTATTTCTTTGTTGTGGTCACAGTGTACTGAATGAAATTTTGCAGGGTCACACAATTAGTACTAAAAATGACAACAATCTCAACATAAAGTAAATTTTAATGAAACATCCATCCATCTTCTCCCTCTTATCCGTTTCCGGGTGGTGGGGGTGTCAGTCTGAGCACCGTCACCCAGATCACATAGCACCATTAAGAACCTTCCTGCAGGTGGAGAGCCCACAGGAAGTTAATGAAACATTCTGCTGCAAAATACAGTAAAATGTCAAAAAAGCCTCCTATAAATCCTATATAACCTCCTTGCTTGGTGGTTTGTCCGGATTGGAGCCTGCTGTGGCCGGTTCTGGCCCACGGGCCTGATGTTTGACTCCCTGGTGTGTTAAAGTGAGAGTGAACGTTAAGAGGAGTCACAGCAGCGTCTTGGTGAGAGGAAGGCTGCCTGCTGTCCGCTCAGTACAGGGGTCTGCTCATATCAGGTCTCCTCCTCCCAGGTTCTACTGAACACATATTGTAGAGGCTTTGAGCAAAACAACCACTAGTTTTTTCGGCTGTCTTTTTTGAAAATTGACCGTCCGCATGACGGCTGGAGGCTCGCAGCCTAAAACAGTGCTGTGAAGACTCGGTGTGAAGAGATGAAACCCGGACCTTTCTCTGAGTCTTTCATGCCTATAACGTCACTGTAAAATGGGTTTAAAAATTCCACTTCCAGCCAACAACCAGGTTCTGCCCGATACAAGAAAATTAATACCACAGTAGCCGTTTACCTCCAAAGATCTGTAGCTGTCTTCCTGGTCATGATCATGAGTTCTATTTCATCGCTCCAGACTGCCAGAGGCGGTGCTTTAAGCACTGGATGATCATCCTTGTGCGTACGCAGGTCGAGAATATTCTAACAACAAAGGTACTTGTGACTCTCGGTGGCTCCCTTCAGTCTATCGAGTCACGTGACACCGGAAGCTCAGTCCCTGTTCACCTTCTGGCTCGCAGGTTTGTATGTGTGGTTTGTCGGCACGATATTGCTGATTTCCACTATGGTCGAGTTGTTTGCTGCCTGTTGCCTGTTGCCTGTTGCCTGTTGCCCTGCGACCTGCGGTCGGAGCTGCGAGTCATCTCGATCTCCAAGGGCTGCACAAGCGGCGTTTCTACGGACTTTTCATCAGAGTCTAGTGGTCGGCATTCTACACCTGGTGAGTCCATTCATTGTGTTTTTTGTTGATGTGTTACGCTCAGTAGATTTCACTTGTAGCCTCCGTGCTCATTGTACTTTATTTGAAGCCGTGATTCAGCTTGTTTGAGTGATTACACGCCGTGTTGGTGGTGTTTGTTACATATTTTTCATTTTACGCCGTCTTCAGTCGGAGTAGTTTCTCTACCGCTGCATGCTTGTTTTCATAAAAGCGACAGCGGTCTACTTGTATTGGATCGGCCGACCCGGTTCTTGACACAGCGTTCAGCTTTGTGACAAAAAAAAAGAAAGAGTGGCGCTCGACCTACATGATTGGGAGTCACGAGTGGCGTCTCTACTCGACCTGACGCCGTAGCGCGGTGCCGTGATAGGAAACAAACTCACTGAATTGGACTCACTAGTGGCGTTCTCAGCTTGTCCTGACTCCCTAGAGCAGTACTATAATACTACAAACAGTACTGTTGAATACATTTTGTCACCTTTGAAGAAATGTTGGAGTGCCTGGCCTGCAGAGATTGTTTGGCCCCACTCCAGGCGGACGATGGCCATGACCTGTGTCCTTCCTGCCTCGGTGTGGATCACCTTCAGGAGGCTCTCACAGAGAACACCTGTACCAACTGTGTGATTCTTTCTGCCCCGGTCCATGAGGGTCGCATGCCTTGCCATGGACGCCATGTCCTCTGGCCAGCTGCCTCCTGACCAGCCGGCGGACCGTAAGCGCTCTTCTTCAGGGACCCAGCCTCGTCAGAGGAAGAGGAGGAGAAAGGAGGATTCTGGCAGGTTGTCCAGTAAAGTGGACAACCTCACAACAGAACTGACTCAGATGAAGGCTCTGCTTCAGAACCTTCAGGCTGAGCCAGGCCGCAGTGTGGTCACTCCTCAGGAGCCGGAAGTGGCAACACATGACGAGGATGTGACGTCTGTGGCTGCTTCTCATATCCTATTTCGAAGGGATTATGATGAATTGAGCTCCCCAGTCTCCGAGGCAAACTCCCATACCTCTACGGGCTCTCAAGCCACGGGAGCGGAATCTGTGACTGGGGCGATAAGAACTGCCCTTAGCCGATTGGGAGTCGAGGTGCCAACGGTGCAACAGGCCCCCTCTAGTGCTTTCTTCAGACGCCAACCAACTGCAAGGCCTTTTGCTGTTCCCCCTTCGGAGGAATACGTGAAGGAGCGACACGCCTGTTGGACTGACACAAAGGCCTTTTCTAGGCCGACATCAGATGGACGGGCGTTGGCAGCGATGCAGGACGCAGACAAAGTGTGTAGAGCTATACCATCTAGAGAGCAAATCACTGACGGCTCCAGACATCCTTCACCTCGACTCGCACAATGTATTGATCCACAAGGAAATAATGTCACAGGAGCTCAATAATTTAAACAATCGTGCTCACCAGTGAAAATGAAAACAAGACTGTTTTAATTTAATTTTACATTTGAAAAATAAAGTAATGAAAATAAAAGATAAAAATTAATACTAAAACATGACTGTTGATATAGTTAGACCTTATCTATATACTAATGTATGATATAATAAAATTTTTGGTTTCACAGCTGCACTAGATGAAGCTCTTGAATATATCAAGGAGTTGGAAGCCAGGCTGGAAAAGGTGGATTTGTCTCCCACGCTTTTTAGTCACTATGGTGTTTCTGATGAGCAGATCCGGTTCTACACCAGATTCCCCTCTGAGAGGGTTCCGGATCTACTGGGAGTCCATTGCTCCATCTGCATCCCGCCTCATATATGGACCAGAGCTCAGACAATAGGAGATGAAGCCTGAACCCAGCGCTGCCCCAGAATGCCTCTGATTGATGAGTTTTAATGTTCTCCTTCAGGGTGGCTGTGGGCCTGAAGGAGCAGCTTATTGCTGACGTGGTTCAAGTGAGCGTTGCTACTGTCAGCCGAGTGACCATCACCTGGGCCAACTACCTTTTTATAGTCTTCTCATCCATCAACATGTGGATCAGTCATGAGAAGGTAGAAGCCAGTATGCCTGAGAGATTCCGGAAGTTCTCTCCAAACGTACGCATCATCTTGGACGGCCCAGAAGTTGGTCTGGAGGCTGCATCATCCCTGACATTGCATTCCGAAATGTTCTCCGCCTACAAGAACCACGTCACTCTGAAAGGGCTGATGGGAGTTGCTCCTTGTGGGTTGGTGACATTGATTTCATCTTTGTACACCGGCTGCATCTCTGACAAAGAATTCACTGGGGTCAGTGGAATCCCTCCTCTGCTGGAGCCAGGAGATGAAGTCCTGGCAGATCAGGCCTTCCTCATTCTGGAGCTCCTTGATGAAGTTCGAGCCAAACTCACCAATCCACCCCAAGAGCAGGGAAGTCTGGAGCCATGAGGTGCCGCATGATGCCACCGCAGGAGTTATCAGGTGGGCACTGGGAGGACGTCGGTGAGCCCCGTGGCACCGGACCACATTTGGATGGGACCAACTCCAAAGTTGAGAGGAAATCTTAAAGGAGAGCTCTAAGTGGTTGGGACTCCAGTGGGCGTAGTTTTTTCTCCTGATGCCAGGATGTCGGGATCAGGAAGTGGTCCTACAAGCACATCAGTGACATAATCACAGTAAGTTATGACAAAGAAAACATTACAAGCATAAAAACATTAATAACCAATAAATGGTACCTGTGTAAGCTCTGTACAGCTGGACTGCACACATCTGTTTCCACCACCACCTCCCTGGCAGGTTCAGGATGGAGCCCCTTACAAGAAATAAACAAATAAATAAATAAAGGGACAGCTGAGCGATTTGGTCGGACATGGAAGGATAGATTTGTGAGAATTAAGTTTTTTACTTAAGTTGCCAAAACTACTGAGGAGATTGTCACATACTAAATGATATTACAAAAGGAAAACAATAATTCCACTTCCTTTTTACCTTTGTTCTTGGTCTGTTCCATCTGTGTAGATCACTTGTGCAGGAGGAAGCGTTGGCAGCTGGAGCTGGGAGGAGTGAGCACTCTGATAAAGGAGTTCAACTACATGGTAGTTAAAGCCTTTACCAGCTGCACAACTACAGGAATAAACCAACAACTCAGCTTGTCAACACCCAGTGAGGTCTAAAACAGAGAAGAGTTTTTAGCGCATATATAGAAAGTAATACTTGTTAAAACTTAATTAGCTTTAATCAAGTAACAGAATCCAGAGCAGCAGAAGAGGAATAGTAAGCTCTCCGTCATACAGGAGTGTCCATCGTACATGAAAGTTCTTCAGCTCTCATCTATAACAGCTGAAGAACAGGAAGTCAAACTACTGAACATGAGCCCAGCGACTCTCTGACTGTTTCAACCTGCAGTCTGTGAGGTTCCTCATGGTTCCTCATGGTTCCTCATGGACCTGAAGCATGGAGCTCTGACCACTACCTGTCCCTCCACAGTATCTGATACGAGAAGCCTGCAGAAGCAAAGCAGGGTCAAG
Organism: Lipophrys pholis; assembly: GCF_963383615.2. NCBI lineage: Eukaryota > Metazoa > Chordata > Actinopteri > Blenniiformes > Blenniidae > Lipophrys > Lipophrys pholis. The sequence goes on along the minus strand of NC_137634.1, from coordinate 26,140,940 downwards.
GGGAACATCTGGCATCATCATCATCATCATCACTTTCCCATATTATCATAGCAAATACATATCAGAATGTAAAATATCATTTAAAAGTCTAGATCATGCCTCTAATAAATACCTCTAATACTTTAGCAGACTAGATGAGGCTTCTTAATCACCATGTTTATGTTCATCTTATGTTGTAGCTAGCGCCGCGGTTAGCTAACTGAACTCCGTCTTTTCTTACCTTGATAGCTGTGGAGGTATTTTTCATGGAAGAACTTATAGCCCTGTTCAAGGTTATTTGTTCTTGTATTCGCCGCTGCGATGGCCTCTGCATCAGCCAATGAAAAAGCTGGCAAGTTCAGGAGCATCGGTGAAAAGATAAGGTCCATTTTCAATAAGACCGGCACAAACAGGAAGTGACCTGCTCCAGGAGACGCTACTTCTGGTTGTCGTGAAAAAGGTCTATTCTGTAGTCTTCATCAAGCTGACACGAAATGTTTATTTTTCCAAACATGGCAAGTCGTAGTGCATTTTGTATGTGGATTGCAGTTTGTTCATGCTTCCTTGTCTTATAGTGTTTTAAATCAGTACTACCTGTATTCGTCCATGCTGGGTGGGATCCTGAGGTTTGGAAAGGGAGGCAGGAAGGCAGAATAAAGCAGCAGCTTCACTACCTGCAGTTAGTCCAACTTTGTTCCTGGACCAGGTCCTGGAAAAAGACCAGCTGGACCGTCTCCCTCTGTCTTTTGACTGCTGCTGGATTAGGATGTCCAGCTGATCAGGTCTTTGACATCGATCTTCTCCTGATAGGTTCTCCTCTCAAAAGGTGTTGTCTTAAGTGACTTTACTGAATTAACTAATCTCTCTCTCCATTTTGCGTCTCTGTCCTATTTTCTCCAACTCCCGCGACTCGACCCGTCAATCAGCACTATGACAGACGGCTGTGACGTCATCCCAGCTGCATTCAGCTCGGGGCTCAGGAAAGGTTCTCCCCAACATCCCCCGATCTCCTGCATTGTAGACGAGCCACTGCACATGTCCAACTTTCAACCAGAGTCTGTGGACAAAGACCTGTGTCCCTGGTGGACACACGTCACCAGTCAAACACAGATGAACCAAACAACTTTACTCATCATTAACTATAGAATTATTATCTTGCTCGTCTGAATATATATACATACATACAGCTCAAAATGTTATTTTATTGTTATATTTTTTATTATTTTTTTGAATGTCTTATTGAAGGTAATGTGGGGGGGCGGCGCCCGAGCGCCCTCTATTGGCCAGTCACCATTGGGCACCCTTCTGGGTGGTGAGGCTGGTGTTTTCCTGAGTGATGATTCCTCTGGACTTTGTTGTGATACGTCATCCAGTGCTTAAAGCATCGCCTCTGGCGGTCTGGAGGGATGAAATAGAACGAAAGTTACGTATGTAACTGCGGTTCTATGAATCCCCGATGACCGTTCAGTCCCTCGGAATTCTTGTGTGCTCGCGAGAAGTGTAAGGGACGGAGCTTCCGGTGTCACGTGACTCTATAGAGTCCGTAGAAACGCCGCTTGTGCAGCCCTTGGAGCGCGAGATGACTTGCAGCTCCGGTTGCAGGACGACAGGCAACAAGCAACAAACCACTGGACAATAGTGGAAATCAGCAATATCGTGCCGACAAACCACACATACAAATCTGCGAGCGAGAATGTGAACAGGGACTGAGCTTCCGGTGTCACGTGACTCTTTAGACTGACGGGAGCCACGAGAGTCACAAGTACCTTTGTTGTTAGAATATTCTCGACTTGTGTACGCACAAGGATGATCATCCAGTGCTTAAAGCACCGCCTCTGGCAGTCTGGAGCGATGAAATAGAACCGCAGTAACATATGTAACTTTTGTTTTCACTCAGTGATCAGTGTCCGTGCTCTGAGCTCTGACTGCATTTCGTTTAAAACTGCTTGAGGAAACTGGTTCACATTCACAGGCTGAGCTTCATTTGCTGAGCTCCTCTCAGTCTTGTACACAGTGTCATCAGTGTCATGTACACACAAGTACATTGCACATTCAATTTGCTTTGCAGGTGATCAGTTGACAATAACAGCATGTTTTAGCGATCAAATTGATCGTCCTCACAACATCAACTCTGAAGACATACGTACCACAAAACACTCTTTGAATTTTGACTAATGATGTTTCCATGCACTCAACTTTCAAGTTCTGTATGTCAACATATTCATCCAGTCCGATGGAGCCCTGTCTTTAGCCCCGCCCACTGTGTGCATGTGTGTGGGGAGTTTCTGGAGCCTCACAGACCATTAGACCTGGAAACCACTAAGAAACTGTCACAGTGCCCAAACTGGCTTCCCAAAGTACGGATTGTCTGTTTTTTCCTCATAATTTAGACTAAGTCTACGCTCATGCTTTTCTTTCTTTTTTTAATACTCTCTTTTATTGACTTTTCAGTTTTAGAACAAACAACTGAGAAAAAATAAAAAAATAACAACAAAAGCCCCACCCCAAAAATCACAGAATGCTGTAGTACACATACCTATACAAGAAAGGATGAAGTGGATGTGTATGTGTAAAGATAAAGACGACCGGAGTATTTAACATAAATGAAAGGACAGCAGATAAAGGTGCGTTCTAGTTTCTGAAGGAAGGAGTACCATGGTTTGCATATCCTCCAGCTCAGGCTTTTCTTAATCTGTCTGTCTGAGGAACAGCGTGTGACTACATGTGGTTCCTCGTAACATTCTCTGAAGACTGAGTGGTGTTTTTCAGCCGTGGGGATCAATCCTGAGGAACTGGAACTTCCTGGCAGTGACCCACCCCGGATACATGGCCTTCCTCACCTATGATGAAGTGAAAGCTCGACTGCACAAGTACATCAACAAGCCTGGCAGGTAACGCAGACTTCCTGCACTCAAGGCCTTCGCTGGGGGGAGGGGGGGGTAAACGCAACGCGTGCTGCCATTTACATGTCGTGTGCGTTACATACCATGTGCGTTACGTACCGTGTGCGTTACGTACCTTGTACTTTACGTACCGTGTGCATTGCGTGCCGTACCTCTTCTGTCAGCAGTACTCCTCCTACTCTTCTCTCAGCAGTACTTCTCCTACTCTTCTGTCAGCAGTACACCCACTCTTCTGTCAGTAGTACTCCTCTTACTCTTCTGTCAGTAGTACTCCTCCCACTCTTCTGTCAGTAGTACACCTACTCTTCTGTCAGTAGTACTCCTCTCACTCTTCTGTCAGTGGGACACCTACTCTTCTGTCAATAGTACTCCTACTCTTCTGTCTGTAGTACTCCTCTCACTCTTCTGTCAGCAATACTCCTCCTACTCTTCTTTCAGCAGTACTCCTCCTAGTGTTCTTTCAGCAGTACTCCTCTTACTCTTCTGTCAGCAGTACTCCTCTCACTCTTCTGTCACCAGTACTCCACCTAGTCTTCTGTCAGCAATACTCCTCCTACTCTTCATTCAGCAGTACTCCTCCTAGTATTCTTTCAGCAGTACTCCTCCTACTCTACTGTCAGCAGTACTCTTCCTACTCCACTGCTGGGACAACGACAGAACTTAAGAACGTAGAGCAGTAGATCACTAGTATTGAGGAGGGTCTAACCAGGGACACAGAAACCACTACTGCCCCCTGCTGTGGGAGAAATGAATGGAGTTGAGCTCACTCCTGCAGGAGAGGCTTAAAGGAGCTCCGGTTCGATCCCGCTTCCTGCAGCTTCTTCTTCTTCAACCTGGAGAGGTGGGCAGCAGAGAGGAAGCTGATGACCAGTCTGAAGCTCCCAGGGGGGAGAGTCTCCACCCATCCAGCTGAGATGAGGTCCACAGCTTCCACAGCTCAGGCCAGGAGAACCAGCTGCTCTGGAAGAAGGACTGGCAATGGAGGAGTTCAACCAGGTGTCATCCGCCGAGCTCCAGGGAACCATGGGTTTACCACAGACTCTTCAAAAGGTTCTGGAATACTTTTGGCCATGACCTACATGGAGTCCTCCTGGAGTGCAACAGAACGGGTTCCCTTCTGGTGTGGTTCCAGAGAGCAGTACTGTCCTTGCTGCCAAACAAGAACGAGCTGGCCTGGTTCAAGAACTGGAGGCCAGCTGCTCTGCTTTGTACGGACTAGAAGTACTGTCCAGAGCTTTAATGCTCAGTGTTTGGTGAAGGTTGGGGTGGGGCTGAGCCACCCCCTCCCTGTAGGGCGGGGCATTAGACGGGGCTGAGCCGGCCCCTCCTGTCAGGGGGATGTTCAGGGTTAAAGGTCAGGAGGATGTTAAAAGTCAGGAGGATGTTGGTGTTAAAGGTCAGGAGGATGTTAAAAGTCAGGAGGATGTTGGGGTTAAAGGTCAGAAGGATGTTAAAAGTCAGGAGGATGTTGGTGTTAAAGGTCAGGAGGATGTTAAAAGTCAGGAGGATGTTGGGGTTAAAGGTCAGGATGATGTTGGGGTTAAAGGTCAGGAGGATGTTAAAGGTCGGGGATGTTGGGGTTAAAGGTCAGGAGGATGTTGGGGTTAAAGGTCAGGAGGAAGTTGGGGGTTAAAGGTCAGGGGGATGTTAAAGGTCAGAGGGATGGGGTTAAAGGTCAGGAGGAAGTTGGGGGTTAAAGGTCAGGGGGATGTTAAAGGTCAGGGGGATGTTAGGTCAGGAGGATGTTGGGGTTAAAGGTCAGGAGGATGTTAAAGGTCAGGGGGATGTTAAAGGTCAGGAGGATGTTGGGGTTAAAGGTCAGGAGGATGTTAAAGGTCAGGAGGAAGTTAAAGGTCAGGATGATGTTGGGGTTAAAGGTCAGGAGGATGTTAAAGGTCAGGAGGAAGTTGGGGGTTAAAGGTCAGGAGGATGTTAAAGGTCAGGAGGAAGTTGGGGGTTAAAGGTCAGGAGGATGTTAAAGGTCAGGATGATGTTGGGGTTAAAGGTCAGGAGGAAGTTGGGGGTTAAAGGTCAGGAGGATGTTAAAGGTCAGGATGATGTTGGGGTTAAAGGTCAGGAGGATGTTAAAGGTCAGGAGGAAGTTGGGGGTTAAAGGTCAGGAGGATGTTAAAGGTCAGGAGGAAGTTGGGGGTTAAAGGTCAGGAGGATGTTAAAGATCATGGGGATGTTGGGGTTAAAGGTCAGGAGGAAGTTGGGGGTTTACAGGACACTTGTATGAGAAGGTGACTTCTGCACGAGTGAACTGGGGGAAGAGTGAGGTTCTGTTGTTGAGGGTGGAGGGAGCAGACTGGGGGGGCTGGAATGGAGGAGGGAGGGGTTAAAAGTGTTTCTTCACTAAAGAACTGGGAGGGGGTTCAGGAGAACTCATAGTACCACGGCTGGTATTTCCAGGAAGCTTCGAAGAAGAACCTCTACCAGGCCTGTGTGAAAGTCTCCAACTTCAGCAACTGGCAGAGGTCAGAGTCCAGGTGGACCAGCGTTCCCTGTACCAGCGTCCTGTTCCCTGTACCAGCGTCCTGTTCCCTATACCAGCATCTAGTTCCCTGCACCAGCGTCTTGTTCCCTGTACCAGCGTCCTGTTCCCTGTATCAGCATCTTGTTCCCTGTACCAGCATCTTGTTCCTTGTACCAGCATCCTGTTCTCTGTACCAGCGTTCCCTGTACCAGCGTCCTGTTCCCTGTACCATCATCTTGTTCCCTGTACCAGCATCCTGTTCACTGTACCAGTGTCCTGTTCCCTGTACCAGCATCCTGTTCCCATTACCAGCGTCCTGTTCCCTGTACCAGCATCCCATTGAAAAGCGGACCGCAGACCTCCAGTGGAGGACGGTACATGGTGCTATAGCCATGAACAGATACAGAGAACATTGATCCAGGGGAGAGTGAAGATTGCCTGTTCTGTCCCCAGACTGAAACCCTGGTTCTCTATTTGTGGAGTGTTGCAGGTTAACGCCTCTTTTAGTTATCTTGAGGTTTTTTCAGGTATTTGATGTTAAATTTTTCTTTGAAATGTTCATTTTTGGGCCAATGGTGGCTTGTTCCTCCGGGCTGACCAGGAGGAGCTCCTCCACCCTTCAGTTTTCTCAGCGAGGTCAGAGTGTTGGAGAAAGGAGGTGGAGGAGCTTCTTTGTATAACGACACGTATCAATGCAAACAGCTGTCGTATAGAAAGTTTGACTCTTTTCAACATGTTGCTCTTCAGGTCAACTCTTCCTGTTGGGCAATATGAACAACCATCTCCACACCACCCAAATACAATGCAAACTTCTTTCATGACTTGAGCCACCTGCCGTCTGCTTGATGTATTGATTAGGACTCTGTTGTGGTAATGGTGATTTTAATCTTCACTGTGAGAATCCACAAGATAACATGCTGAGGAACTCCTGGACATCTAGAAAACGTTGGACTTTTCCAGCATGAGACAAAGTCCACACTCAACCAGGGACACATCTTCGACTTGGTTCTTTCCATTTGTGAGGTTGTGGTGAAAGATGTGTGTGTCTCTGACCAGGACCTTGTCTCATTTAAAGTCTCTGTCTCAGCTGACAGCAGGAGAAGGACAACAGAGCTGATCAGAAAAGGTCTCATTGATGAAAAGACACGGCATGTCTTCAGCGAGACATTCTCTAGCATGCAGCTCTGCTGCAGCTTCTATCAAGCACCTTGTAGAGAACCTCAGCTCTAAAGTTAGAACCATCATTGATACCATAGCGCCAGTCAAAGCTAAAGTAGTGTGTGATAGGAGGACAGCTCCGTGGAGGAAGAAGACACTGGTTATGGCCCAGGAAAGACAATCTAAGCTCCACCTTCATTAGGACATGTTTAAAGAAAGGCTTGGCATGTAGAAGCTAGAATTAGAAAGGGCCAGACAATGGTTCTTCTCTGAGGTTCTCAGCAAACGCAGTACTAATGCTGGTACTTTGTTTAGTGTGGTGGACAGACTGAGACAGACAGTCCCTTGCCATCAGGACGTCCTGAACTCTTCTCAGATGCATCTTGGAATGATGTCCCTCCTATTTCACCATCAAATGAGCCCAATCAGACTGAGAGTCAGTGGGTGGAGCTCAGGCATTACGACTGGAACCCCTGAGCCTCCACCCAAAGATGTTTTGTCTAATCTGGCAGATGTTCTCCTGTTAGACTGAGCAGCACTAACCCACATTGTTCTCCAGCTCAAACCCAGAACATGCAGCCTCCACCCTCTCCACCCTCTGCACACAAAATCTTTACACATGTTTTCAACTGTCTAGCTCCAGAGGTACGACACAGAGGACACAGAGTACACAGCTCTCTTCAGACGCTGTTTTTCCTAAAACTCTTCTAAAAGCTCTTTTAAAAAAGAGTAATCTGGATACTTGAGGAATTAGTAACTCCAGGCCCATATCAAAGCTTTCTGAAGTCAGATTATTGAAAAGGTGGTTTTTACACAACTTCCTGCTTTTCCTCCTCAAAACAAGGAGCTGAATGTTTTCCAGTCTGGATTGGGGTCAGAGCACTGAAACACTCTGATTAAAGTGCTGGAGGACGTCTCCATGAGCAGGGACACGTCCACTGTCTCACTTTGACTCTGACTGGGTCTTAGTGCTGCTTTGGACACAGTTGACCACAACATCCTGCTGGACCCACTGGAACAATGGTTGGAACTTCTGGCTCTGCACTCAGTGGCTTTAAATCCTCCTGGCAAGATGGCCGCTATTCTGTGTCAGGAGCTGATTGTGAATGTGAGCAAATCACTAGTGGGGTTCCTCAGGGCTCCATCCTTGGGCCCTTTTATTGAACATCTCCGTGCTCCCTCTGGCTCAGATCATGGAACATTACAACATCTCTTCTCAGAATTACCAGACGACACTCGGCTCTATATATCAGTGTCAGTGAATGACCACGCCCCCTGATACCGGCTGAGGAAATGTAGAAATGAAATGGAGTGATGAGTCAGCACTTTTTACAACTCAACCCAGAGAAAACTGAGCTCATTGTTTTTGGCCCCAAAGAAGAAAGGTTAAAGGTCAGTGCTCATCTTGACTCCAGGTCACTCAGGACATCAAATCAGGCAGAAATCTGGGTGGAGTTCTGGACTCCACCCTGAAATTGAACAGCCACATTAAGACAAGAACCAAACCAGCTTCCTACCATCTGAACAATATTGAAGAATCAAAAGATTTCTGAGCAACAAGGTTCTGAGAAACTTCTTCTGCTTTCATTTTCACTGGAACGGAGTGTTTACACATTACACCACCACACTGAGGGTGGAGCACATTACACCACCACACTGAGGGGGGAGCACATTACACCACACACTGAGGGTGGAGCACATTACACCACCACACTGAGACTGGAGCACACTACACCACCACACTGAGAATGGAGCACACTACACCACCACACTGAGACTGGAGCACATTACACCACCACACTGAGGGTGGAGCACATTACACCACCACACTGAGAATGGAGCACATTACACCACCACACTGAGACTGGAGCACATTACACCACCACACTGAGGGTGGAGCTCATCCCCCCTGCTCCACCCTCTCCACTGGCTGCCTGTGTATCAAAGGACTTCAGAATGGTCCTTCTGCTCTAGAAAGCTTTGACAGGTCTCGGCCTAAATCATCTCAGATTGACTTGTAGAAGATCAAAGCTCCAGACCTCTGAGGTCATCAGGAAGAGGTTGACTCACTGTTCCTACAGTCAGAAGAAACAAGGTGAAGCAGCTTTTAGTTCCTACCTCCTCACCTGTGTAACAAACTTCCTGAACACCTGAAGACTGCTGACACACTCACTTCTTTTAAATCAGGACTTAAAACATTCCTAAAGTAAACTTATATATTACTTAGTAATCTTAATAAATCTCTTACCGTATTTATTATACTTTTCTTCATTATTTATTTTATTGCATTTCTTTCATTTCTTCTATTGATGTATTTCTTTAATTTCTTAAATTTCTTTGTAAAGCTCTGTGAATTGCCTTGTGTTTTGAATGGTGCCCTATAAATACATTGGCCTTGCCTTGCCTTGCCTTGCCTTGCCTGACTAAAGTGATCTGATTGACGTGCAGATTTATCTGCACCAAGAATATCCTCCCATTCAGCCAGTCGATCCCATAATGCTTTGTGATGTGATCACATGGTGCCACGTTCTGATCGCAGCAGAGCTTCGACAGTCACATTTTTCTCTAAATATCAGGAAGCGTCGCGACAGAAGGACATGAACCAGCCCTCTGGACTGCTTGTTTCAACATGATTTATTCATTGGTTTTCATCCTTTCTTCAGCATGTGTGTGTGCATTATGCATGTTTGTCCTCTTTTCCTCTCACAGTTACATCTTCAGGCTGAGTTGCACCCGTTTGGGCCAGTGGGCCATCGGTTATGTGACCAATGACTGCAGCATCCTGCAGACCATCCCTCACAACAAGCCGCTATTCCAGGCCCTCATCGATGGATCCAGGGAGGGTTTGTACGTAAACCATCACTCACTTCCTCCTGTTCTCTGTGTGTAAACACTTCTGATCTACAGGCTGTAGATGTATAACAGTAGACCAGAGCACAGTCTCTGTTTTGAAAGCCCTTTTCCCAAATTAAGTAATGTGATTCTGATTCTGAGATGTTGAGGAGGGGCTGCAGCTGGCTACTCTAATACAAGGGGTGGGGGGTCCTGTTTGAAGCTTCTTTCAGGAAGTTCAGCTCACGCCTTCCTCCAGCTGTCATTATTTGATGGGGGCATCTAAAGTTTTATTACAGAAGGGGAGACAGTTGACCCAGGATTTCAGACTTGCGGTGTGTTTGAAGTTTGTCGATGTGGAAGAAGGCTTTCTGTTCCTTTTGACAGCTACTTGTTCCCGGATGGTCGCAGTTACAACCCCGACCTCACTGGGTTGTGTGAGCCAACACCACATGACCACATCAAAGTGACACAGGTAGGTAACTTAAAGAAGGTAAAAGAAGGATTTGAAATTCTATTTTAGATTGAACAGAAAGTCAATGAACAGAAGCTAATTGTGATGTGATCTCTCCTGCTGGTTCCTCTCAATACTCTCCCTGGAGCATTTTACATCAGACTTTATAAGCAGTTATTGTTTCACACTGATAATAGGTGGTTACAATAGTTTACACTTTGCAAGTAGCAAATGATGGATTAGGTCATCAAATAAAGTCCTTGTCAAGAGCCAGCTGGTTCAGAACCGAGCTGGCTCTTCATTGCTCAAATCCCATTTGACCCTGTTTGATGACTTGTGGTAACAGTCCCTCTATACTCTGGGTTAGTATCTGTAAATAGTGTATAGTCCTGACTTAAAACACTATAATTACCACATTCAGATTTATCCTTCCCCCACTTTGGAAAAAGTGAAATTATTGCTTCCCTCGGGGGGGGGACCAACATAGGGACCAATGAGACCCCATCACCAGTACCAGTGTACCAGTACCAGTCTGAAGGAAACCTGTCTGGACCAATGAGACCCCTATCACCAGTACCAGTACAAGTACTAGTACCAGTCTGAAGGAAACCGGTCTGGACCAATGAGACCCCCATCACCAGTACCAGTACAAGTACCAGTCTGAAGGAAACCTGTCTGGACCAATGAGACCCCCATCACCAGTACCAGTTTGAAGGAAACTTGTCGAGACCAATTAGACCTCCATCACCAGTACCAGTACCAGTCTGAAGGAAACCTGTCTGGACCAATGAGGCCCCCATCACCAGTACCAGTACAAGTACCAGTACCTGTTCGTTGAGCCTACCAGATGAACCAGTTCTTTTCAGAGCTGACGGTCCTGTGCCAGCTGCTCTGCATTCTCCACAGCAACTCCATGTCGTTGGATGTCGCCCGTAATGACGTCGAGCCATCGGGTGCGGGGTTTGCTTCGTGGTCGTCTCCAACCTGCGGCCCTTGGGTCAAACTGGAGAATGGCTTTCGTCGGATGGTCCGGAGGAAGGCGGAGGACATGGCCGAACCAGCGGGTGCGATGTTGTGTAGCCAGGCGTGATGCTCTTGGCTGGCACGTGTGGGCTCGAAGTATTTTGATGGAAACTCGCTGAGTCCACCTGATGTTTTCGATGGTTCTGAGAGCCCTGCTATCAAAGCCACAGATTCTTGCAGCCAGAGTCTTGTTTAAGGGCCAAGTCTCCGAGCCATAAAGCAGGATGGAGAGTACTGCAGAGTTGTAAATCAGGAGCTTCGTCTTGCGTGAGATGGTCTGGTGCTGCCAAAGTGGTTTCCAGAGAGACTGCAGAGCTGATGCAGCCAGGGCTCTTCTGCGGATAATCTCTGGTTTTAGTCCACGTTGTCTGTCACTATGGACCCCAGATACACAAAGTTCTTGACGGGCTCCACGATGTTGTTACCGAGCCGTAGAGTAGGTGGACCCGGTCCATCACCGACATACATGAACTTGGTTTTCGTCCAGCTCACTAGGAGGCCGAGCTTCTCTGCTTCTTCACTGTATATATCCAGAGCGTCTCTCAGCTCTGTGCTGAGCAGAATGGTGTCGTCAGCGTTCTCCAGCTTAGTCAGGTGGTAACTGCCGAAGGACACTCCAGGGACCCGCTCACAGACCCCGAACATCAGATGGTCAATGATGCAATTGAAGAGGTCGGGAGCAGCCACGCAGCCTTGGCGAACGCCACTGGAGACGGGAAACCAGTCAGAGTCTCTGCCGTTAATGCGGACACAGCTCTGTGGATTGCTGTAAAGCAGCTTGAACAGGGCAACGATCTTAGATGGTGCTCCAAGGGTTTGTAGAATACTCCACAGTGAAGCATGGCAGACGGTGTCAAAGGCAGCCTTCAGATCTATGAACCCGATGTAGAGATGTCGGGTCTTTACGGAATTCATAGGTCTTCTCTATCAGCAGACGAACGGTGGAGATGTGGTCTGTTGTGGAGCGGTTGGGCATGAAGCCAGCCTGCTGGGGACGCCGGCTGCTTCTGATGGCTGGGAGAGCATGAGTGAGCAAGATCCTAGTAAAGAGCTTGCCGGGGATGGAAAGAAGGGTAATGCCTCTGTGGTTGCTGCAGACTAGCCTGTCACGTTTCCAGGGTAGGATAACTCCTCTGGTCCAGTCACTGGGAAGCCTCTCTGTCTCCCACACCTGATGGAAAATGTGGGTGGGCCACTCCACAATGCTATCACCGCCTGATTTTAGCATCTCAGCAGTTATTGCACAGTTGCCGGGGGCTTTCCTGTTGTTAAGTTTCTTCAGGGCGGCTCTGACTTCCTCAGGTGTGACAGGGTCTGTGCTGCAGGCGTCACAAGGGGCTGCAGCATTAGCGGCCGTTAGGATGGTGGGATCAGCCGAGGTGGCGTCGTGCTGCAGCTACGAGGCAGTTTGCTTCAGTTGTTATGAATCTTTCACCAGGGCTGTCTTGATGAATACACGGCTCATGTTGTTGTTGGCCAACGGACTCTAGGTGTTTAGCTTCAGCTTGCCAGAACTTCTCCCTATCCTCGGCTATAGCCTCATTTTGCTGGTGGTTCAGTCGCCGATACTCTGATAGGTCGCCTTGGAGCCGGGTCTCATGCCGCCGCTTGATGATGTCAAGAGTTCTCTCCGATAGCCAGGGCTTTTTCGGGGAAGGTCGAGAGCATCCGAGGACATTGTGAGTGGGACTTCCTGGTTGATAAAATGTTAATTAGAATTTTAATACTGGTATCCATGATTCAGCACACGTCACCTGAAAGCTTTTCCTAAAAGTTGACAATTGACAGACACAAATCAAATGACAAGCAGTGTGACATACACACACTGGAAACCACTGCAGAGAAACCGTTTTAAACTCCAGAGTTTCACTGGATGTTAACAAGGACACATGTCGCATGATGAGGAAGATAAACTCTGATCACTTGTCTGACTTCACCACCTGTTGTCTCATCAGACACACCCACTGACTCCATGATCAGGAACTTTATGTGCCGCCATCATTTTGTATTTACAGTAACGGACTCGGATTGGGACACAGCCAGTCTTCTCAAAACGCTTTTGGTCAGTTTTATTTCAGTGCCATTAATCTGCCATCTCAATTACCCAAAGTGGAATTCAGTATGTGGCATATCTCTGCCAGGAAGTGGCTGAAAACCTGAAGAACTCAGCTTTCTACTCTGCATGTTTGTTCCCTGTGTGTTGTTTGACTTGAGCACGTCTCTCTGGCTGAGCAGGAGCAGTATGAGCTGTACTGTGAGATGGGCTCCACCTTTCAACTCTGCAAAATCTGCGCTGAAAACGACAAAGATGTGAAGATTGAGCCCTGCGGTCACCTCATGTGTACTTCCTGTCTGACAGCCTGGCAGGTAATTTTTGGCTTTTTAATATTTGAATGTCTGTGGACACATGAGAGCTGAATACTAGATCAGAAGCCTCACTTTGTCTTGTGTCCTTTATTCTGTCCCAGGAGTCTGCAACCATTATGTCCTTTATTCAAGAGACATTTCTAACCACTTTCCAACAAATGGACTTATTCTGGAATCACAACAAATATTTAACCTTCTAACTGAAGAGAATGCATCCCTTAAAATATTTTTTGCTTTACAAAATCAAAACCACATGAGCAAAATTACTGAGAACAATAGAGAACATCTGAATGCTATTCGGGGTGTTTTTATCCAACCGAGACTCTGAGATGATCATCACTCAGTAATCCAGCCTATGTGAAGTAATCCACAGCCATACCTCGTCCACTTTGTTCAGCGACTGGCTGTGAAGAGACCTGGGACATTTAAATGGAAGGGGTAAGCTTTTAGCCTAGCCCCCTTCCCCCGCTTTTGTTTTCTACCTCGCTGTCGTCTGGTGCTTCAGTGGTGGGAGGATGAAGTTTGATCCCTCAGGGATTCACTGACTCTCCGGGGGTATAAAGTGGCAGTTTTACTTTGAGTTGCAGCTGATATTGCCAGTGAATGCTACTAGCTCAGCTGTTCTGTGCCATCAGGACAGCATTCGGACAAAGACAGAAGAAAAGAATAAAACGCTGCCAGACCTCCAGGAGCTGAGAGCTGAGAGCTGCAGCGTCCTTCTGTGCCGCCATCTTACCAGACCGCATTGAAAGAATTGAACCGCGCTGCTTTCAGTCATTACTTTGTAGTGTTGTTCACATTCATGTGTCTCTGATAAAACACATTTGATCAGTTTCAACTGTGCTGTACATTTGAATGGCACTCTATTTAACTTTTATTTATATGTAGTTAAGATCATCAACAAAGGATGTCTACATACAATTAAAACAAATCAAAATCTGGTCATTAACAGAACAGAACTGAAGAGCTCCGGCAGCAGGAAGTCAGTGAGTCAGGAAGCAGATTCAATATAGGATGCAGAGCTCTGTACAGCTTCAAGATTAGAGTTAAGATGTGTGTGTGGTGTGTCAGCGTCACACTCACTGTGGGTGGTTGAAGGGACATCCTCAAGTGTGCGCATGTGTATGTGCTCCAGTGTAACTGTCCTTGCATCCACTCAGGAGTCGGACGGTCAGGGCTGCCCCTTCTGTCGCTGTGAGATTAAAGGCACTGAGCCCATCATCGTAGATCCTTTCCACCCTCGAAATGAAGGCACCAGGTGCTTCTTCCTGGACAAACACAGCTGCCACCTGCTGGACCTGGACGAGGACGAGGACCGCGAGGACTGCCTGGTGATGAGTGGCTTAGTCGGCATCCGAAAGGTAACACTTGTAACATAAAGCTGATATTTAAGATGTGCGAGTTAAAAAGCCTCAGTTGATCTGATTAGTTTTCATATCAGGACAGTGGAGCAGTGGTTAGAGGGTGTGGGCCTTTCTGTGTGTGTGTGTGTGTGTGTGTGTGTGTGTGTGTGTGTGTGTGTGTGTGTGTGTGTGTGTGTGTGTGTGTGTGTGTGTGTGTGTGTGTGTGTGTGTGTGTGTGTGTGTGTGTGTGTGTGTGTGTGTGTGTGTGTGTGTGTGTGTGTGTGTGTGTGTGTGTGTGTGTGTGTGTGTGTGTGTGTGTGTGTGTGTGTGTCTGTCTCCCCCCCCCTCTCGGGACACCTGCCCTCTCCCCCAGTCCAGGTGTACCTGTCCTCACCTTTCCAGGTGTACCTGGGCTCACCTGTCCAGGGGAAAGCTGACCCCACTGGGTGAGCCTGAATTGGCTCCATTAACCCTGAACAGGATAAGTGATAGTGAAGATGGATGGATATCTGGACGCTCTAAACACTTTATTGTGATGACTTTAATAATGAAGTCCTCACTTTCTAACACCAAATGCATCAAAGTTATGTTTGAATAAATCAGCAAGTTTAAAGAAAAAATCTGAAGTATTTCAACTTTACTTTTCTATTATCAGTTGTCCCACCCAGTGGCGTTTGCAGATGTAAATACTTGGTGGGGCAAGATTTTATTTCAGTTCTAGTGGCTCCACTGAATTACAAAGCAAAGTAGTGGCACAACTTTTTAGCCACAACATTATGACAACCATATAGGCGCTGATCCCGTGAAAATGTTAATCTATAAAAAATCCCTTCGCAAAACCCGAAATGCCTCCTATTCCTCCTTAATAGAAGAAAAAAAGAACAATCCTAGATTTCTCTTCAGTACTATAGCCAGGCTGACCAAAAGTCACAGCTCTGTACAACCTCATATCCCTTTAACTTTGAGCAGTAATGACTTCATAAACTTCTTTAATGACAAAATTCTAACTATTAGGGATAAAATTAAAGTCTCACTGCTCAAAGCAGTCGCAGATCGATCAACCACATCTTCAGAAATGTCAGTGGAGCTAGATTTCCAGTTATCCAGCTTCCACCCTGTAGAAGTCCTTGAGTTCTCCTCAATCGTGGCTTCATCTAAACCAACAACTTGCCTGCTAGATCCAATCCCCACTAAACTGTTTAAAGATGTTTTGCCTGTGATTAGTACATCAATACTAGATCAGATAAACACATCTTTAATTACAGGTTATGTACCACAAGCCTTTAAGGTTGCTGTTGTTAAACCTCTTCTTAAAAAACATAACCTTGACCCAGGTGACTTAGCAAGTTACAGGCCAATATCCAACCTTCCTTTATTTCTAAAATCCTACAGGAAGTAGTTTCAGTCACTAAGTATCAATATCCAACCTTGCCTTTATTTCTAAAGTCCTAGAAAAATACACACTGCATGGTGAGAGAGGGGAGAGCTACACTAATGAGGAGAAAACAACCTGAACCAGCCAGAGCAGACCAACAACCAGGAAATAAAATCCTCACACACTAATTATGTGCAATTTGGGAAGAAGTTTTATTGACAGACAAGAAAATATTGTAGATGATCTTAAAGTATTAATAACATACTTTGCCTGCAGTCCTTTCTGATGACACCAGGTGGCGCTCAGCCCCACCTGCCCCTAATGACAAGTCGCCCCTGCTCCCTCCCGATTATGAAAATGTACTTCAGCTGATGAAATCTTAATGAGCTAATGATGGCGTCTTCCTTTAAAGCGAAAGCTGTACCTGCTAATTTCCTGTTTCTGCTTGCAGCGCTGTGCCGAGCACCAGAACTCGCCGCTGGGTTCTCCCAGCTCCTCACCTGTGAGCCAGCACAGGAAGGCCTATGGAGGAGACTCCAACCCCGGCCCAGCCCAGCTCCTCGGCCTCCCCCCTGTCCCCCCCAGACGAGACCTCATCCACAAAGGCGCCAGCCCCACCGGCTCTCCCAGGGTCAGTCCCTCCACTGTCACTGCTTCCCGTAGTGCTGGGCTTTTCACAAACACCTCCAGAGGTCAGAAGTCAGGCTGGTTGGAGTTGATAGAAAGACAACAGGAACTCAGAGAACCTGGTTCCAACCTTCAGGAGGCAGAAGAGCCCCTAGAGTTGGTGAATACCAGACTGGGTCCCCCTGCAGGACCCTGAGTCTCACACAGGACCACCAGGACTGGACCCAGCCTGAGGGGTCCACCAGGACCAGACCAGAGGAGGCCTGAGGAGTCCATCCTTCTTGGTGTCAGCTGGTGTGATGGTCTGGAGGATGGTCTTCTCCTGAGGCCCAGCTGAGCAGGCTGGAACATGACCACAGTGCAGCATGTTGTCATGGAGACTCCCAGGACCCAGGAGGTCCAGCCTGGTACTGACAGGCAGGACCTGCAGTGATTTAAAATCAGAGTTGTAACTTTCTGCATTCGTGACACTTTCTTTGTTCCTCACTTCAAATGATCTTGTGGGTATTTAAAGCTGCTTCCTTTCTGTCTCCAGTCTTCTCCAGGCTCGTCCAGGAAGCAGGACAAACCCCTCCCAGCCCCGCCCCCTCCACAGAGGGACCCCCTTCCCCCTCTCCCTCCTGAGCGCCCCCCTCCAGTCCCCCCTGAAACAACATACTCTTGGCGGCTCTCTCCCCCTGCAACGCCCCCCGATGCTCGGCGGCCTGAACACGTCCCGTCCCCAGAGAACCCTCACCTCAGCAGGCCATCTGGCGGTCTGCTGGGGGGGGCGGAGTGGGTGGGGGACACCGACTGCTCCAAGGTATCGGCACATCACGTTGTGTTTCGTTTCACACACACACACGCACGCACGCACGCACGCACGCACGCGTGCTCCTGTTTGATCAGGAGCTTGGTCACCTTTACGTCTTTTCCACCAAACAGAACCAGGTTCTAGTTCAGGTTTTACTTCAGGTTCTAGTTCAGCTTCTAGTTCAGTTCTTTATCAGCAGCTTCAAAGAACCGGCTCTTTTTCCAGCGTTAACGGAGCCAGAGAGAGCCACGTCATTACGTTACTGGTTCCACCAACGTAGCGCCAGCAGGATCCAGGAACCAGGAGACGGACTGTAACAGTGGTTTGGTCCGGGTCGCTCCATCTAGTCTGACCTGAACCTCATGAAAACATTGAGGCTCCTCGTCGCTCTGTTGCTGGTTTTTCACGTCTGTCTTGTTTTAGTCCGGAGCCCCGGAGTGGACATAGAAAATAATAATAATAATAGTAATAGTAATAGTAATAATTAGGGATGTCGCGATCCGATCGGTAGATATCCGATCGGGGCTGATATTAGTGATTTGTGAGTGATTGGGGATCGGCAAATCCAGCCGATCTAAAAAAAAAAAAAAAAAGGTCCGCAACGTCCCCTAATAACCACAATAATCAGGGACTAGAAGCTCCGGTCGAGCTGCAGAAGGCCATAGACCTATAAAACTAGAGTTATATATAGTGGTTTATGTGCAGAAGTCTACTTCTAAATTTCTGTGTGGTCTGTCTTCTTCTGCGTTTTTATTGTGTTTGGTGAGTCACAGCGCCCCTAAAGGCCTGGCATGTGTACTACATGCCCTGAAGCCTTGTGTTGAGCCGTGTTCATAGTGAGGTGTGGACGGTTTTTTGGGAGAAGGCCAGGGAGGACAAAGATCGTTTTTTCGTCGTGTGGATGTTCCTCAGTTTACAACAACAACTAAAGAGAAAGAGAAGAATTTTGATTCAATAAGTGAGTTTTACAATAATTTCTATCTAAACAAAGCTTCTGCCAATAGTGCTTTTAGCTTCAGACGTCTTAGTTGCTCCAAAAATAGACTATTGAGTATCTTTGCAATATCAATGTGAGTATCGGATCGGGAAAGTATCAGTATTGGCCGATACTCAATTCTGAAAAATCAGACCGGTATCGGGGGCAAAAAAGTGTGATCAGGACATCCCTAGTAATAATAATAATAGTAATAATAATAACGTGAATGAGCTTGGGGCAATCTAGGAGGACGACCGGTCGGCCCCGAGGAAATTCTGGCAAACCGTCCGGCGCCTCAGGAGGGGGAAGCAGTTTTTCATCAACACTGTTTACAGTGGAGGGGGGGGGGCTGTTGACCTCAACTGGAGATGTCATCGGGCGGTGCAAGGAATACTTCGAGGACCGCCTCAATCCCACCATCAGGTCTTCCGCTGAAGAAGCAGAGGCTGGGTTCTCAGGTAGACTCGTCCACTACCCAAGCTGAAGTCACCGAGGTAGTTGCTAAGCTCCTCGGTGACAAGGCACCGGGAGTGGATGAGATTCGCCCTGAGTTCCTTAAGTCTCTGGATGTGCAGGGACTGTCCTGGCTGACACGTCTCTGCAACATTGCGTGGCGGTCAGAGACAGTGCCTCTGGACTCCACTTCCACATCCACTCCACATCCAGAGGAGCCAGCTGAGGTGGCTCGGGCATCTGTTTGGGATGCCCCCCCGGACGCCTCCCTAGGGAGGTGTTCCGGGCATGTCCCTCCGGTAGGAGGCCTCAGGGCAGACCTAGGACACGCTGGAGAGACTATGTCTCTCGGCTGGCCTTGGAACGCCTTCGGGTCCCACCGGAAGAGCTGGAGGAAGTGTCTGGGGCGAGGGAAGTCTGGACATCCTTGCTTAGACTGCTGAGACTGCTGCCTCCGCGACCCGGCCCTGGGTAAGAGGTGGACAATGGATGGATGGATGGATGGATAGAGCTTAGAACCATGGCTCCACCATCACCTTTAAATTATCTCCTTCCCCCGTATTATCAACTTCAGGGAACAGCTTATCTTGTTCCCTCGTATCATTAACTTGAACGAATGACTTCTGATCTCCTTCCCACATGTTGTTATTATTTCTTCTCTATAACCACTCCGGGGCCCCGTGTTCGCTGTAGATTTCAAAATGGCGGTTCAGCGTCTCTTCTGCCTCGTAAGTAGAGATAGCTCCGCCCCCAGCTGATGAGGCGTCAGGCCCCGCTCTGGCCTCGCTCTGGCCTCGCTCTGGCCAGCTTACCACCCGTTTAGCCCCTGATAGGCTAGGGCTTTGGAGGTGGAAAGACAAAGAACTGGTGCTCAATCTGGCCCTGGCCCCGAACTTGCACCTTGTTCTTTCTGGTGGAAAAGCCTAGCTGGTGGCTCCTGGAGTTTCCACTCTGTATTTATACCCCATCAGTTAGAAACATAGAACTTGGAACCACCTGAGGAGTTTTCCCTCGTCCTCCTTCATCAAACTGCTTCTTTCTGGGTTTTTTACATTCAATGTTTCGAATCTCTACTATCACACTGCAGCTGAGACTCATGTCTCTTTTTGTCAATTCTTTTTCTCATCCATTTCCTGGTGTGTGTGTGTGTGTGTGTGTGTGTGTGTGTGTGTGTGTGTGTGTGTGTGTGTGTGTGTGTGTGTGTGTGTGTGTGTGTGTGTGTGTGTGTGTGTGTGTGTGTGTGTGTGTGTGTGTGTGTGTGTGTGTGTGTGTGTGTGTGTGTGTGTGTGTGTGTGTGTGTGTGTGTGTGTGTGTGTGTGTGTGCGTATAGCCTCTCTGTAATGGTGTGTCTGATGACTATGACATCCTTCCTTCTCGACAATCCTCCCAGCAGTCACCTGCCACAAGCCACAAGTGAGTATTACACACGCACGCACGCACGCACGCACGCACGCACGCACGCACGCACACGTGTGTCAAGAGACCGTAAAACTAAAGCTGTGAAACTGTAACAGCTGCTGTGCATTTACTACAGGTGTGTGTACACATCAGATAGTGTGTGTAAGTGTGTGTGGACATAAAGACAACCACAACTTTCCCGGTGAATGAAAATATTCAGAATTGTCCAAAAGGTAACATTTCCCAACAATGTAGAGAAAGGAGGAAGTTGGTTTTCACTAACAATGAATCTCAAACCGAGCACCACAACTGATGACTCATCATTACTGGCAGGACAAAGCTCCAAAGCTGCTTCTGTGGCTGGACAAAGCGAACATCATTAAAGGTCCTTAAGATCCATCAAGGCAAAAAGAAATGCCTTAGCAAGCTCAGCAAGAGACCTCGTATTGACCAGTACCTCCTAAGAAGTAGGCCAACTCAGTCAAGTGAAGCCTGGAGGCAGGAGATCCCCCACTACGGGTATCAGTACTTCTGTTGAAGCTCTGCCTCACATAGATTTTCCATAGGATTCTCCAACCCAGAGCCCAGACAGTCACAATCAACACCAACGTCCATCCTGGAGCCCAGTCAGTCACAATCAACACCTGTCTCCTACCCAGATCTGCCACCAGCAACAGAGAGGAAGATGGAGGGAAGGAAACCTCAGATCCTGTGGCCCAAATCCAACCAGAAGAGGGAATGGAAGACCATTGACTCAGATCTTGTCCTCTTGCTAGAACAACAGAAGGGTCCTGTTGAAAGAAAACTGGATAACTCACACTTCCGGCTGAGTGAACGCTGGCGGACCTGTCTGCCTCTGCTCGCCGGTAACTTCTAACTTTGAACTCTTAGACACGTTTTATGTCTCCACCAGACTCTCAATTGCAATCAGTCTGGATAATTTTATGATCTGCCTGCACTGCCATCCGAGTGAGTTTCTTTTGACGAGCACCGGCTCGCTGGGCGTTTTACCTGGACGCCGACACCAACCGAGGCCTCGTCCACAATGTGGGCCAGCAGGACTTACATCTGGTCGGTATGCGTCTGGCTCTTCCTGCTGCCTGGGACCGGTGTCCTACAGTACACGGCTGCCAGGCTGCTCCAACTGAGCTGAGCTTGGACCTCCGCCTCCACCCAGACATCATCTTCCAGCCGGACCTAAGGCATCGACTCCAGCCCTAAAGCACCAGAGCCAGACCTAAAGCATCGACTCCAGCCCGGACCTGGTCTGATGTTGTGCGTAACAAAGGCGAGAGGAGCTCCTCCACCCTTCAGTTTTCTTGACCATCTCACAGAACAGTGGACCAGCTCTTCACCCTCTCTCAGAACAACAGACCAGCTCTTCATCCTCTCACAGAACAATGGACCAGCCCTTCACCCTCTCACAGAACAGTCCAGCTCTTCACGCTCTCACAGACCAGCTCTTCACCCTCTCTCAGAACAACAGACCAGCTCTTCATCCTCTCACAGAACAATGGACCAGCACTTCACCCTCTCACAGATTACAGAGGGGTCATGGGAGTTTGCCAATCCAGTCTCCATGTTTTGTGGACTTGGAAAAAGGTCTACGACCCCAAGATTTCTTGTGGGAGGAGCTCAGGGATTGTGCTAGGAGCTTAGGGAGTGTGGCGCACCGCTGCTGCAGGTAATCCAATCTTTGTCCTACCGGTGTGAGAGCTGTGACTCAGCGGGCGTCACTCTTGGTGACAGAGTGATGGAGTGACAGAGTGAGGATCTCAGTCATCAGTGGAGCCGCTGCTCCTCCACATTGAGACGAGGTTCATCTGATTAGTACGCCCCCTGGTGGCCTCCCTTTAGGGGTCTACCAGGCACATCCAGCTGGGAGGAGGACCGAGGTGGGCCCAGGACTCTGGACAGATCATATCTCTGGTTTGGTCTGAGAGGAGGACCGAGAGGGGCCCAGGACTCTGGACATATCATATCTCTGGTTTGTTCTGAGAGGAGGACCGAGGTGGGCCTAGGACTCTGGACAGATCATATCTCTGGTTTGGTCTGGGAGGAGGACCGAGGTGGGCCCAGGACTCTGGTCTGGTCTGGGACAGACTCAAGGTCCCTCCAGAGGAGCTGGACTTCTCTGCTCTCTGTACTGTCACCATGACCCCAAACCCATACAGATTAGAGGGAAAGGAAATGGCTGCAGAACCGTGTCAGTGCTTCAATTCCTTCCTTTGTGAAGGATATCTGCAGCTTCAGACCCTCTGATTGTGGTATTTATTTCACTCTGAATCCATCTTTTGGACATTTAAAACATTTATAGAGAAACTCAGCCACCTTGTGTTTGTCACTGCAGCTCTAAATACAGACCCACATCCTCCTCCACAGACTGTCCAGCCTTCCTGTAGCAGAGCGACTGGAGGACTGTCAGCCTCTGGAGGAGGACTATCACGGCCCTTCATCCAGCCAGGCCTCCAGCTCTGTGCCCAGCAGGTATTGACGCCCGTCTCTTTCTCTCACAAATTGTCTTTCCACGGCGCTGATATAAGATTTGCACTCTAATGCAGACACATGGCAGAGGTGGTGGAGAAGAAGCCCACCGAGCCAGGTGAGCCTGCTAATCCATACCTGAACTATTTGGACACTTCCTGTTTGAATGAAAGTGTCCTGTTACAGCAGCTCTTCCTCTGCTTGTCTTCCCCTCAAGAGCCGTCCAGACCAGTCTCCAGAGTCGTCTGCTCCAACAACACGCCTTCAGATTACGGCATCCTCCTGCCACTCCAAGGTACCCACCCTCTGTCTAACCTGCCAGGTTGCACCTCAATACAACTCAACTTTATTTATATAGCGCTAAATACCCCAGTCATTTCAGGGCTTTACGGGAAAAAAATAAAATAAATTCACCATGAGCAAGCATAAGAATGTGGAAAGGAAAAACTCCTGGTTTTATTGGAAGAAACCTGCAGAACCAGACTCGGAGGAGGAGACTTCCTGCTATTCCAGTTGGGGTGAGAGGACAGAAGGAGAGAAAAGGAGGACAGGCAGAAAAGACTGAGGCCCCGGCCACACGAGCCAAGCCAATCTATTTTCTCACTGGTGTTCTCATCCACACGTCACTCTGAACACAGTTTAACAAGATTAACATGTAGTACATATGCCAGTCCTTTAGGGGTGCTGTGACTCCCCAAATACACCAAAAACACAGAAGAAGACATAGAGCACATAGAAATGTAGAAGTAGACTCCTGCTCATTGACTTTATATCTCTTGAGTTCTATAGGTCTATGCTCCTGCTCCTCTTGCTGCTCGTGTCAGTGGCTTCTGCAGCGCCACCTGGAGCATGTAGTCCGCCATTATTGTGGTTATTAGATGAAATCACAGACATCGAATATGATCCTACACACACCCCCACCCCCACCTAACAGAACAAACAGAGGGAGACCACTGAGTCGTTCCGTATGGCTTTGCTACTTAAAAAAAAAAAGCAGAGGTCCTGTTTAACATAGTTGTATTTATACCTTCATCCTTTTCTCATGCAATCACCGTTGAAATGTATCTGCCCCATTTCTGTTCATATTTGTGATCCTGTAAGACATATTTTCATAAGCATCAACCTTTGCCAGTTCAGCAGTCCGTTCATCAAATGGGGGAGTTCCTGGGGATTTTCAGTGTCTGAGCAGAATCTGTCTTCCAATCATGATCACAATCTGTGTCCAGTCCTTCAGTGTTAGGCCAGTTCAACAATACCTTCCAGTGTCCAAGAACGTACAATGAGGACAGAAATCAAAGTGTACCCCAATACATGTACAATATAATTATGTATCCTCATCCAGAACAATTGCATTTGTGGACAAGACCACAGCACATGAATTAAAGTACCGTCACAGTGTTTACATTTCCAACATAATGTTGAATCTAACAACCCCATTCTATATAATCTACTTGGTGTCCAATAAAAGTGGTGTAATATTTTGAACTGCATCAGTCTCGCTCTCAGGTCTCTGGATAGAGTACCACCATTAGCACATATGTTTGCCCAATCCTGGTCATCAAAAGAAATCCCTAAATCTTATTCCCATACCCATTTCAGAGAGGCCATGCTTTTATTCTCACTGAGGCTGAGCAGCAGCTTGTAATATTTAGAAGACCCCCCCCCCCCCAAATATCTTACAAATTGCTTATACTGGATCTGCAGTCTGTAGAGGCTGACAATGTGAACTAAAAACTCCCTTCAAAGCACAACGAATCTGAAAATATCTGCACATGTGGTTTCTGCCCAGCCCATATTGTTGTTATAGATCCTTCAATGATTTAATTATATTCCCACTGTACAGGTCCTCTATAGTGCCAATCCCTTTATCCAACCATTCTGTCCACAAGATGGGAACTTTATTAAGACAAACTTTCGGATTCAGCCAAATACTCCATGTACAATTTAAATAAGGGTCAACATCTACTATCTTCAAAATTTTTCTCCACATCCCCTGAAGATGTGATATGATTGCGTGAAATTAGTCCCCCTTCCTAACTTTGCTTGATAAAGTTTATTCGGCCCCCTCTTTCTACACGCTGGTGAAGTTTCCCAAGAAGCATCCGTGGGCGCTTACCATTCCAAAGGAAATCTTTGCAAATAATCTCAAATTTCTTGAAATAACTCGAAGGAATCTGTTAGGGGAGAGAATGCAGCAGATAGTTGAGTTTCGGAATTGAATTCATTTTAAATGCATTGACCTTGCCCCAGAGAGATGAGGATCATGACGACCAACGTTTTACATCCACAGAGATTTTATCCATCAGTGGGTTAAAGTTCACTTTAATGAGATCATCCAGATGAGGAGGAAACAGAAAGCAGAGATATTGTAAACCCTGCTAAGGCCAGAGAAAATTGCCCTCCTGAAACAATGCTGTGGAACAAAACTCTGTCACTGGCAGGGCCTCTGATTTTTGTTAACTGTATATCATGAACATTTGGAAAATGAATTATTCATATTAAGCACTCAAGGAATCGATACCCGAGGATCAGATACAAACGGCAAAATGTCATCTGCGAATAACATCAATTTATGAATAGATCCCTCGATGTCAATTCCGGAAAAGTTCTCATCCTGTGGGATCGCTGCTGCTAATGGTTCTAATGCTAAGCAGAACAAACACGGGCTGAGTGGTGAGCCTTGGCGGGTTCCCCTGCTTAATCTAAAGGAAAGAGAAATGTACCCCTTTGTTTGAACCCCGGCCTCTGGTTGATAGTATAATAATTGTATCCACCTGATAAATATCCTACCAAATCCCAAAATGTCCAATAATTTAAACAGATACCCCCACTGGACCCCATCAAAAGCTTTTTCTGCATTGAGCGAAATAGCCTGAAACTGCCCACATAACATCAATAAACCTTCTTATATTGTCTGTTGAGTTTCGTTTATTAATGAACCCCACCTGGTCTCTATGTGTTAAAGAGGTGATAACTTTGTCCAGTCGGTTGGAAATTTTTTTTAACAATATCTTGGCGTCCAGAGATAAAAGATAAATAATTCTTGCTCTCATATGGGTCTTTGACTTTTTTCACAATTAGTGTAATCAGAGCTTGAGATGCCGTTTGAGGTAGTTCCCCTCTGTCAAATGATTCCATGTTCATATCATATAGTAGATGAGCCAACTCAGTCACAAAGCATTTAGAAAATTGTGCCGTATACCCATCAGGGCCTAGAGCTTTACGGCAATATAAGAGTTGATATGACTCCTCAACACGTCCCTGAATTCACTTTCTTGCCGTAAAGAAGAATTGAACCTCCATCTTGGCATTCGATTCTTCTCAATAACAGGAAGCAACTCCAGCACTACTGGGGCATGATCTGATATTAGAATACCTACAACTGAGCATGTAATGACCCACTTCAAAAGGGGCTTGGAAATCTATACGAGAGAAGGTTCTATGAGGAGCAGAAAAGAATGTGTAATCTCTGTTGGTTGGGTTGAAGGTTCTCCACACGCCAATTAATTCCAAACTCTCACACATACTCTTTACTGTCTGTGCAGCTTTCTACACCTCGCTAAGCTACTTCGGTCCAGAATTGACTCCATCACCAAGTTAAAATCTTCTCCAATTACAATTTGACAATTTCCCATTTGTTAAATTTTAGCCTCCAGCTCTCCAGGGAATTCTGGCTCATCCCCATTTGTAACTGCCAAAGCTTTCTTCATGTCAATGAAAACAAAACAGAGCTCTTTCACTTGCTGGCAGAAGAGCTCACAGGCACTGAATTTCAAGGCAAAGAGGTGTACAGCACTCATGGGAACCGGGTACTATCAACACCTCGGAGAGATGACAAAAGTCAGATGAGGAAGCGTATACACGATTAGTACTGCATCTGTGGGATGCTGCACATGAAGGACATGAGAAAATGATGGTGAGGACATCCAAAACTGTCGAAACTGCACAGCATTCAAGTTAGTGAGGTGTGGATATCATTTGGAGTAGGGAAACACCACAGATACATTGCATCACATGATATTGCTGCTACCCTTGGCCCATCCAAAGCACCAGCATTGGCAATGTTTCATGCATTCACAGGGAGTGATAACACATCCTTCATTGCTGGCAAAGGCAAAAGGACAGCGTGGGGCACTGGGCCTGTATTCCCAGATGTCACTGATGCATTCCTGTTACTTGCTGATGCTCCATCAGCAAGTAACAGAACACATGGACTGTCCAAGGTGAATGAGGCAAGGCAGCATCTCTTTGCAAGACGATCCAGAGCTTGTTTTAAGGGCGACTTACCAAGGAGGGCTTTGGGGCCAAGTACTGCAAAATTAGCCCATGCTACCAAGTCCTACAGATTGGGGATGGGACAAGAGTGATGGATCATGGCGACCAAAGTGGACCACCACTGGCCAAGCTCAAGATGTATGCTATGAACCGATTTATTGCAACTGCAGAAAGGCATGCAGGGGTTTGTGCAGGCGCCACAAGGCCGGCCTCCAGTGCACTGCTCTTTGCCGTTGTGAAGGCAGCTGTTATCAAGAGTGAGTAAACATCTGTATATTAAATGATACGTCTTCTTAGATTAGAGTCTTTTGTTTCTTTTGTTGCATCCGCTGGCTTCGTTGACCTCAGAACTATACATTTGGACACCAAAATCATGATTCTACAATGTATAGTTCCAAAGTTTTATGTATTTCAGTAAATTGGTGGCCATTTTGGAGAAAACAAATGTCCATAATGACCACCAGGGGAGGCTGCCGACATGGATCCACACCCCAAAATAATCCGCAGGGTTCATGCCATCTATGTGCCAAGTTTCATGGTTTTAACCCAGTGCACGGTTTTTGCTTCACTGCCCTACTAGTCCACGCTGGTCTCTGTCTGGAAGAGGCTTCTGTTGTCAGGAAGGGATTTCTCTTTCCTTTAGCAGAGGTCTGAGGCGCTGCAGCTCCAAGAAGCTTTCAATACATCATATGAAAGTAACATTTGTGAAAGACCATCTTTGTTGCACTTGTAACTGAGGTTGATGAGGATTTATATCTCTGTGTTCAAGGTGACAGATTGAAAATATAACAATGATGCAATCACTTGTAAAATAAAATGTGTCACATCGTCCTTACTCCACCCAGGGATTCATTTCAGCTGATAAATGCTGAGTTTCCTGCCTCTACTTACTACTTTGTTTTAAAAACTTGCACATTCACTTACTTTAACACAAAGATGTTTTCTTCATTTTGAAAATTGACTGTAAAGGTTGGAACCGTCTTCCTGCTCTCTGGCATCGAAATATAGACCTGAGAAGAAATAAGTAAATGTATAAAAACGCCTGTGCTCACCTGGTTGTTCCACTCTCTCTCTCTCTCCCTCCCTCTCTCCCTCCCCGCCCCCGTCAGTGTCCATGGACCTGGACATACCAGCCAGACCACCCAAACCGTTGCCCAGGAAGCCGCTGGGCGTCTCGCTGGCGTCGCCCCACAGTCTGGACTCTGACAACAAAGATGCAAAGATCGCCAAGCTGATGGGAGAAGGTTACTCTTTCGAGGATGTGAAGCGTGCGCTGATGATCGCCCAGTACAAGATGGACGTCGCTCGAAACATCCTGCAGGAGTTTGCCTCTGCGGCCCCAAGACTGAACTTCTGAAGTCATCAGACAGGGGGCGCTCAGCCCAGACTGGGCGTCTCATAAGGGCTTGTTCACTTCTTCAGCCATGGACAGAGATGGACACTCTGTGTGTGTGTGTGTGTGTGTGTGTGTGTGTGTGTGTGTGTGTGTGTGTGTGTGTGTGTGTGTGTGTGTGTGTGTGTGTGTGTGTGTGTGTGTGTGTGTGTGTGTGTGTGTTGTTCTGGCCTCTGGAGGATAAATGATCCAGGATCAGCTCAGTGGGTTTGCAGCCTGGAGGAACTAGAGACCCCTGCACCCTTGGACCCCCATGAATGTGTCTAGTGGGCGGGGCCAATAAAACCCCAGAGTGATTAATTACAGCTCAACTCCATGTTTTACTTTCCGTTGCTGCATCAAGGTGAAAACAGTTCACATTCAAGTTTTTACCTGAAAGAAAATAAAAAGATAAATAATAATAACAAAAGTCCTTTTCTCCATGACGCTCCTGCCGGAGGACCACGTCCTGCTTGTTTTCATCCTTTCACCCTGGGTGTGTCTGACGCTCGGAATACTTTGTCAATCAATCAATCAACTTTATTGTCATTGCAACAAGGACAACAAAATTTGAACAACAGAAGATGTGAAATAATTCTTATCCTCTCAAGACAGTTATACTCTGCATAACCCTGCCAGGATCCATTAACCAGGAATAGGGTTTTTGTGACCGGAGCTCTAGACAGTTTCAGGCAGATCTTTGGGATTTGCGAGCATTGGTGGATCATAATGACGGTTATAACTATCTACTGACCGTTATAGATGTGTTTTCAAAAATGGCCTATGTGCGTGCTTTGAAGAAGAAGACCGGTAGTGAGGTAGTCCAGGCTTTCGAGTCCATTTTTCGTGACAGTCAGAAACCTAAAAAAAAATTTTTAACAAGAATTTTGAGGTTCTGATGAACAAACACGGAATCAAACATTTCTCCACGGCCAGCGACCTAAAGGCCACTGTGGTTGAAGCATTGAACCGTACGTTGAAGACTAGAATGTGGAGATATTTTGCGGCTCACAACACTCGGCGTTACCTCGGGGTCTTGCAGGACTTGGTGAAAAGCTACAATCACAATTATCACAGCAGTATAAAAATGGCTCCCGCGGATATGACTTCTGAGAATACCCTCCAGGTGTTTCGCAACCTGTACAGCACACCTACTGGTCGTGGCGGTCCCAAAAAAGTTAAGTTTAGATTTAAGGAGGGCGACCTTGTCAGAATATCCAAACTGAGAGGAGCATTAGATAAAGAATATGAACAGAGCTTTACGGATGAAGTGTTTACAGTGTCGGACTGCATCCCCCCGACCCCGCCCGTATACAAACTCAAAGATTATGACGCGGAACTTATCGCCGGCTCGTTCTATGAGGCGGAGCTGCAGAAAGTGAAAATGGCTAAAGAGACAGGACGTATCAAGTGGAGGTAATTTTAAATAGACGTACCGTGCGGAGAGAGAAACAGGTTTTGGTACGTTGGAAAAATCTGGCCTGAAAAGTTCAACAGTTGGGTGAAAGCCTCAGACCTGAAAAAAGTATAAAGACTCCGGTGCATCCCCTCCCCCACACTACATCATGGAGCAGATGGGCGACGACGGATTCTACATCACGCTGCCCTCCAACGCTAGTAAAAGTGTGTTTAATAACAACACCAGCTCAAGCTACACCGTGGATCTGGCAAAAGCCATTGAACTGAATGGGGAGTGGCTGGTAGGCCTCGGTCAAATCGTCTCTGAAGGTCCAACCAGCAGCATTTCAGACGTGGAGCACTTTGTTCACTTTCCTGTGATTCTGTGTGTTTGACTTCTGCACTGTGGTCCCCGATGATGAAATGGTTCAAAGCTGCTGACTGCAGCACTTGCTGGTAGGCGCTCCACTGTCAATGTTAACATGCAGATGAATGAAAAAAGATCCTTGTAGATCCTTCTATTATGTGTATTTATTTAATAGGAAGGGCTAACAGACAGTGTTACTATACCATCCAGCAGACACTTTATCCAAAGTGATACTGCACTCTTTCCTGTTTCCTTTTGCAGCGCTTGCCTTAACCTTTCCTCACCCCGAAAACACCACTGATAAATCTTTTTTTCATTCTGCGTGCCTCAGCCATCCTGCTGCTGGTTGTCCGATGGTCCGCTTGTCGCAATATATACATACAGACACATAAGGGGGTGAGGCTATGGTGCCCACACTCCCTCAGGAAGGTTTGATTAAAATATGTTTACTAATGTGAGCTGAGCTGGCATATGGGAGGTGTTGCAGATGACTGGAGTCCCAAAAGCATTGGCTCATGTTGATGGGGCCTGAAACTACCTCTAACTGATACTGTCCTGCAATTTAGTTCGTGTTTGTTTTAACCCTGGTGGACATTTACAATCGTAAATTCCTAACTCGGAGTATCTGTGTCTGTGGAGCTCCTCTCCACAGTGGCTGGAGGAAGGAGAGGTCGGTGAGAAGCCGGGCACGGAGGAACCACAGCCGGACACCAATATGCTGCAGGAGGACTTGCGTCTCTTAACAAGCATTAAGGAGCAGAGCTCCAACGCTCCGCTTCTCCCTGGGTTCCCTCAACACTGCCAGGTGAGGCTGACATTTTAAAAGCAGCGCCTCTCAAAATCAGTTGCTCAGCGCAGTGGTCATGATTACAGGGGGCGTGGACAGGCTGGCTGTCACAACACCTGAGGTAGACGCAGACTCAGTTGAGAAGCTGGAGGGGACAATTACTGTGGATGAGCTTAAGAGGGCAACGTTTTCTATGCAATCTGCAACTGGTCTACCGACAGAGTTCTAGAAGAATTTTATGCTAAGTTAGCACCACTTGTGATTGAGATGTCTAATGAATCTTTTACCTCAGAGACCTAATCAAGCATCAATCTCATTAATTCTAAAAAAGAACAACGATCCCTTAGCTTGTTCAAGTTACGGCGAGCAGCAACCCCCCCCCCCCCCCGCGCACTGTGTTGAGGCAAGGACACGGAGGACCCAACAAGGTGCGCCACACGGGGGGTTGGGAGGGGGACAGGGCGACTGTTCCCTCCAGACGCAGCACAAGCCCTGGGCGGAACGGTGTTAAGAATAATGAAAAAGTGGATCAGTGTGATAACTGCAAATAATATATGCAGCACTAACAAGGGTATTGTATCCCCCCCCCCCCAATCTTCTCTTCTCTCTCTCTTTGAGCGTTCCCCCCCGGTCATGTACAGCAGCCATGTAAACTTCTAATAAAGCAGCAGCAGGAGGAGACTCCAGGTCTCTTCCTGTTCAAGAGTAAAAACTGTTCCGACACCAGAAGGTTCTAGATCACATCATATTGTTTGTCCAAGCTGCCGAACAGGACAAGGGGAAAGGAAAAAAAAGAAGAGTGAAAAAAAAAAAAATCTTAAAAAATTTAATTGACTGCACCGACTGCAAAATAACATTTAACAAACAAAGCTCACTACTTGATAGTGAGCTTTGTTTGTTCCAGCTCGCCACATCTTTGTTAAACTGCATTGACCATAAACTACATTTCCCACAATGCATGTCGATTCTATTAATTTTATAATAGTAAAGATGTAATTTTGCAGTTTTGCTACAATCTGCCACATTTACAATTTGTATATGATTGTTCATTAGTGTGTGTTGTCCCGATCAAATTAATAAATAAATCAATATGATATTACCCGTGAAGATTGCAGTAAATAAACATCAATGCAATTTTCAACAAGTAGAATAGAGAAATACAAACAATCCAAAATGTCCAGGAAGAGAAAACTTGATGCAGATGAAAGGATGTTTGATGAACGATGGGAGGAGAAGAACATGTTTGTGCTTCAAGGAGAAAAACCTGTTTGTGCCCAAAGACAGAGTCAGAGTTAACATAATCACCTGGTAAAGAGAGAAATACATGAACGTGAAAGCTCACTACAGTAAAAATGTGATTTCCACACACAAACTACATCGAACCAGTTTTATAGCATAGATGCATTATGTGACTTATCAAAATTCAACTCAGTCACTAAAAAAATGATTCTATCAAAATTTATGGTATTAGTGTCATTCCAGCGTACAGCTTTTCAGATTTTCTGTTGATGGAAATGTTACATTGTGAAAACGTGTATTAATTAATATATATATATATATACACACACATAAATAAATAGGTAGATTTGATCTGACAGTAGTGAGTATCCCCTGCGCCACAATTGTAAAAACCCTGGACTTTCAGGAAGAACCACCTGTCTGCCTGTCGTCCTCTGTGAGCAAGATCAAGTGTTCTGTGGTTTTAAAGGAAGGAACACAGACCTGCTCCTCGCTGATATTAACATAGATTGAAGCGGGGGGGGGGAGGTCATACTCATCTTAGCAATTAGATTTTAGCTTAAGCCTGTGATAACAAAACATTCCAGGAAATGATGCACTACATACTTTATTTCTTATTTTTCATTTCACATTTGAACCAAGAAGGCACCATTTTTTTTTACCAAAAATAAATGTGTAAAAGCTCAAACAATCTGCTCCTCGATGTTATAAACCGTAGCGGACAGGACTGCGTAGCATGCTGTAAGCTCATTGGTCAGTCAATGAAACCCTCGCTGATTGGTTGAAGCGCCAGGCGACGGCGAGGAAACTTCATCATTTTTTATTTAACTTTCTTGTATCGCGTCGCAGCTCGCGGGTGCACGTCTACGTGAACGAGCGCAAAATTTTACATGCACTAATGTTGCTGTCGTGTTGTTGGAAGAGGGGAAACGCAAAGTTTGCTGTCATTGTGCAAGAGGCATAGAAAGTGAACGGAGCGCGAACAGCGTCGCCTCCCGTGTGTAGCGCCCTTAAAGGTCCAGCTAGAGCCATTAGCATGTGCATGTCAGGGCGCAGCGAAGGCCCTGTTTCCACGACAACGTTTCACGTGACAACACCTAATCCGCTAAAAAAAAGGTGCGTTTCCACTGCAGCAGCGGACACAGAAACAACGATGTAGTTAGTCTGTCGGGCCACTGGAGGGCGCTGTTGCTTGATTTTGTAATGAAACTACACAGACGTGTGCAGAGAACAAAACACTATAAACGTGAAGAAAATGGAGAGAACCTGACATCCGTATGGACTGATGACACATTGGATGATATCAGGGGAGAGTCTCAACTATTAAACTACTGATCTGGACCATAAAACTAGAATATGGACCGCTACGGGTCGTACCGCTACGGGTCGTACCACTACGGGTCGTACCACCACGGGTCGTACCACCACGGGTCGTACCCTCACGGGTCGTACCACTACGGGTCGTACCACCACGGGTCGTACCACCACGGGTCGTACCACCACGGGTCGTACCACTACGCGGCCGCCATGTTTGTTTACAACTGGATGAGCAGGAGGGAGGGGGGATGAGCAGTAACAGGCTCTGTAGCCTCCATCAGTCTCTGCAGGAGGGATTAGAGCCGTAAAAGAATCTTTCCACTTTGGGAGCCGGATTAAAAACTTTGTGGATACAGAGCATCAGAACACTGGTGTCGTGTAAACGGACCCCCCAAAAGTGAAGAAAGTTTTGCGGATACACTCGAATTCGTCATTCGGCCTAAGCTGAGTGAATCCTTTCCAGTCCTTGGATCATGTCCAGATTTTAATCCTGGTTTTTATCACCACTCGTTTAGACTATTACAATGTACTTTACGTTGGGCTCAGCCAGTTCTCCGTCTCACGTCTTCAGCTGATCCAAAATGCCTCCGCTCGAGGATCCAGAACACACCAGCACATCACAACAGTTTTAGCCTCGGTTCACCGGCTCCCTGTTCGTTTTACGATTGATTTTAAAATTCTTTTATTTGTTGTTAAATGTCTCCATAGCCTCTCCTCACAGTATTTGTGCGACCTGCTCCGGCCGTCCACTCCCTCGCTCTCTCAGGTCGGCAGGTCAGTCGTGGTTGTTCGTCCCTCAGACCAACAGGAAGCAGAGAGGCGATCCTGCCGTTTCAGTCGGAGCACCAATATTGTGGAATGACTTTCCTCTGCACATCAAACAGGCCGTACAGCACTTTGGCACACTGTGTAGTTTTTAAAGTGCTCTATAAATAAAGTTACTAGTAGTAGTAGTAGTAGCAGTGAGCTAACTACACGCGTCGCAGCTGTCGCCAATTAAAGGTTAAATCAGCAGAATGCTCCGGTTTAGTAATATTTTTGTGAACTAAAAACGCCAAATTAGTGATAGGAAGTGAAGATTGTCAATAACTTCACCATTTAATCCCTCTTATATTGGAACTGGCATTAAATATAGCGTGATTTTCATCTTAAGACACATTAATAAGTTACCAGACCACTTAAAAGAATAACCTTCCACACCCCAGAAAAACTCTTCATTTAAAACTTACATCATATTCTTGGGTTGTGTGGGTTGATTTTATTGTGACAGATTGGAAAAGTTGTTAAGACTTCAGAAGCAGCTAAACTACAATTCATAACAGCTTTGCAGGATTTAATCAGCCTGTAGTCTGATTAAATCTCGGCTTCATATAAAACTTACATCACAGCTCTGATATATAAATATAATATATAAATGTGCTGCTTACCTAAGTTTCATTGCCGTAAAAATCTCCCGCGACTCCGTTTGTCTCAGATGACGTCGGCTTATTTCCGGTTGTGTGTGTGAGTGTGTGTCAGTTTTAAAATCAAATTTGGAAAATTGCCGCTAGGATGTTACACACATACACAAAATCACAGGTCAGGGTTTTATACTGACAGTCCAAAAAAATCTTATTTATATGATGTTTACAAATTAATGAACATATGATTATTATCCCAGTTGTATAGTAGGTTCATATATTCCTTGTTTTGGAGAAAAAATATAATTTTTTGACCATAAAAGATGCAAAAACAAGTCTTGAATTGGACCGACACTGGCTGTGTCACCCTAATCCCAGATGTCCACTTTCCCCAGGTGAGATGTCAGTCCATCCCATACACACACACACACACACACACACACACACACACACACACACACACACACACACACACACACACACACACACACACACACACACACACACACACACACACACACAGGGTTTCACTGTCAGGAATAAAACAGTGTTAATAGGAACAGAGACTTTCAGTGTTTGTCAGTTAAATGAAAGGACTGTGAACGTCGTCGCTTCAGCAGATTCAAACACAATCACAGCAGCACTTTCTGTTTATTTTTTTCTCTTGTGATCACAAAAGTGTAAATTTGAAATGAATATTCTCAAAGGTCCATCATTATTGCGCACTGTTTCAATGGGATTTTTTTTGTGACAGATTGGAAAAGGTGTTGAGACTTTAAATTTGGTGAGGAAAAAATTGTGCCACCCCGACACGTCATAAGATCCACCTGAAGCAGCTGAACTCCAATTCATAACAGCTTTGCAGGATTTAATCAGCCTGTAGCAGGTGATCTTCCCGTCTCACTGTAAAACAAAGACTTGAGGGCACAGGCACACAGTGTGGAAGTGGGGGTGCTTGTGAACATTGGGAGTTTGTGTTGCGTCACTCCACACTGGCGAGACTGAAAACCCATCCCTCACCAGTGCTGGCAGTAGTTACTGTACCAACATCCTGGGTTTGTAGTGAGGTCCACTACGCCACATGTCACTGACACACAGATTTTCAGACCAAATGGTGGCAAAACTCCCGACAGCACTCACCACACGCACTTCCTGTTCCTGCTCCCGTCAAGGCCCTTTCATGCTACCAATATCCGCGAGGGTCCGCGAGTGTGCGAGGTACTCGTCACGTCAAAATTGTCATCCGCCCCCGTGCGCGAGTGTGCGCTCCGACCCCTCTGCGGTGGACCAAGTGACTGTGCGCACCGACTGCCCATGCACCAGAGCCTACCTGACGCTTGTGCGAGGAGATCCTCCGTCTCCCCGTCTCAACAATAACAAATTAAAAGCAAATAAACATAGACGCACGTCTCAGAACTCCTGAAGTGAAACAGAAACTACTTGAGGAAACGTGGAGAACAGAAGTGGAGATATTTTCAGGATCATTACTTTACGTTATAGAACGCACACGGAAGTGAGCCCGGGGTGGAGCACGGCCACAATCGTGTTGGTGACTGGTTAAAATAATGTATCGTATATATTTTGAATGTGATAATGATTTTCTGTTTGCTGTGTACTTTATTATTACAATTTTTCAGTGATGTTAATTTATCGTGGGTTAAACACCTGTTTTATCCCAGCCTGTCCTGATTGGCCCATTTCAGGGTGGGGCTGGGCCTATTTAAAGAGGCAGAGCTTCAGTATGACAGATGACTGAGAGACGGAGTGAGCCAGCTCGCCGTGAGGCTGGAAGTAAATGTTTGTTGCAACTCTTGTAAAAAGAAAGTTTAAAATAAAACTAATGACATTTTTGGGAAAAAGACGACCTCACCTCATCCTTTGCTCGTCCTCTCGACCACATCCTGAGTCGGGGCGACCGCCTCGGTCCCTCACACCGACCCAGAGAGACGGAGGGACGGAGACAAGCGAGGGGTCAAAATGAGGCACACCCAGAGAGACGGAGGGACGGAGACAAGCGAGGGGTCAAAATGAGGCACACCCAGAGAGACGGAGGGACGGAGACAAGCGAGGGGTCAAAATGAGGCACACCTGTGAAGAACAAGCGACAGAGGGGAGAAAAAAGGAGTGAGAAGACAAACTGCTCCAGAAGAAAGAAAGGAAGAGATGTTTAGAGCCGAGAAGGAGCTGAATGTCTCAGAACTGTGGAGGTGAGCTGAAGCCAAGAGAGCACCTGAATGAGTTTCTAGACTTTCACAGAGCTGGGATTACTTCAGAAATATGTCAAAACCAAGCACCTTTGTTGGTGTGTTAAACACACTGAGGGTGTTAAACCTTTTCAGACCTGCAGATGGCAGCAGTATGAAGGAGACGGAGTTGCAGGTCTTGTTGGTTTCTGATT
The DNA here is from genome assembly GCF_963383615.2 of Lipophrys pholis. Lineage (NCBI taxonomy): Eukaryota > Metazoa > Chordata > Actinopteri > Blenniiformes > Blenniidae > Lipophrys > Lipophrys pholis. The sequence goes on along the minus strand of NC_137634.1, from coordinate 26,103,746 downwards.
TGTAATTTGAAAAAAAAAGAAAAAAGTAATATGTTTCTGGTGTTTTGCACCTTAACTGACATGCTTAATGCAAAACATTTAGCAATTACATCACATCTCTTAATACACCATTATTTCTATAGAATTTTATTTTGTTAAATTGGGGTTCTGGAACTGGTCTAATGGTGTGTGTGTGTGTAGAGTTTGATCTGAAACGGTGTGTGTGTGTAAACTCGTTGTTGGAATGTAAATTTCAGCTCATTCCGTGGATTTGTGTGTTTAAGTTATCTAATTGATAGGTTAACATTGAATAAATAAATGCATCTATATATATATATATTCCCTAGATTAAAAATGTTAAAATGTTTGTAGTAGAGATTTCTGTATATTCAGTATATTCCTAACCTATCTAAACTTCACTGGAGTCACAAATAGAGAGAATATTTTCTACTAATCTCCCAAAATGACAGAATATTGCAAAAACGAAAAAAAAATATTTGGTATATATGAATAAAAGGACAGTTTATTACTGTTTTGACCAACTGGTGTATTTTTTTTTTATTCTATTAATCACACACTCACAACTCCATCTCCTTATTAATCTGTTCTTAAACGATCCCATTCAATTTGATGAGTTTGTCAACAGTTTTCTACTGGAACACACACACGGTGAAGGTTTTGAAAAGGTTCCACATGACCACCACATCCGACCGACGGCAGAACTTCTCGTTAAGTTGAAGTTCGTATTCACCCCCACCTGCCTTTAGGGTCGCCAGGTTTACGCCGCAGTCATCTCTTCCCACCACTTGGTAATCAAGTCTGGTGAAATGACGTCAAAGACATTGACATTGGCCGGCTGCCCTAACAATATGAAACATGGCTGAAACAATAAGGTTATGGGAAGATTTCCCCAGCAGGATTCATGTGGGTTCACTATATGTAACAAGGTTTATGTGCTGTATAATTCCACTTGTTGTGATTTGGTTTTATGTCATATTTCAGTGGCTCTATTGCGTCGATCTCTCAGGAATTGTAAGTACAGTATAAGCTGCTGCCAAGCGGCCAGCATTGTCAGCTCACCAGAGGCGTGCACAAGGTGGGTTGTCGATAACAGCACAGTGTATAAAACTCTATATTATTATTTCTACTTGTTCATTATGTAATCCAGTGTCTATTGTAAACCGCTGGAGTGTTGGTTTTCATGCGTTTGATGTGTGTCTCACAAGTTGAAATGTGTGTGTTTGTTTTACACGTTCCATGAGCTAGCTCGTTAGCGTATTAGTAATTAATGTGTATTTCTGTTATACTGTGCTGTGTGTAAACAACCATAGTGAGCCGTGAACCTGACCAGCGAATGGTCATTTTCATACCCAGGATAAGAAAGAACGTCCCAGCCTCCCGTCTTCATTTACCAACAAAATACACAAGGCAGAGTGGAGGAGGTTCTCTGAGCCGGCCTGCCACCGGCACTGAAGTGTGGCTGAGCATGGTCACGTATACACGTTGCTCACTATAGAGCTCAGCTGGTATACCGAACCGGGTTTAACATACCGAGACGTGCAGTTCTGGATGAGCGATACTACAAAGCTGGTAATCAACTTTGATTCAAAACAGGGTTTTCCTGTCATGATCGGTGTTGAAAACTTCCAGAGTGGAACATTTGTGATGCTTCAGTCGGTAGAAAAGTGTTTTTCCTTGCACAGAGTTGGTGTTCACCGACTTACACACAAGCAGAAAAACTAACGATGGAGGATCCAGAGTGTTTGTTGAAATTTAACAGGTCGTCTTACTACACTATCATCTGCATAAGTGGTGACACATTTCTTCCATCCAAATACTGAGTCGACCAACAACAGAGCTGACATGCTGACATCCTGCAATTCTGTGTGTGGTTACATTACTAAAACACAGCTCCCTCTAGTGGCATGGCATGTGAACTACAGCATTTTCAACCTTCCTTGTGTTCTCCTGTGTGGTGATTATTATTAAAATGCTGTCATTGGTTAACTTTTTGAAATGGAACAACAGCTTCAGCCGATGGTTCTGATGGGCCTCGGTGATTCCATTGGTTGGGAGTCCACTCAAGCAGAGGACTGAAGAAAATCGATTTGTTTCGAACAATACGTGGGGTTGTACTTTTTTGTAACTCCCAGTGAGAAGTGCACAACACAACTCGAACTCCTCGGTCAACCACAACTTCGATACCTTTTGATTTCACGACACTTTTCTTCTGGGAAATGGTACAAGGGCTCAAGAAAAAGTATTTTGTTTGTGACTTGCGTCATTCACAACCTATTTCTAATGTGAACTTCAGATTTCACTGTCTTCATTACGTCTGAGGGCATCACTGAGGTTTTATATAAAAATGAAATTGTATTGGAAAGTTGGGTTTTAAAGTGTCAATGACAAATGGAAATCAATGCAGTGGCATCTCAACACACTGTGGTGGAAAAGAAAAATGCAAAAAGTTTATATTAGGTTAAGGTTCAACACAATATGGTTGCGAGTTTGATAAGTTGGTGCTTTCCTGAGGTTTCTGAACAAGTTCTCTCTAAACTGTTGAATTATTATTATTTTTTTCTGAAGAAGCCCAAAGTCCTTTTCTGATCTTTGACATTGTTTTGTTCTGCTCCGATTTCATTTCTACTCAATCAATTTCAACATACATAGATACTTTAAGTTTGATAGCATAACTATCAAATTTAAGCTCAGTCTACTAATACGAACTAGAATATACTTAAATTTGAAACTAATGTCATGAAAGAGTAATCTTAAGTTAAAAGGGATGGAAGTTTTAAGTTTTGGTCATGACCACGCCTCTTAAAGTCCTGCTGCATTCAGGTAGTGTAGGAAATTTTGGGGTTCAACTTTGTGGACGTTACAAAGAAGCTGTGTTCATGTTTTAATACTCAAAACATTTTATATCAGTGATTTGATCCCAGACTTGTTGTATTCTACTAGTAGACTCTACAATACCTAAAAGTTTTAAATCACAAAAATATTGATTTGATGTCATTGATATTAGGATTTATGCAAATAAATAACTCACTAATCTGTTTTACTCTACATGGGCCGAAATTTACTGTCGCCTATTAGTGATTGTGTGATTTTCGTCATTCGGATTATCATTTAACCGATTATTCTGACAACACTCCAATGCAGCAAAAGGATCCAGAAGGCCTGCAACATATTGTGAAAACAGCTCTCTCTCTCTCTCTCTCTCTCTCTCTCTCTCTCTCTCTCTCTCTCTCTCTCTCTCTCTCTCTCTCTCTCTCTCTCTCTCTCTAATAAATAAATAAATAAATAATTGAATAAAGCCTGAATGATTTGATTCATCCATGGATTAGCAAGCTGACCTGGCCTCCAGTGACTGTAAATAGTTCTTCAAGTTCTCAACATTGTTGACGTTAATGGAAAGACGCGTAAAGTTAAGATGATATTTATGTCACATTAGCTTATTTGCACTGGGACTGATTTTGGAAACTGTCGCCCACTCATTCTATGGCATTTGCTCATTGAATTAAAAAGTCAATCAGCTGCTGTGCTGAGAGGCAGGGAGGGAGATGCGCTCTGAATGTGTGTAATTTAGTTTTGTTTTAAATTGTTTTGCATGTAGTCCTCATACAGGTGGATTGTGACGTAAATAAAGAACGATATGAGGCCGACACGGCTGAAAGGAGCACATATTTACGAGCAGGTGGCATTATTACTAATCAGGGCTTGGTGCTCGGATGCCAGAGGTTCATTTTGCAGTTTGTGGAGCCTGTGGTTGATTTACTGCGCTCTTGTGGGTTGCAATTTGCAAAAACCTATTCATCTATCATATATATAGTTATTTGATGCAGAGATGAAGCTCTGGGTGTGTTTCATCTGCATGTGGTATGATTTTGCGGGTTTGGACGGGTGTCTGGCAACTTCGTGGTTTGGTCTGGTTTTTATAGGAATGGGCGAGTTCTAAGACGCGATTGGGCTGGAAACCGTCAATCTGATCTGGCAACACTGTTTGCAGGGTGTCACCTGTACCTCTGCTGCGTGTCATTTCAGCTGTTGTGTCGGCCAGACGTACTGTACAGTGAGGCCTGGAGTAGTTTTTAAGCAGTGGAAACAGCAGTTTGTGTGCCTCGAGACGGGCGACAGGACTCCTGAATCTGGTGAGTGAGCGACCCTGTTTTACTCTGTGGTGGCTTTTGGTTAGCACTCGCTCCAATGACTGTTAGAACAGTGACATTTTTTTTTTTTCATTAGCTAAAGTGACGTAGTAATGTTAAGACACATTTGGCGAGCAGTGTAAAGCATTTTAACTGTCACTTTTCTCTTCTAAGACACATCGAGCTTTAGTAGCAGTTTGTGAGCAGTGAACATGATGTTTTAGTCAAAGTCAATGTCAAATTTATTATCAGTACAGGATAGGGTTGCCACCTTTCAGAAAAAAAAATAAGGGACGCCCCTGGGCCATGGCCCCCACGGGCCCGTCCCCTGTGGGGTGCGGCACCCATAGAACTGTTGTATCTAATTTGTGTCAGTGTTTTCCGTAAAGGGGTGATGAAGAAATCAATTAGTCAAAGTTAAAGCTTGAAATGCTTTATTATAAGGAACACATTCTAATGTGTTATCACTTAACACATTGAATGAAATCTATTATCTGAAACATGGTATTAACAGGAGCACCTAAAAGATGTCTGTATGGAGTGTGCAACAATGAACTTTTAAAAATAAATTTAATCAATTTAAAACATAATGCAATTTAAAATGCGTAACTGACATTCTATGAACACTTAGAGAGGAAAAAAAGAACATACACTTCTAAACATATTCACCTGCTTATTCGAATAAGAAAAAAAAAGTGCAAAACAGACTTAACCGTCTGGTTCATCAAAACCGGTCTGTGGAGTAGGCCACATTTGAACTGATTTCACTCTTTTCCTGCCTGAATCACTTATTTTTCCAAGTGTACTTCTTGTTACTCCTTGCAGAACTGAGTAACTCTTTGTCTTTTAAAGCGCTGTTGTAAAACTCTGAACAGGACTGCTCAAAGTTGAGAGTGATAAGAAGCTCACTCCTCATGAGCTCCAAGGAGCATTTGTTCCTGCATGCACTCCATTTGTTGGCCATTCTGGAAAATATTCTTTAACATTCAATTGAGGCCTTTTTTATTAATTTATTGCTGATGTTTTGCTTGTTTTAGAATTTGAACATCACCTTTTGGTGTATTTTTAAAAGTTGTGCCACAAATTGTTATTGATGGATGAGGGGAAAGTATGTGCATGTAAAAAACAAAACAAAAAAAAAAAACAACAACAACTACTACTACTACTAATAATAATAATAATAACAATAATAATGTTAAATAAAATAAATATGATTATTGTATAGACACATTTTTCTGGGTACCTCCTGAGAGGTTTTAGTACCCCCAGGGGTACACGCCACTTACCCCAGCTTGGGAACCACTGAATATACAGAAATCTCTACTACAAACATTTTAACATTTTTAATCTAGGGAATATATATATATAGATGCATTTATTTATTCAATGTTAACCTATCACTATGATTAATTGATTAGTAACACTGTAATAATAATTATTATTGTCAGACTCGAAAACCTCCACATCCTAAACATTAAATGAAATCCAAGTATATTTTATTTATCAATACAACCATGATGGTCCTTACTGTATCAGCTTCAGGGGATGCTTGAGGGATGAAAAACTGTGACACTGATGCTTGGGTCTTCTCAGACTGAACATATCGACGGTGCTGTTCTCCTGAGGCGCTGTTTGATATCAGACAGTCCACCGTGTGACACTGAAAACTCTCGCCGGCACACCTTGCAACTGGCTTTATAATCGCTCCCAATGACGCTATTTAGCCAATGATGCGCCTCTTCCCACTCTCTCCTGTACTTCTGCAAACGCTTTCTTTTTTGAGGAGGACGAGGTGAGGCACTGGGTGTACAAGACATCTTTAAAATTCGGTTTGTGCAGCGCAGGATCGCTGGTGTGTGTCATCGCTTTCTCTCTCTCTCTCCAACACTCCGTGACAGCGCAAGACGCTGTCAGTGTCCGCGTCCGGTGAAATTAGGGGTGGGGCAGACGCGCCGGAGGAGCAGGGGTCCTATGTATATCCCGCCACAACAATATTGCTGGCCTTGGCATTCCCTGCGTTTTATTTTGTTTACAATTCTCATATTTAGTGGTTTGTGTGTGTGTGTGCGTGCGATTGACGGCCTGATGGACATGTCTGGTTAAATTTATGCAAATACGGAACAAACAACGTTCCGTTTTAGCTCAATACGGGACGCACCATTTAATGACCAAATACGGGACGAATCCGTATTTTAAGGGACGGGTGGCAACCCTAGTACAGGACATACAGAGTTTTGAAATGCTTTTTCTGTCTGACCCCTGGTGTAAACATAAAAGCATAATAAAAAAATAAACAAATACAGGGAAATGAAAACAGCAAACAGAAATACAGAGAAACAGGTCCCTGACTTAATTTCCTATGTAAAAGAGGGTGATAGGGTTCAGTGTAGAAAGGTGGATGGTTGGTATTTGGGGGAGTCCAGGGTGTGTGTGAGTGTTTGTGTGTGTGTGTCAGGATCCAGCTTTCTTGTGTGAGCGAGGCAGTGGGGGCAGAGCAGGGAAGGAGTTGAGTGTCCTCACAGCCTGGTGGACGAAGCTGTCCCTCAGTCGGCTGGTCCTGCCTTGGAGACTCCACAGTCTCCTCCCCGATGGCAGCAGGCTGTTTAGGCTGTGTAACAGGTGGGTGGGATCGCATGCGATGCCGAGGGCCTTGCGGGTGAGGCGGGTGACGTAGATGTCATGGATGGCGGGGGGAGAGGCTCCAATGGTCTTCTCAGCTGCTCTCACGATGCACTGGAGGGTTCTGCGGCAGGATGCGGTGCAGGTGCCGCGGCACATTGTGATGCAGCTGGTCATGAGTGACTCGATGGTGCCTCTGTACAAGGTGCACATGATGGGGGGTGGGGCTCTGACTCTTCTCAGCTTGCAGAGGAAGTGCTGGTGAGCTTTCTTGGCCAGGGATGTGGTGTTGATGGTCCAGGAGAGGTCCTCTGTGATGTGAACACCCAGGAACTTGGTGCTGCTCACCCTCTCCACAGCAGCACCGTTGATTGACAGAGGGGAGTGCTGGGTGCACGCTCTCCTGAAGTCCACAACCATCTCCTTTGTCTTCTCCACCTTCAGGAATAGATTGTTGTGGCTGCACCACATTGCCAGGTGGCTCACCTCAGTCCTGCAGTCTCCCACCACGGTTGTGTTGTCAGCAAACTTGATGAAGAGGTTGGAGCTGTGCGACGGTGTGCAGTCATGGGTCAGCAGGGTGAAGAGGAGGGGGCTCAGCACACATCCTTTGGGGGGCCCCCGTGTTCAGAATGATGGTGCTTGATGTGTTGCTGCCGAGCCGTACAGCTTGTGGTCTTCTAGTCAGGAAGTCCAGTAGCCTGTTGCACAGCGTCGTGTTCAGACAGTTTGGCGATCAGCTGTTGGGGGATGATTGTGTTGAATGCTGAACTGAAGTCAATGAACAGCATTCGAACATAAGAGTCTTTTCTGAAGACCCTTTGGGCCACACTCGTACCTGCTTGTGAACTGGTTTGGTGACTTTAACCAGTGGTCTGTATGCCGGCATTAGCATGACAGTGATGTAGTCCGAGGCACCGAGGTGGGGGAGGGGAAGGGCCTTGTGAGCTCTTCTCTGGGTGGTGAAAACCTGGTCCAGCGTATTGTTTCCCCGTTTAGGAAAGTCTGTGTGTTTTTGCAGTTCTGAAAACACAGTCTTTGGGTTCGCATGGTTGAAGTCACCCGCCAAGATGAAAAAGCCTGCGTGGGCTGTCTGCTGCTCACTGATGTACAGATACAGTTCATGTAGTGCCTTGCTCTTGCTGTTGTTATTGGAGCTCAGACGGATGTAAACAGCTTTGACCATAACTGCTGTAAACTCTCTGTAGATAGAATGGCCGGCACTTAACAACCATACACTCCAGTAACGGTGAGCAGTGCTTGCGAACCATCACAGCGTCTCGGCACCAGGCCTTGTTGATGTAAACACAGAGTCTTACCTCTTTCGATGAGAACTCTGTTTGCTCAGTAGCATGTTAGCCGCTTGAGCTGAATGGCCGGAACGTTGTTGTTAAGCCATGTTTCAGTAAATACAAAAACACAGCAGTCTCTCACAGTCTTCTGGGTGTTTCGTAGGAGACGAGTGCAGTCCAACTTGTTATCCAGAGAGCGTACGTTGGCCAGTACGATGGTGGGCTAGCCGCTAGCCTAGCTCGGATACCTCCGCGCTTTCCCCTCTTCTGCTTCCTCTCGCGCCGCTTGTGGCGCCTCCACTCTGGGTGGAATGCAGGGGTGGCAGTGGACGGGGGGGGGGGGGGGGGGGGGGTTGTCGGTCTCCAGAGCAGACCGCAGCCACGTCGCTCTTCCTTCAGTTCAGGGTTTAACTCCAAAAAAGTGGTTCTGACAACCCGAAGCAGGAACTCACGGCTGGAGTTGCGCCAGACACAGAAGCACGATGAAGACTTAGAAAAACACTGTGACTCACATGACAAAAAACACGGAAACACCAGTTTGTCGGGAGAGAGAGAAGCCACAGCGTGCGCACACGCCGCCATGACGTCAGGTACGAAGTACAAAGTCTCGGTGGTTTGAGCGAGAGTCGGGGGTGGGGGACCTTCACTGCTCACTCTATAAGTGAAAATATCATTGTAAATGGCTGACCCCCAATTTGGGGCAACCAAGACTTTGTACTTCGTACCTGGTGTCTTAAAATATCTGTTTAAGCAACCTTTTGCTAAAATCGTAAATCGAATGGCAATAGCTGTCATAAAAATTGCAATTAGGTTTTTTGTCAAAATCGTGCAACCCTAAAGTGAATTTCAAACAAATTACATTACACAGTTTTATCACTATCCAGAATTAAGAGTCTCAAAATACTGATAGATTGTAGAGGATAACCTAGCATTACTTCCCTGTCTCTTATTTTGTTTGTCTTTTTAATTGTGTTGCAGGTCTCCAGAAGACATGTTGTGGAAGAGAAAAGAGAGCACAGCTATATAAGCACTACAGACATGGGAGCCATGCAAGAACAGAACCATTTCCATGTTTACACCAGGAATGTCTGTGGACCTTCAAATCACTCAATGCACTAAGAGTACACTTATCCCGCCTTCACACCAAAACTTCAGAACAGCAACCAACTGTAGATGTACCAGTAAAGTTTTGTTGTCTGTCATGTGGGTTTGCTGAGTCTTGTACTGAAACCGACTACTTTAGTCACCTGCATAATGCACACTTAGAAGGCAACCATAAACTTATAAAGACTGTGACTTGAAAGCAGCGACTCCACGTTCAAAGCACACAAAAGTAAAGGACACAAGGAACACAGCTGGAAGAGGTTCAAGTTAGAAATCATTGGTTGTGGTTATGAAGGTCTTGATCAGGCAGGGCTTGACATTAAGGACTTTGCCCTTTGGGCAAGTGCTTAAAACTTTTGACTTGCCCGGACAAATTTTTACTTGCCCGAAGTTTAATGGAAATTTATAAGGTTGGGTAAAGTATGAATTCGACCAATAAATAAATTGTGATATGTTTCTGTAATTGTTTTTTGAATAAACTTGAGGTATATTTGACTCCAGTTAAAAATGACTAGACAAACATAATAGGATTTCACAATTATTTTTTACAATTTACACTTCTTTCATGCAGATTCTGACCTAGTATGGAAACATTTGCCATCAGAGTTGATTTACATATATAATTTATTTACACATTAACAGAGTCATTTCAATTACCTTAGAATAGTTGAAAATAACTGTCTGTATTATATACAAGTACTACATTTATGATTTAAAGGGAAGAATTTATTTCTTGTGCATACTAGAGAATTAATGACTAGTTTTAGACAAAAAAAACCCCTGTAGTATCATATATTAAATTATATTATTCAGTGACTAGAGTACACCAATAAAAAGACGCAAAACTATTGCATGACAGAGTCCAGTAATGTATGAAACAAACTGACAAAATGTGTCTCCAGTTGTTGTCACTAAAATATTTAGAAAACAGGTATCGAAGCACAATTCATGGACATTCAAAAGTTCTTATTTCAGGAGTCTGATCGAGGGACAGCTTCAGGAACCTGCTCATCTACGCTGCAGTAGGGAAGCACCGATCTACGTTTTGTCACTTCCGATCCGATTTCAGTTGATGTTGAGTATCAACTACGTCAAGGTAACTTGTTATATCTCGGGGATGGAACCTTTCTCAACGTGACAAAAGAGCTAAAGCATGATATCCTTGAGAAATTGGCTGCGGCCGGGTATGCATTAAATACATAGATGTTGCAAAAGCTTGCAGAACCTTTCGTAGAAACGCAGCCATGTCTTAAAGAAGTGGAGTCACGCTCTGGCTGTGTTGGATCGAAGAACAGTTTGAAGTTCAAGGTTGGAAACTGCAGAGCCAAAGTGTTCAAGCGACTTGACATCACTATCAATGGTGGTAAACGTGGAAGATACTCTACAAATCGTGACCCTCCAAACACGGACATCAAGAAGCCAAGGAAAGGAGAAATAAATGTCCTGCCTCAGTATCCAGAGGGGCTGGATGACCACAGTCTGGAAGCAGCTCCCCAGGTTCTAGTCATTGAGATGATGAAGGCAAAGCCAAATGGGTTCCTTATTAAGAGAGAGTTTGATAGGACCCTTGCTCTTCGGAGGAAAGAAGTTGTGACAGACCAGCCTGCAATTACCCAGATCGTACAGCGATGGCCAGCACTTTACTCTGAAAGCCAGGTTTGTATGCCTGTTTTGAGTATTTACAAGAAGTGCTTTACACTGTATGACAAATCGTGTCGTGTTGAAGGTCATGAATGTCTTTCATTTAACCATGGGCCTAATCATGTTTGGCTATCTTTTATATTTTCAGGTGTTCAGGTGTTTTCAGGTGTTCACCCGAGTGGTGCGGAAAAATCTCAAAGAAAACTTCTTTGAGGCACCTGACCGTTTCTCGCCAAACTTGATGGACGTCTCCAGAAAGAAGCTCAGTGGACAGCTTCTAACTGACCTTTTACGTCAGACAAAGGTAGGCTGCCTAAGCTGACTGCCTCTCTTGCCTCTTTATTCTTCCCACCTTTCTTCTCATCTCATTACTTTTCGTTTCTCTCCCGTTTCTATTTCTTCCTACTCAATATACTTTGCTCTTCTTTTTATCGTTCCTCTTCTGTCCTTCTATCCACTCGTCTCTACTTTCTGTCCAGGAAGTTTGTAATGAAGTAGTTAAATTGTGGTAACTTTCTGGAATCTATTTAACCATATACAGTACGAGTGTACTTAATTGTGTCCACTGTCCTCCAGACCACTGAGCCAACAGACGTCAGGACCCTTTGTCTTCGGGGACTGCCAGTCGTCTTGGGGGATGACCCCTCTGCGTTCTTCAAAACCTGCTCAGTAAGTAACTGGATTTGTTTTGAATATCTGCATTATTGATTCACAACACGACCATCTGATATGAATTTACTATAAAAAATAAATAAATTACTACTACTTACTCTAAATTACAAACACATTAACATTGTACAAAAAATGGATCTTTCACCTTTTCCTTACTTTGTTCTTACTTTTTGAGATTAAAAGAACAATACTGGTCTTAAATGTGTATCAACTGCAACATTTGCATCTGTACTGGAAATAGTTTGGACCCAATGTTTCAGCTTGACTGGGACTAAAAAGCTCTCCATCTCTGCTGAGCTCCAAAACCATTTCAGCACTCAGCTTTTCAAACAGCTCTTGTAAAGCACAGTTCAAATGATGGCCATTTCAAATTGCTCTTGTCATTTCTTCATTGTTGTGGTCCACACAACATTATGGACATTACAATGTCCTCTCTTGTCTGTTTCTTTTTCTGTTAGGATGGAACTGACAAGGACTTGTACAGTGAAACTTTAGTTGGAATCATCTGCATTGACGAACATCCACAACTCAACCCCTCCAGAGTGAGCATCCTCTGGGAAGGGAGTGTGGTGATGGAGGAGCTGGACAACCTGCCACAAGCTTTCTGCCTCCTTGTTGGACTGACTGATGCCTTGCTCTTGGACTACCCCAAGTACATGAAAAGCACCTTCTACTTTATTCAGCAGGTCCTGATAAACCTGGGCAGAGGTGAGCTGAAAGCCAAAATTCAATCTGTGAAGAATCAGCTATCTGTTTAAAACAGGCTGCTGGATACTTACCACTGCTCTGGATCTGAGTACTCGGTTATTTGTAATGTTGCACATTAAAAATACCATGTTTACTATTGGCAGTGTTTGATATGACAGTTTATTATGCATTGCCACTGATGTTGCTGTTTGATTCCATCCTGATTGGGGTATGATTCATGTTATTTGCACTGATCTAGCAGTTTAGTTATATTACTATTTCGAGCTACGGTATGTTTTATGGCAGTGGCACTGATTGTATAGTTTAATTCCACGCTAATAAAAACTGGGTTCTGAATACTTAACACTGCTCTTGATCTGGGTGCTTGGGGTTAGGTCAGAATCTCTCCTGATCCTTTCTGGTCAAACTGCCCTAAGCAGGCCAGATACTATGGGACTGATAAACACTGCCACGGCCTCTTCTCAGAGGCTCTGTCATTGTTTTGCTTCGTGCTATCAGTAGCTACAAAACACAGAGAGCACAGAACAACTACACATTCATTCTTTGAATCCCAGACCGGTCTGCCTAAAAACCCTTTGACCAAATAAACTCTGTTCACATTGGACTAGTAATCCCTTCAATAAAAAGAAAAATGAATGAGACAGAGTCACGTTGAAGGGTCACTGGTCCAATTTACTCATTTCCAAAAGAATTGTAAAACAACCTTTGTGTGAGTTTTCTCTCATGACACTGACTTCATTTCTTTGTATTTAAATAATGTGCTGTTTTAAGTACATTTTTAAAACTTCTGTACAATTTAAATGATTGATTTCTTGTCTAGATTGCTCCATAAGTTGATCCCTTTTACAGAAAATCACTGTTCCATTAATTGGTCCCAGTTCTTGGTTTTATGAAGATCTCCGTTCCTTAAGTTGATACTTTCTCTTTTAACAAATCTGTTCTGGACATTGACTGGCAAAGTTTCTTGATGAGTTTTATACATAATTTGCAGAATACTACAGTCTACTTGTCACGATTCACACTCAGACAGAGACACGGTACCAGGAGTTCTCTCAAGAGTATTTTAATAAATAAAAGGTGGCAAAGGACTCAACCCAAATAAAGACAGCTGAGCGGTTACAAAAGGATAAGAAAGAAGACGGAGAACAAAAGGAGGGGAAGGGGTGACTGAACTACTCAGCAAACACTAACAAACTAAGAAACCGCCAAACTAAGGAAATACTTCAAGAGGGGGAAAAAATCTGAACCAAAGTACAACACAGGAATTATACCACTACTAAAGGTAATGCTCAAAAGTAGTATTCAGGCCCAGCTAGAGACTGTGGGGAGCACACTGCCTGGTACGAAGCGAGGAAGCAGGACGGAGGGCAGGCGCTGCAGCCCGATGGAGGGTGAACAGGGAGCCTTCCGCTGAGCTGTGTCACTGAATGGAGTCACAAGCAGGCCTGGTGCAGCAGGGTTGGTCCAAAGCTGCAGCAGGGGGGAAGACAGGATGAGAGCAGAGCTGAACAGTCTGGCACCGAGTCCTGATCTGAAGCCAGTTTTATGGGGAGAGAGGTGAATTGATTGGTGTAGCCACACCCTGCCTCAGGTGAGTGCACTCAGGTAATCAGACTGCACTCCACACCTCACCAGCGTGCAGCACACGCCCACCTGAGAAAAGGAGGGAGGGGAAGGGAAAATGCTGGCACTAGCCAGAGCCAGAGCCAGAGCCAGAGCCAGAGCCAGAGCCAGAGCCAGAGCCAGAGCCAGAGCCAGAGCCAGAGCCAGAGCCAGAGCCAGAGCCAGAGCCAGAGGTCATGACACTACTGTGTCGTGAAATGAAGGAGGGATCCCCCGTCCGGGTCTGGGCGGGGTCCCGGCCTGCTCAGCCCGAGAGCTCTACGCTCAGTCCGATTTTGGCCTGGTGGCTTAGGTTGGGTCCATGGGGGCCTGTGTCCCTTCTCCTTGTCCTGCAGACTCTAGCTGGGGGTGGTCTTCTCTACGTCCTCCCTCTGGGGCTCCCTTGTGGGGGTCTGGCACTCTCCAGGATGATTCGCTAGGGCCTCCTCGGGTCTGGTGGGGTACTGGGTGCCTGGGTGACACTGCCTGTACCCCTGTCTTCTTAGCTTCAATTCATTTTGAGTTATAACAAAGGTTTTCAAGCTGACGTTCTTCTGTAAAATGGCAATAATAGCGACCAAATGTGATGCACCTGCTAATTTGTGATGAATTGTATTTTGTTTCCCCTCTGACCTTATTCACTTGCATTTGATTTGTTACTATTTTCTTGTTTAGTCTATAAAGGGGCAGATGTCTTTCCAAGCACTTTGTGAGCCTCATTTCGAAGAGGTTGAATAATTAAAGTTATGAAAAACAAACAAATTCTGGTGGAAGTGTCAGAGAAGTCTTTTTGTTTCAGACTAGTGCAGCTGTTATTTTCCCACTGGGTGTCCCTACTGCTTGAATGGCAAATGCTTAAAAATACACAAGGAAACACATCTGTGCAGCCGTGAGCATCCTGAGGGCTCATTTCTCATCAATACTGTACGCACATGCAGATCTGTGCAGTAGTAGTGCTGTGCGATACTGCAAGATATGGTATTGATCCAATACCAAGTAAATACAGGGCTAGCACAGCCCAAGATTAATGCATCATCAAAGTGCTAAATATGTATGAATTGTCATGATTTCTTTTTAATGATTTTTCCTTTGGTTTATTAATTAGTTAAGACGTAGAACAGAATTTGGGAGAAGTTAGGTTAACACAAAATACTTTACCATAACAATTTTTGTCCAAACTACAGCAACAAAACATTTTTTTCCCCGTACATTGTGATGTCTGGATTTTTTTTCTTAAACACAGTGTGCAAAACTATCACTCCAGAACTCATTTCTTGAAATAATATTTTGTTTTAGAGTATTCAGGATGGAGTAGCATGCATGCATACTGTAGAAAAACTGAAACTAAGTATGAAACTCATCGGTTTGGTATCATTCAATATCTTAACGTAGGTATTGATACTATGAATATTTCGATGGATTCAGCCACCACTAGTGCGAAGTGAGTGCGTACAAACATTCCCACGCAAAGTATGGAATTCAACTTTTTATACTTCGGAATGTGCGTGACTATAAGCTCACCTCTGAAAATGCTTATGCACATAATCTAGTGGTATAATGATGAAACTACAAATGAAAAGCATTAAAAGTGTCACATCAGGTGCTCAACAACCTCAACCACATCTATATCCTTTCATTAAAAATACTCAATTAGTATCTTTGAGTAAGCAATAGATGTTTTGTTTGTGGATTGAAAGGCTATAAAAGACAGCAGTGACATGTATTTGAAATGTACATAAGTGCCACAACCTATTTTACGCTGTTGGAAGATTTGGCAAATCGTGTTTTGAAGCCGATGCGAGGAGTAGATAGCGTTTGCAAATCTTATTTTGAAAGGCAAATTGCAGACTTCCCGTTGGACGTAGGTCTGGGGTATCAGCATGTGATTTAAAAACAAGGACTTTTATTTTGAAAAAGTTGGGGTTATTATTTTGAAAGCCAGCTCACTCGTAGTCAAGCTAAACACTTAATATTCACTTTGAAGGTTTATCATTGTCATTATAAAAAACAAGGACTTTTATTTATGAAGGAGTTTGGAGCTTTGACATGTTAGCATGTCAGCAAGTCCACAAACCCCTTGTTGGCATTCTAGCTCTTCCACTAACCGCGTGTTAGCAAGACCACAAATTGCACGTTATCATGTTAACTCGTCCACGAACCACATATTAGCATGTTAGCTAGTCCACAAACTACACGTTAGCATGTTAGCTTGTTTATGTAGCACACGATAGCAGGTTAGCTCATAAACAAGGACTTTCATGGTATTAGTAATCTTGGGTTCTGATTAAAGAGACACGTGATAACATCAGAGTGTATAATTGGTAAACTGGGAGGTGGAAACAGGCCTGTGCCTTTGAACAGGCAAGTCTGCATAAAGACGTGGGTTCATTATTGTACAAGGGCTGAAAAAAACCCAAAGATAAATAAGAATGTAGTTTGAAAGAAAGAGCCAGCAGGAGTGACTTTAGACATTTTGCAGCCTGAGTGAGTTTCTCTCCCTTTTCGCTTCAAACAAAAGCACCAATCTTTTTTTTCTTCAGTAATGTAATTTCTGTTCAGAATTGTGAGGGGGTAAAAAGTATACATTATGAAACATGCAGCTGGGATCCAAAATTTTACACTTTTCACATCCAACATTTGAACTTCTGAATATTTTTTACCTTCTTAAATTTAAAGTTTCAGATGATTTGTGTAGAAATGCTTTGTCCTGTACTGTATGTTGTATTTGTACAGTGACCTAGCTTGTTTACATTTATATGTAGGTCAACACAGTAGTGTCATGGACAGCTCTGGCACCTCACAGCAATAATACATGGTTCAAACCTTGCCTGGGGCATGCTTGCATTGCATGTTGTTCTTATGTGTACATTGTAGGTTTGGGTGATAGTACAGTAAAAAGAAAAAAGAAAAGCAACGGTATCCGTTTCATTAACGTCATTTAAAATAAAATACAAAAAATCCAGGCCTATAGGGCCCTAATATTTTGATAGATATAATTTATTCTCACAATGGGCGGGTCCTTTCACCTCATTGGTTCCCCTGCACATCAAGTCAGAACAGATCGATCCCAGAGAGACGATTGATGCAGAGCTAGTGAAAATATTCCAATACACTGGGTGGCGCTATACACCACTACGTTGGTCTTGGCAACCAGCAAAATCCAAGGGGAAAACGTGGGCCTGCTGAACGCCTCATACGCATGTGATTTGCTGGACAAAATGTCAAAAACTTGCCCAGAGCTGCTCAGAGAGGCAGCAAATTTGATTGAGGAAGCTCTGAGCAGAACTCCTCTGGCTCCTTCGGCTCCTTCGGCTCCTGTGGCTCCGGCGGCTCCGGCAGCTCCGTCACAGCAGATACCGGCCGCTCCATCACGTACACCTGTCCAAGCTAAGCTCAGTAATTTAATGTGAGCCAGGTGTGCTGCTACTAATCAATGACTCGGAACACACGTGTGTGTAAAATCACATAATTTGATGTCGCATGGAAAGTTTTATTTGTAAGAGGCAGGCTCATTGTGATTTGTGATTAATACGTTAGTTGTTAAAGGTGGAGGCATACAACGAGCTCGTTAATGTGCAAAAATCGTTTGAGCTAGAAGTTGAGGCTGTTTTAGCTGACTGGTGACCATTGAGTTGGAATATTTCTCTGTGTTGCAGCCGAGGTAGCAAGGCTCGTATGGCGGTGGAGCCAGAAGAAATATCAGACGATCACTCGAAGTCACTCGAAGAAGCTACACGCACACTTCCTGTCGTTTGGCTGACCACAAGGCCGGTAAAGTTCCAAGCGTACTGCTGAACACGGACCTTCTCACTGCTGGACTTGGAGAGCAAAAAGTTACATTTTCAGGTCAGTATGAAGCTAGGACTTTACCCCCCAAAACGTTTTTACTGGGGCTCATCACTTATTTGCAGTTGTACTTGGCATTGCTTTATATCATCACAAGTACTTTTAAATATTCATAGCCAACTCAAACCTAATGAATACTCATCGTGTGAGTAATGGATATCACAGACTGAACTTGCTTAGCTTTGGTTTGTTTAAGTGTGTCCAGAGGAGTCATGTCTTTTTTCTGTTTCTTTTATACAGGGAGTGACAATGATCCCATGGTGATGTCAAGTAAACTGATGGAAGTGTTTCTAAAGATCCAAGAGGGGGGGGGGGGGGGGGGGGGGGGGCTTTGAATATTTAAAAAATGCAGGATCTACTCGCAGTTGAAATCTTACATTGCTTCAGTGTCCCAGCACTGGATACACCCTTGCCTATCTGAAATATCCATCAACAATGATTGGACAAGCTACAATCTACATATGTCCACTTCAACGGGATCTATCTTTAGATTGTGTACATAACATTTACAGAGACTCAATTTAATTCGTATTCAAAATGAAGCTCAATGCTAATTTTTAATCTTTAATTAAGAGCCATTTGTGTTTTATCAGGAGAGCTCAAGTCCTGCCTCTGGTCCAGTCATCCTCTGCATCACTTGCCAAAAAGAAGTTCCTTTTTCAGAGATGAAGCTTCACCGATTGAGCTGCAATGGGTAAGTATTTTCTAATGAAATGCAAGGGTAGTATATCCATGTTACTTTGGGAAAATGTCTCTCTTAGAGTGTGTACACACAAATAAGGGAGTATGACCATAATTTAGATTTTTGTTAACTTCAGGGACACTCCCACAAGAATCCAACGGGGAGCAAGATGGAGGCCAAAGTGAAGAAAATGATGGAGAGATGTCATCAGTCAGTGACAGTGTTCAGGTGAGGCCTGGAACATCTACTGAGGATGACAACGAGGAGATGCATCATAAAGAAACAGACAATGGTTTATGTCACTGCAGTAGAGTTGCTGTAAGTCGTGCATAAATTGACCTCAGTCAAAAGAAAAATAACTCAACTCCCTTCAATGGAAATGTTAAATTGGAGAATGAGATCCTTGACCAAAACATTGTGTAATTGATGAGCACTACTGAAAACATGCAGTGCACAATTTTCTCCCGTTGACTATTTTTTTCCCTTGCTTTTTAAATATTACCCAATCCTGTTGCCTGTATTAGGCCCTGTTTACACGACAACGTTTCACGTGACAACACCTAATCCGCTAAATAAAAGGAGTGTGTTTCCACTGCAGCAGCGGACACAGAGACAATGATGTAGTTAGTATGCCGGGCCACTGGAGGGCGCTGTTGCTTGATTTTGTAATGAAACTACACAGACGTGTGGGCAGAGAACAATGCGTATAAACGTGAAGAAAATGGAGAGAACCTGACATCCGTATGGACTGATGACACATCGGATGCTATCAGGGAGAGTCTCAACTATTAAACTACTGATCTCGACCATAAAACTAGAATATGACTACGGGTCGTACCACTACGGGTCGTACCACTACGGGTCGTACCACTACGCGGCCGCCATGTTTGTTTACAACTGGATGAGAGTGGGATTAAAAACTTTGTGGATACAGTGCATCAGAACACTGGTGTCGTGTAAACGGACCCCCCAAAAGCGAAGAAAGTTTTGCGGATACACTCGAATTCGTTGTCGTGTAAACGGGGCCTTAGTCAGCCACTGTTTTAACACTGTATATTTTTTCAGGTGACATTGCAGTTGGAGAAGGGGTGATGCGGTACTTTATGACCACAATAATATCCAAACTCCAGTTTGGATTCAGGTCAGTCTCTTTATTATTTTAAAGGTTAATATGAGGACTTTTTTAAATGTATTTAAGAGGTTAATTGTTGTGACTCTCTGCTCTCTTGGTACTTTACAGGAGGAATGGGTGGAACACTGCTGTTTGAGGGTGAACCTGACCATCTTGTTCCAGCATCAGAGGCCCTTATTGAAAGCAACCTCTTCCGGGTTGCAGGAAGGATGTTGGCCCCCTCCTTTCTGCACGACGGCCCCCATGTCACTGGATTAAGTCCTGCTGTGATTCATGTACTGTTCAACGGAGACCCTGAAATAGAAACTGTTGTTGCAGAAGACTGTCCTGACCTGCAGATCAGGAATATCATAAACCTGGTGTGTAACATTAAAAAACAGTATTTTGGCAAATGTAATAACCTGTATGGTCTTGATTTTAGCTTGAACATGAAGGAACAGAAGGACACAGTTTCAGATCATTCCCTGTCTTGGGATCTCCCATCCGTCACCAAAGCAAATACACTCAAAAAAATCTACTATGCAGTTTTTCAGTTGACATATGAAATATGTATGTTTAGCATTAGCATATTGAGTTTCTTGTTGTTAAATGGTTCATTCTAATACATGTTGTTCAGATAATATGAATAAATGGAATTCTATCTACTTAATATGACTACATGGAAATGTGTGACATGATTAAATTACATTAACTCAACAAATTCTTTTTGTGTTTGTGGAAATGACTGAGAATAATTTCTTTCAGTGTCGGCGATGGCGACACAACAAACCTCTCCATGCAGTGAGTTCCTGCTGGTTAAGTGACAGAATTCATTGCTGTAGTTGTTAAAATTATGTCAAGTGTGTGAGCCCTGGATTGCTATGTCAACACTGGCAGAGATGGAAATGGTCACATTTTGCTGAAATTCACACTATGAATGCTCATTTTAGAAGAATATAAACATATTTAATCGTTGCCTATGGTCATGTTAAAGTTCTTCAAAACCATATATTGCATATATAGTTGAACTTCTACAGTATTTCTCTGAGCTGCAAGTGTTGAGAACAGTTACATATTTAACAAAACCCCGATTTCACATTGACACAGTAGGAAAAAACGATTACGAAAATGTAATCCTTCACGGGAAGAAAAACACTATGGCGTAATTGGAGCATCTCAATAACAGAGATCTGGGTTTGTGAATTTGCATTTTGATAATGTACTTTCTAAAAATGTGATGCAGTCAAGTGTTCACCACTGTTGCCTTTCCTTCATTTACAGTGTTTGAGCATTGAAGACACCAGTTGCTGAAGTTTACAAAATGGATTTTCCCCATTCAATCATGTTTTCAGTAGAACAGTAGTGTCAAATGTGCATGAAGCACCACATAGTCTCAATCATTGCCAAACTGGGACTGTGTGTAGGACATGTGTTGATGGGCCATCCTGGAAGAGCTATCTGTATAACAGCATACATTATTCTAAAATGTGTATATGTCTCATTCAGGGTTGGTCTGTAATATGAGTGGGGTCTGTGTCTTAGGTCCTTGGGAGGACCATGCGCCAGATTAAACAGCTGAGGAAGGGACTGAAAGATGCGATGGTGTGGCCCCTGCTGATTTCTGGGCCGGATGTTGTCCCACGTCTTTCCTCCAAAATGGTACAAATGCAGTTCACACCCCAGGTACGTCATTTAATGTGTGACTTAATAAATTTACATGTATTTTCAATGGCTAAGCTAGTTCCCTTTCCATTTGCCAAGAGTGTGAGCTGCATATTCCTTCTCCCAAATAAGATCTCTTTAAAAATAACATGGTGTTCTTGAAGACGCTCCCAGAAAAACTCCTGTGGCCTGTTGAGGATAGTGAGGATGAAGAATTTGACATCGAGTCCACCTGACTGGCTTCCTAAGGATGTTTAGTGAAACAGGTATAAACACCTTATTGGTCAAATGAATTGCTCTGTTTACAAATGCCCTTATGTCCCATGGACATTTATGATCAATTAAAGATGAAATACATTTTGTTGTGAATCCATTTGATGACTTTCAGCTTCATCAGGTACACTGACTCAGCTGCTGACATTCTGGATTGGCTGGGAGATGCTTCCTCCTGAACTGAAAGTGGAGATTTCTGGGGGAACCCTTCCTACATCCTCCACATGCTTTGAAACACTGAAGCTGCCAGCTCGTTTCAAGACCCACACAGATTTCAAGGATGCACTTGTCTCTGCTATAAATAGTGAACACGCTGGCTTTGGACTTTTATTTTTCCAGTCAGATGTCATTACATGAACTATTCAATGGGTAAATTCACACAAGTTCAGTGACTTTGAATAGTTTCACACTGTGCAGTAATTGTATGTTTTAAAACATTTTTTCAATCTACTGAAGCCAAACAGTTCTGCATCTTCAGCTTTCAGTATTGACATAATGGACAATAATAAAGCTTCAAATTATGAGTTTTATTTTTCAAGGAAAGAGTGTCAAGTATTGCTTCCTCGTTTGTCCTGCTCAATAAAAGCATGGGTTGGACATCAGTCTATGATTCTTGACGAAACTTGCACCGTCTCTACATATGATCTCAGTGCATCAGTTACAGAAATTCCTAGAACGGGCAAACTGGCAACCTCTTCATCCGAGAGCTCACGGGCCAGCTGAACTTCAGGGACTGTCACAGCGCCTCCATGAAGACCGTGAGGTCCATTCCACTCGATCCCATAGTCTTCATGAACCTGAATGAAATAAAAGCATGCTCAGTCTTGCACTTGCAAGGGATCCAGATTAGTTTTGGTCTTTCAAGTTGGTGAGAAATTTAATCTAGTAATACATGTTGCCTATTTAGTTTGTTAAATCGGTATGCAGGTTATTTGAGGTGAATTAGTTATCATCTAAAGTAGCACATTCAGCACATTCTTTCCCACAATTCCTTTGTAAAAACAGTTTTATTTTAACCTCAATAGGATCCTCCTTAGGGCCTTGCTCTCTGTGTCTTTTCCAGAGTTGCTGTGGTGACTGATTCCTTTCAGTTCTAAGACCATGGAAGTTCCAAGCTTCTCTGAAAGAGTCGAGACTTTGCTGAATTAGTGGAAGGAAGAACCGGTGCAGGGCAAAATGATGGATTTCATGGTCTGGATTCAGTGTTCCCTGGTCTTCCAGTGAAGTGAAGATCTGATAGAAGAGGTCCAGGGCATGTTCACAGACATCTCTCCACATCCTCTCAATTCTGTGTTTAAGATAAAATTGACAGTATTAATTAAACATATCCTGAAGCTGTACATTCAACTGATTTGTTTGTTGTGTGAGCCTAATTGCCAAACATTTATTTAAAGCTGATTGTGTTTCTTTCCTGTTGGAACCTTTGCTCCTGACCATGAATTCTGCTCCATCTGCATTCTACCCCCCCTGTACTTGTTGAAGTTATTTTCCTTTAAAGCACATGTGTCAAACTCTGGTCCTTGAGGGCTGCAGCCCTGCACGTTTTGCATGCCTGCCTGCTTCAACACAGCTGATTCCAATGAGCAGCTGGTTACCTGGCTTTGCACTGAACGTGGATATGAACCGTCAGGACATTCAGAGGAGGGAGACATGGAAAATGTGCAGAGCTTCGGCCCTAAAGGATCTGAGTTTGACACCCCTGCAAGGATACGTGAGTTGACAAACTTTAAAGCATATTGCACTCGTGGTGAAGGTTTAGGTTAAGATTTGTAAAAATGCAATGTTCCTATTTTGTTTTGAAGCTTAATCTACTTTGAAGTGTTACTAAGTTTAGGTGTAGACACAATATTGTGATGCAACGTTGAAGTACACAGCACTTACAAATGTAAGAATCCAAACTTAAGCCTTAGCTTTCAAGTAGTTTCACAATGTCTCACACAAGCAATAAAGTCCCCAGTGAAACAGACAAAACCGCTATACAAGCTGAACCTAAAGTTACTGAAATAACAGAAGAAGCAGCTGGGCCGTGGAGGGGTAAAAGAGTTAGAACCCTAACAGCAAAACGGAAGGGATTTTAAGAAGAAAAATTAAAGGGTGTACAGCGTTGATACAAAATCCTTTATGAAAAATGGAGATGTCAAGCAAGAATGAGCAAGGGAATATTAAAGTATGAGACATCAACAGAAGATTTAACTGAGCTGATTGATAAGATAAGCTGCACCAGTTCTAATGTAATGAGTGTTTATGAGGAGTTACGTCAGATACAAACACCTGAATCAGATGTGAGGCGCAAAGTTGACTTATGCATGTCACTGCTGGGATTTATGGTTGGTTAAATTACTGTAAGTAATATATTACTGAAAGTAATAAATCACTGGAAGTAATTTATGAAACATTTTAATTATTAATGGTAGTATTTAGTAAAAAAAGTCATTTACTCATTAACACCTCCTAAAGTAATTTAGTAATTACTTAAAAGTTAATAAATTATCGAAAATAATTTATTAATGAAAAATTATTAATTTGAATAAATTTATTATTTATTTATTAATAATAAAAGGGGGGCACCACCAGATAAACTGGAAATAGCTAATACCAACATATCAGTCTTGTTTGTAAAAGGTTTATTTAGGTTATATATATTATTATATTAGTAAAAATCTAACAATGTAAAATAAAAGGGAAGGTGTGAGATCCGAGCACAGAATTATACAAACCAGTGAATTGTCAACACTAAATACACAATAATCACCAAGAATCGTTCAATTCAGCTAACAGGTGTTTATTAACAAAAACATATTAATCCATAAATAATTCTGAAATCATCTCATAAATCAACACATTCAAGTAGCAAACGACATCTAACATGGAGTGTGTGTGTGTGTGTGTGTGTGTGTGTGTGTGTGTGCGTGGTCTTAAATGATGAGGATGATGAGTGTAATGACCCCAAACGTCCACCAGGTGGAGGCAGACGTTGTCGGGTCAATGTGAGTGGGTGTAGCAACCTCGAACGGACGCCAGAGGGAGGCAGGCGTCGGTTTCAGTGTGGTGACCGTGACGACCACTAGGGGCGTGCGGCAGCACGCAGAGGGAGAGCGCAATGACCTGATGCGTCCACCAGGTGGATGTCATGAGGGATTGCGATGACCCACGCGACCACTAGAGGTGTTTGAGTCACACTGTCTGGGGCTGCGGTTGCTTAGCGACCAGATAAACAAGACGCCCGTCACGCGTGCATATGCGAGGGGGGTCTCGGAGCGAGCTGTCCACCGAGGCCGTAGTGAACAAGTGGTTTTGTTGACCCGGTTCTGAGTGCCAGAGTTCTAAGTGGATGTCAGGACATGCAGTTAGAACTCCGGTGATCGAAGCGGATGTGGTCTTGCAGCCCCAGATAGCAGTTTGGTTGCTAAATGTGGCTGTGTGTGTGTGAGCTTATCTTGATCAGATAACTCAAGCGTAGGGGAAGCGCAGACTCGGGTTAGTGAAAGAGGGGGAGATGAGAAAGGGGGGAGAGAAGAGAAAGACAGAGTTCTGGTGAGGTTCGGTTCTGAACCCTGGTTCCTCCACACAGAGATCCCAGTGGCCCTGGAGCTCATTTGGACCTCTGGTTCTGAGGTGGAAAACCTGAGTCCCGGACTTGGGTTGGTGCGCGTGAACGCGCGTACACAAACATATGAGCCGCTGTTAGCATGTTAGCTTCAGGCTCATCTAACAATTTCTGCCCAGGTGCTGTGCGGTTCTGTGAGGCTGCAGTAACTGGTTGTTACCGGGTCGGAATTCAGCGTCCTGAATTCGGACGCTGGCGCTTCAGCTGCAGGAGTGGACAGCGAGGCAGCTGAAAGGGGTGTGGAGACGCTGGCTCCAGTCTCCAGAATCCCCCCCAAAAAAGGGAAAGAGAAGTAGTCCAAACAGCCCGCTCGTCCAGCGGGCTGAAACTGGGTTTGGTCCTATGGTTCCACTTTTGTGCTCTCTCTTCCGTCCCGAGGTGGCAGGGCCGTGTATCCCTCTCGGTGGTCCGATTGAGAAGCGAGGAGCAGTTGGTAGGAAGGGAGTTTCACCAAGTTTGAATTTCGGACCCCTGTGGTGTCCGGGTCGGGTTCGACCGGTGATTGGCTGGCAGTGAGGGCTTCGCATTCGCTGTTGAGTTTCCATTGGTCGCCAACCTGGGGGTTGGAGACTTCCTGGGGTCGTTGCTTTCCTCCCTGCTGTTTTATGGCCTGTTCATTGCTCCTGGTGTTTCTCCTCTGTCTGAGAAAATGCTTGGAGGAGTTGAATGTAATATTAAGGCCCAACATCACTCACTGGATTCATTATTGAAAAGGCTGAAAGACAACTTAAAGGACATGCATCGGAAGAGAAAGAAGAACCTTGGCATGATGTTGGATCAATCTTAGACTCAACTGGTTCTCTATCTATACCATCCTCTAAACAAAGTCATAGTTCCACTTCCTCAAGCGTCTAGTCACCTCAAAGAAACAAATTTTAACTGTAATGGAAGAACAAGAAAGAGAAGCCATGGAGCTACAAAGGTTGGAGGCTGAGAACCTGGCAAAACAACAAGCAATTCAGGATAAGAAGAGAAAGCTTGAATGTCTGGAACAAGTCAAGAAACTTAATGCTGCAAGGGCAAGAGTTAAAGTGTACGATCAAGCCGAAGAAAACTTTGAGAGAAGAAGCTGCCAGTGTGATGTTAAATCAGAAAGCGAGTCTCTAAGTCTTCATCTTACAAGCCTTACATTCATTCCTCAATCAATACCAGTTACTGCACAACCTCTAAATGCTTTATGTCCTCCATTCATCCCACATCTATCAACTGTAAGGTCCATGGTTCAAGTTCCAGAGCCTGCAATATTTACTGGAGATCCTCTGAAATTTAAAGATTGGAGACTGTCTTTTGACATATTAATTGACAGAACATTCCAAAGAATGAAAATCTGAACTCCCTCAGAAAGTATTTGGGTGGCGCTGCAAAGAAAGCTGTTGAAGGATTCTTCTTATGAGGTACTGAAGCAGCATATGATTCGGCCTGGCAGTTATTAGAGAAGCACTTTGTAGACCCATTCATAAATGGTAAGTCCTTCAGAGACAAATTACATGGATGGCCAACGCTCAGCTCAAAGGATGGTTATGAGCTAAGAGAATGTGCAGACTTCCTTAAGAGTTGTGAGGCAGCATTGCCCCATATTAAGACACGTTCTCAACGACTGCAGTGAGAATCAAAAACTTCTACTGAAACTACCAGACTGGTTTAATAACCAGATGCAACCGGAAGGTTATGGAAGCAAAGGATACAAGGGATGAATTTCCGAAATTCAAAGACTTTGTAGATTTCATCTCAAGTGAAGCAGATTTTATCATCATCCCATATCATCAATGCAAGCCTTAAAGGGCATTGAGAGTGAAAAACCAAAACGAAGTCAGACCATTCAAGCAGAAACGATGTACACAAACATGACCCAGAGCAGCATCCCATCATGCATTTTCTGTAAAAGGACAGGACATGTACTCGACAGATGCACAAAGTTCTCTGAGACGACGTTACAAGACTGCATCACGTTTGTACAAACTGAGAAGCTTCGTTTTGGATGCTTAAAGACTGGCCATCAATCAAAGAAATGTCAAAACAGAAACTCTTGTGAAAAGTGTCAGAAGAGACATCCAACATGTCTACATGATGACAGGTTCAAAGAAAAAGACAAGAATAACCAAAAGTTCACACCAGTAAAGGAAGATCGCGATCCAAGAGACAAACCAGATACTTAAAGAAATTACTGCAACAGCAACTGCAAACAGTCATGCAAGTCGGCAATTTTACACAAACTTCTTCAATCGAGCCAGTGTGGGTGTCATCCACAGAACAACCAGATAAAGAAGTTCTTGTCTGTGCACTCTCAGACACTCAGAGCGACACCACCTTCATCTAAGAAGAAGTTGGCCAAGCTCTAGACAAAGAAAGACAATGTATGTTTAAAACTATCCGCAATGTCGTCAAGATCAACGTCCATACAGTGTCATAAAATAAGAAACCTGCAAGTAAGAGGATACAATGTGAAGAAAACGATCCAGTTGCCACCACTCTTCACAGGAGAGTTCATTCCAGCAGATAGGTTGCACATCCCAACTTCTGAAAGTGTTTTAAAGTGGCCTCATCTGGAACGGCTGGCAGACAAGATTCCACCACCCCTGAAATGTGAAGTAGGTCTTCTCTTTGGCTATAATTGCCACCAGGTCCTTTTTCCAAGAGAAATTCTGTCTGGTGAAGAAAGTCCACCATATGCACAGCTGACGGATCTAGGCTGGAACATCATTGGCTGCTCAGATCCTGCAAATAACTACACTCTAAAGAATAAAACATTGGTTTAACAACAGAAATGATGTTAACCTTCTCCACTACAATTTTTAAGCTAAGCCAACTGGCAGAATTCCATTGAGTGATGGCAATATCTTGAGTATGGTGAATTACCATTTCTAAGAAACATGAACGCAACTGTCGCGGGGTCCACCCAACAACCTTCCCAAAAAGGGAAAAACGATGGCGTAGTCGTCAGCTGTGTTGTTTTTTCAAATTTATTTTTCAGGCCTCTCCAAAACAGTGAATCATAATATTTACAAAGTGCAAAACAAATGGAAAAAAAATACCCAAATAGGAAAATAAACAAAGCAAAGAAAACTCTATATACAAATCTGTACAGGTTATATACATAAGAGTTAATCCTCAACTTCAGGATATAAGAATAACGCTCCACAGGTCAGTACTTGTCACCACCAACCGCAAGAAGATGACAGACACCTTCTGAAAGGTTGTTCGGAGTATATAGAGGCATGAGGGGATTTCAAAACCTGGCAACCGGACAGCAGCTAAGGGTGCTCCAAAAGAACAGAAACTCAGATAGTAATTTTCAAATGATTTCGAACCGTTTACTAAAATGAACAGAATCACTAAATCCTTAAAAGCATTTGTAGGATTCTCCTAAGACACTAAACAACATTACTCAGAAGCTTTATGAGGAGGAACAGTGTTATAGAATTAAGTAAAACTCTGTGCATTAATCACCACCCTACAAGTACACATGAAAAGGATCCAAAACAAAAGACAGATGGCTGTACATTCAGGGCACTCATTTCAACATCAGATGAGCAAAGCTTCTTTCAATCAACTTTGGCAATACTAATATCATCTTTTCGGTCATCAATCTCAGACTGCTCACACACCTGACTAACTCCAGGAAAAATATCCAGCAAGAGAAGGCACCGCATATAAAGTTCCAAATACACTAACACCCTCAGAGAACAGAGGTCATCCTTTAATAGCCTGATAACTTCCACTGATTTACACCTCACTCAGTAGGTAACAAAGAAAAGAACAAGTGTGTGCGTGTGCGTGTGCGTGTGCGTGTGCGTGTGCGTGTGCGTGTATGTGTGTGTGTGTGTGTGTGTGTGTGTGTGTGTGTGTGTGAGAGTGATGTGAGCTTCACCGTCACACAAAGTCGATCAACTCTGCTCTAGAAAATACCGTACTTGAGATTCATTACTTTGAATCTGGCTTTTTGTCCATCGAGCTCAAGGCACAGCTTCTGGAAAGCCTCAAAGGTAAATTTCAACTGCTTGGGATAGCTAAGATTAAGAGCATAGATTACTCCCATCAGCAAAGCACAGGATCTGGCGACATCAATGCCCTGCAGCACCTTGGTGCCCTCGACGACGATGGTTGCATTACCATCACCGATGATGGCACCGATGCATCGCAAGGTCGGCGTCCAGCTCCTCCACATCCAGGCAGAAGACATTTAAAGGTGTTAGGATGTACAAGAAACATGGTTCAACCTCTTCAGGGTGAGCCCACAGGAGGCTGGTGCATGGAATTGAAACGACCATATCTCCATGTTGGAGGCTACAGAGACATGCAGTTCAAACAAAATTAAAAATTAAAAGCATACTCAATTACTGACACGGTACTGTTTGGAAAAGGTCCTCTTCCTTCTCTCCAAGATAGACTATGAGGCAGCTAATGGCAATTTCTCTCCGCCTTTCAACTGTGTTGTCCTGATTCATAGAAAAAATAGATCAGGTGTTCAATAAAAATCAGAGACAAGTATAACCCAAATCACAAGAACTTAAAAAAAATGAGTGTGAAGCCCCGTTTTCACCTCGCAGTTTGTTTCAGTTCGTCTCAGTATCGATCCCACTAAAAGGTGGAGCTAAACACTGCAGTCCGTTGATTGGTCGAAAGGATCGTCACTTCCCATGTGAAAGCGGCAAACACAACCCCCGCCATTTTTAAATACACGGTCGATTGTTTATTCGTCTGTATTTCTCCTCGCTGCACACAGCCTTCTCTGAAACAAAACTGGACTGAGTTTTGTAATAAAGAGCCTCATGCCAATGACAAAGTAGAGGAATTGCTGGATGTCTTCCATCGTTGGTCTTTGTTTGTGTCGCGTTTTTCTCCTTTGTTGAATTTATTAGCGGGTTAGCTGTTAGCGATTAGCTACTATCATGTGACGCTATTATGTAGCTGACGCAGCTATCGACATCCGGCTAACACGGCGCCTACCAAATAGGGCATGGTTGGCTGGGGAAGCGCAAACGGGTTCAGGCTTTACCCAACCAAACCGTACCAAACTGTATTGATCCATGCCGGACCGCTGAGTTGAAATGGGGCATAAAAAACGAGTGTTAGTTAGGGACCGAGCCCAGAGGTTTCTGAATCTGCCAGCAATTGTGCAAATTCTGCAAATATGCAATTGACCTCGTCCATAGCCGCCATCTTGACAATTTACATGAAACAGTAAGGCAGAAACATGTATTTAAAATAAAGGTCTATTCATAATAAAGTTAATCATTATACCTCAAGAAGCATGTCCTAAATGTGCCTTATCTTCAGGCCTGCAGCTCCTCCTTTTCATTGGGTCAAGGCCATCGATTTCAGGGTGCATTGGTCAAGCTTGGCCGGAAAGGTTGATTCAAAGCTAACTGTTGTTATCCTTTTAAATTCTTCATTTATCTACAGGGCACCAGTATGAAGGACCAAACATGCACCAAGCATAAACAATTGATAATGACAATTTAAATAAATGTGGACATGTATCCTCATTGTATTACTCCACAGTACAAAAAAACAATAGTTTAATAAACATTTTTTTATCTCACCTGTACTTGCTCCATGCAGTAACTGATGGCATGGACCTCTTTCACTATTTCCTCCCGACGAAGGCTGAACATCTTGGCCATTTTCTGAGCTACCTCCTTGGAGTTGTCCTTTTTCTTCATTTCACTTAGGAGCTCCACTCTCTGTTCTTCCAAACTTGCAGTAGTCTCACCTTGAGCATGAGGGGGTAGGAAGTTCACCTCAGCCTTCTTTGTTTTTTTCAGTCTTTGCCGGATACTAGTCATGTGTTTGTTTCCATGTTTGTTTGTTGAGCGAGTTCACCTTAACTTCAGGGTAGCCGAGACCTCGAAGTTTGCTTCTGAAATTGTTCATCTTATATTTTAGGCACTGTGCCCATCCATAGGACCCATTAAAAGAACCTGGTCCTTTGAGGCAGGGATGCTTTTGAGTGAGGGCCATTGCAACCTCACTGATCTGCAGACTAGATGGATAAGCGGTGTACTCATAAATAGCATCCGCTAGTTTTCCAAGGATGTCTGGGAGTAGTGGAATTAAATCTTTTGTGGGGAGAAGAATCCCATATGTTTTGAAGCGCTCATTGGCTGACTGAATTTGGATCTCTGTGAGGCCAGAAAAGTTGGGAATTGAAAACTGAGCATGCCAGCGCTGGGAGCGGTGGCCTGGAATATCTTCAGATGAAAGAATCAGTGTGTCATTGGTTGACACAGGTGCGGTGTCATCATCATTGTGCTCCTCACAAGGCTGACCAGTCATGTTGGTCACATCAGTTAAGGTTAAAGTTATTGCAGGCTCCCGGTCCTGGATAAACACAACTTTGATTGTGTCCTTATCCTTGAGGTCAGTTGTAGAAACAAGGGTGAAACACTCACCAAAGTCAACATCTTTATAGTGAATACTGAAGTCTCTGGCAATGGAAAATGCCTCACAAATGACTGAGTGAAGGTCATCCACTGTCTCAGGGATTCCACATGGTAGGACATTTTTTATGACATCATGATCAGCAAGGATCACTTGAAGATGAGCCAGTTCTGACATTATGCCTCCTTTACACAACAACATGTTTCAGTAATTTTTAGTAACAGCTAAATGGTGAATAATGTTAAGAGCAGATTATATTTGACCTCTAGGTGTAAAAAAAAAGAACACATTTACTGTGCATGCCAAGTCTGTCATGCCCTCCACTTCTCAACCCTAATTTGGTCAGTTGGCACCATCTGGTGGCCTCCCTGCCTCATGGGCATGACCTCTCACCTCCAATCAACTCAACTGCTTCCAGCTGCAGCGGGGAGTGGCCTTCCCACCTGCACCTCTATATAAACCCCGGCTGACCACGAACCGACGCCAAACCGTAATCGACTTCATTCTGGCCCTCCTCGTCGCTGGATTCCTGTCTGCCTCCTGCCTGCCTGCCTGGAACTACGATTCCCTCTAACCGTCCCACTCTTCAGCCGATTCTCCCCACTCCTGTGCCAGACTCCTCCGCCCGTCCTCTTTGGCTGCGATCGTTTGTACCTTATGTTTTACGCAGTTAGTTTAGCCCCCCCCCGAGCCTGCTTTGTTGTAATTACCTTTTCTAGTAGCTTTTCCGTCAGGAGTTTCCTGATCGTTTTCTGTTTACTTCTTAGTATTAGTTTTTGCCTTAGTAGTTTTTTTTGTTCCCGCTCTTCTTTTGGTTCAAATAAATCCGTGTACCAAATTCTGTGTCTCCTGTTTTGCTGTCTGCGCTTGAGCCTCAGTTCCGTCCCATGCCAAGTCTGAACACAGTAGGGAGTCTGCGTAATGCAAGTTTGAATCATTTCATCTGACAGTCTTCACAAAATATGGACATCTATGGAACATAAATGCTGCGCTTCAGAGTCATAATGCTTGTCCCACCAAAGATGTAAGATATTAACTCACTGACTGCCAGGCATTTTCAGCTTTGGGAAGTGCGTTCTGCCAGCGTTTTCAGGGGATTTGACCCAACTTTGAAGGGCCACAGAATATGCATTTTGTTAGACTATGTAAAACCAAGGGCATCAAATTAAAGATTAGGATCTCTGCTTTCATCTGGAAAAAACTGTTTGTTTCTACCTTTTACCGTTCATGAGCAATCTGCCGTAGAACATAGCAAAGTTTCACCCAAAACACCTGCTTCTGACCAAAAAATAGAGAAAACAAGCTTTTGTAAACAGGAACTTATCAAGCAGAAAAGTGACTTTTATATGCATTTTTGTTGCTTTAGTGACTCCTCACACATCTTAACACCTTTTCCAATATATAAATTATAAAAACATGACTCAGAAAAAATACTTTTGATGGCAAATTTTTGGAAATTTATTCACAAAACAGAAAATGCAACTTTTTTAAACCATCTCAAAAAGTACACAAATTTTGAAACAACAGAAAAATAGATAATAGAACTAGAAATGTATAAACTAGAAAAAAAGTGAGTGTGTGAGTGAGTGAGTGAGTTTGTGCGTGCGTGTGAGTTTGTGAAGAGTGTGTGATTGAGTTTGTGTGTGTGACTGTGCGTGTTAGAGTGTGTGTGTGAGTGTGCGTGTTAGAGTGTGTGTGTGTGAGAGTGTGTGCTTTTTCAATCCTCCCAGGCCCAGTAGTTCGGCTTTGTGTGGTAGAAGGTGAAACAGTCTCCTGTGTGCAAGGGAACACGACACGCTGCGCACCACTTGTTGGTCTCCTTGCGAAGACCCCTGCGTGCACACACCCGACATCTTCTCGTCGGTCTCTCCTTCTTGCTGGTGGCCATCAGGTGTTCCATCTTGTGCCTTTTTGTTTGTCCATCCAGCCTGCTCTCTGGGTCAACCATATAAGGAGCCCTGGTGTTGTGCGCACCCAAGACAGCCCCCACAACAGCAGCAACATCTCCTTCTCCTCCTCCTCCTCCTCCCTCCTGCCTCCTTGACGTCCACGATCTTGCAACACTCTTGAGAAACTGCAAGAGGTGTTTGCTCTCTCCTCTCGTATGATGTCTGGCTCTGAACAGGATGAAGGCATTGAAAATTGCCAGCTGAAAGAGATAGGCCACAAATTTTTTTGACCAATTCAGTGACCGTCTGATGAAGGGGTAGTAGGCCACGTTTTGGTCCAGTTTATCCACCCCGTTCATGGATGTGTTGTATGCCACAACACACGCTGGCTTCCACTTTGGCACCTTCTGCTTCGCTCCCTTCTGCCACACTTCAACCCTCTCCATGGCATCGTGGTGACAGGTCGTCACCATCTTGACCAGCCTCTTGTCCTGCCACGCCACCACCATCACCATTGTGTCGCACAATCCTGTCTCCAACCTGAGTTTTTGTGACCTCTTTTATGATGTTTGGTTCCCCCCGATTTTTTCTAATTGTTCCACACACATTTGTTTTTTTTATGAGTAAATGTTCACTGAGTGACACGGAATTGTAGAAATTGTCCATGAAAGGTGTGTGTCCTCGGCCTTGGAGACGATCCAGGAGGGAGAAGACCGTGTCCTCCAGTGTGGAGCTTGTCCCAACATAGGGGTGCATGTTGTGGCAGTACCCTGCGGCTGAGTCACAAAGGATGTAGGATTTAATCCCATATTTGACTGGCTTTTGAGGGTTGTAAACTCTAAAAGCCAGGCGCCCTCGCCAAAGCATCATCCCCTCATCGATGCAAATGTTCTTCCCTGGATTGTACAACTCCTTGAATTTAGTGACCAGGTAATCTAATACAGGGCGGACTTTGTACATTTTGTCATTAGCATCCTGTGACCTATTGTCATTATAATGTAGGAACCTCCAGATAAGTTGGTACCTGTTCCTTGACATTATCTTTGAAAAGTATGGCGTAGCATCAAGCTCATCCATTGACCAGTACATCTCAGCGCTTGGCTTTTTGAGGTAACCAGTGATGAAACTGAGTCCCAAGAACCTTTTGAGTTCAGGGACAGAGAGCTTCTTCCACCTGTTACTCCGGCTGTGGGGCAAAGGGTCTGGGTTGGCCTCCAAATACTGGCTGGCATAGAGGTTGGTTTGAGCCACGATGTGTTGGAGCAGCTCCTCCGTCACGAACAGCTCCAGAAAATCAGCTGGATCAGCTGAATCCAGCTCCGCAGCAGCTCCCTGGGGTCCAGGCGCTCCTGTGAAGGGCAACTGATTTGGCTCCCACTCGTCCTCCTGCCAGCCATCTTCCCCACAGCCTCTGCTTGATGAACGGGCTGTAAATTTGAAAAATACAATTACTATATTATACTAATAGTATATACTATATTATACTATACTATGGTATATTATATTGCCATGTGATGTGCAAGAATAGAAATAAGTTTATTTACCTCTCTTAGCACAGGAACCTCTTCTTGCACCACCTGTAAATAATAGGAATATGTATATCACTATACCAGGACAATATACAAACAAATAATATTTACAGTGGTATGAGAAGGATTTATCTTTACTTCTGCGAGTTTCCACGCCTCCCCTCCTTTCAAGTTTGCATATGATAGGCAACTTAGCAAGTTCTTACCTTCAGCTCTTTCTGGAGCTTCTGGAGATGAGTCTCTGCTGGATCCAGATGGCAACCACTCATCTGAGGAATCCGGATCTGGTTCGCTGTAAGAGCCCGCGTCACTCGAGCCAGCCGGTGATACGCTCCGTGAGGCACCAGGTGTCTCCCGGCGCCGCGGTCTTCCTCCCCGCAACGCTGGCTCCCCAGATGGACCCTCACCTGGATCTCCGCTATCTCCCCTCTCAACCTCACTCACCGATCCGCGGGTCAAACTCTCCCACAGTGTTAACTGTTTATAACCGCCCTTCTTCGCCATGTCTCTTGCTATCCTGTCTCTCTCTAAACCGCTATCTCTCGC
The DNA here is from genome assembly GCF_963383615.2 of Lipophrys pholis. Classification (NCBI taxonomy): domain Eukaryota; kingdom Metazoa; phylum Chordata; class Actinopteri; order Blenniiformes; family Blenniidae; genus Lipophrys; species Lipophrys pholis. The sequence continues at coordinate 26,068,455 of NC_137634.1, read as the reverse complement.
TAATGCTAACTCCCGCCGCTACGCTACCTGCTCACACCATGTTCTCCAAACACTCCACACACTTCCGCCTCTCGGCAGACTTTTGACCCCACCGATCGCGCAATACTGCATTCTAGTGGCATCAATTAATCATTACAGGTAATGTCTCAGTATAAAGGCTCATTCATCAGGTGCGCCAGACATTTCTACAGCCCGCTGTGTAAAAAAATTAAAAAGTCGTCAATGGCAGTGAGCGTTACGATACATTATACTCGTCAAACTCGTCAATGGCAGCCAATGAGTTAAGGGGAACATATCTGATAGCTCAGCTGGCTCTATGACTTTCACAGGACCATTTTTCTCAAGCACATAGCTCCTCAGATGCTCAACTGACCAAGTAGTCAGACCTTTCACAATAAATCCAACGCTCCCCTTCACAACCACAATTTGGATCAACCAGACCACCAGTGGAACCATAAGCTAAGATCATTCCACTGGTGTGCTTGGTGCCCCTGTAACACACACATTTGGCTATCTGGACACATGTCTCACCAGGAAATTTAGCCAGCAGTGCTTCTTGGATATCCTCTCTTAGCACACTAACATCCACTGTAGACAGTGTTGTAGCTTGTCGTAGAGGTCTGACCGCTCTGGAATCATGTTGGTTATAAGCAAGCAACAACGGATGCTTCATGGTGAGTGACCGCAGAATATTTCTAAAGCTACGAGTATGTCTGACAACACGCTTAAAAAAGCTGTGCTTTGCCTCAAACCACATTGTCCACAGTGACACCAGAGGACCATAAACCCTGATCAGTTCTAGATGATGTTCCAGGAAATGGTGTTTTGGGATGAGGCGTTGCTCCGGGAAAACCATGAGAAACCTGTATTTATGCTCAGATATCTTACTATCCAGGAAGCAAATGGTCTTCTCTATGTGGACTGGGTTTACAATAAGCTCAACAATGTCTCTGAGCACAAGAAGCTCTTCCCATGCAGGTTCACCTTCAGGGATTTTCGCTCCAACCTTGAGTGGCAGGAGTCGCAGCAAAGTCCAATTCTCGTGGGCATTGCCGCCCACACTTTTCCGTGTGGCAAAGTTCACAGAGACAGGCTGTGGTGCATCGGTTTTATCTGAGAGTGAAGTTTCTGAATGAATACTCTGAGGCACAGTGCTATTTCCAGGGCCACTATACCTTCAAAGAGAACATGCAATGCATCAGGTGGATACCCAGACAAAACATCAAAATATTTCAGTTTTGCCGTTAGTGCACACTCTCTTCACTCCATACACATGCATCACACTATCATTCACCTGTACAGCCTGAATATGCAGTGTGTGTTGTTCTTTCGTTCTTGGTGGAAATGCCCCTGCTCTCACTTCTCCATCTTGAAACTGACTTTTCACCGAGACAAAATCTGGAGACGTATGAACTGGAAAAGCTCTCAACAAATCCCTTCCAAAGAATGGGCACTGAGATTGTCTGCAACCACACTAAACACTGTGCCTTTGACTCTTTTGCCCAGTGCTGGAACATACAGTCCATCCTCCTCTAAGTACACGAGATCTTTGAGCAGTGGCTCCAACACAGCACTGTAACCCAATCTCTTCACATCCTCAGCCTTGCACTGAATTGCTAAGAAGATTGAGTTTAGCTCAGATCTGAGCAATGAGGGGACATCAGCTAACACCCAATACACAGCTGTAATTTTGTGTTTTTCCTGGATGTACCAAGAGGATTGCTGTTATGGAAATCTTGTTTTGTCTCATAAAGAATGACATGTAATTTTGCCGTCTGTGTTCAAAGATGACCTGTGTCAGCACTGTTCAAACCTCTGTGCTGCTTTTGGTGTCCTTCAATGCAGACTCAAAACAATTCCTGCCTTTAAGAAGGAACTGTCTGACTTCAGAGTGAGACAAGCTCCTGGACAATCATGCAGAGGTTGGTCTGTGACTTTGTCTCTTCTTGCAAGAATAATGTAATACAATTGTCTTAAACTTTCTCAAACGGCTCTCAGTCTGATTCCTGTGTTTTCTGTCTCCATGAGGTTTTCTTACTAGGAAAATTCTCCTGACAACTTGGTCCTTGGAGCCGGATTCCAACGTCCCTCTCGTCTCCAGAATCGGAGCTGAAACGTGCCGCTCAGGCTTTTCCTACAAAACGTCCTCCAGCTGAATTGTTGTAGGACGGATCCACTGGAGGTGAGAGGGGGACGGAATCCCAACAACAGTAAACAAACAGAGACGGATCCAGGATCAACTGAGACTGAGTGAGTTCTCTTTTGTATGAAAGATCCTCTTGTGTGGAAGGGACGGTGTGGACATCCGTCCATAGGGTGAGTAAGGCTGCACAGTGAGGTCAAAGTGAATACCAGCTTATTCCAGACAAATAATATCGGGTCAAACTTCTACTTGCTAGGTATCGGTATTCAAGGTTACCCTGTTTCAGGGAGGTAAAGGCGAATATAATATTATGGACAAACAATATTTGGTCTACTTTCCTTAATGCTGAATAGGCCAGAGTCCCTGTAAGAAGACGACAGGAATAAAAAAACGTTGTCCCGGACGTTAAAGATTTCAAGAGTGTTGGTGAACACTGGCGTGAATGAGAACTGGGTGAATGTGAGTTCTTCAGTTTTTTCTGGTACTAAAGTTGGGTGGTAGATATCCAGCGGTGTCTCAGTGTGAAGTACATTTACTGTGTAAAGTATATTTACTGTGGGGCCACACAGGACATGGAAACACACTGACTGGCCCGGTTGCTCAGGAAGTAATTTGCATACAAACCGGCGGCCGCTGGAGGGAGAGAGTATGAAAATATTCTTAAAGAACGCAATGAGTAAGTCCTGAAAGGGGGGGGGGGGGCAACTAATATGAGAAGTGATGTGAAGTACGATTCAAATGAATCTAAAAAGCTTGACTTTCTTTTACAATAATTCAAAAATAAGAAGTAACAGTTAATTTGAGACTCTGACAGACTGACTGGTGACAGGAGAAGGAGAGAGAGTGGGGGGGGTGGGGGGGGGGGGGGGGGGGGGGGCTCATATCATGAACGCTCCTCATGGTTCATACACAGAGTGAACAAGGGCCACCGAGAGAGACAGATATTCCTCTTTCTGCCTGAAAAATACTGGAAACATTCACAAACTTTTAGACTTTTTAGACAATTTGACTTATTGCCTTTTTCAAATGTTTCTTTCAGTACAGCTGTTTAGACAATTATGATTTGCTTGTTTGATTTGAGGTGTTTTGGGTGATTTAGAGTCTTATTATTAATAAATCAGTCATTTTGAGTTTTAAAAATGTTGTCTTCCTTCAGTACTTTTGCAGTACAGACAGAAGACACAGACAGTCCAGTGTGTGTGTAGGGGACACCTCACCACACTGAACAGCCTCGGAATAGAGAACATGGAACCTAAAACCAAAACAAACAGCAGCCTCCTAAAGCTCCAAAACTAATGTGTGAATGATAACTTCTAAAGACCGGAAGCTGAGTACTAAACTTGGTTAGAGACTATTTTAGTGGTAATAAATTCAACAATTTATTTTAAATTTAAACTTAAAAACAAAATAGATAAATTACGGAATACAATGGATGGAATAAGTGAAACAGAGAAGGTGAGTTCACTCCACAGCTCCTCCTTATCAAACTGCTGTTGAGCCCAGGAAGCTGAATGAAAACAACCATGGAGACACAGCCTGAGGAGGACATGTGAGTGATTCACTAGTTGTTCTGTTTAATAGAGAAATGTAAACAAACAAACATTAATACCAGTTTTTCTTTTCTTTTCTTTTGCTTTGAGTTTTGTTTGTTAAAATTATGTATCGGCAACGCCGCTCCGATCCACCGCTCCGATCCACCGCTCCGATCCACCGCTCCGATCTCTACTCTGCTTCCACCGTCACCAAACTCCAGGGTGTGGACTTTACTGAGACGTTAAGTACAGACACAATGAGAACTTCACTACAGCGTTAAGTACAGACACAATGATAACTTCATTACAGCGTTAAGTACAGACACAATGAGAACTTCATTACAGCGTTAAGTACAGACACAATGAGAACTTCATTACAGCGTTAAGTACAGACACAATGAGAACTTCATTACAGCGTTAAGTACAGACACAATGATAACTTCATTACAGCGTTAAGTACAGACACAATGAGAACTTCATTACAGCGTTAAGTACAGACACAATGAGAACTTCATTACAGCGTTAAGTACAGACACAATGAGAACTTCACTGAGACGTTAAGTACAGACACAATGAGAACTTCATTACAGCGGTAAGTACAGACACAATAATAACTTCACTACAGCGTTAAGTACAGACACAATGAGAACTTCACTGAGACGTTATGTAGAGACACAATGAGAACTTCACTGAGACGTTAAGTACAGACACAATGAGAACTTCACTGAGACGTTAAGTACAGACACAATGAGAACTTCACTACAACGTTAAGTACAGACACAATGAGAACTTCATTACAGCGGTAAGTACAGACACAATAATAACTTCACTACAGCGTTAAGTACAGACACAATGAGAACTTCACTGAGACGTTATGTACAGACACAATGAGAACTTCACTGAGACGTTAAGTACAGACACAATGAGAACTTCACTGAGACGTTAAGTACAGACACAATGAGAACTTCATTACAGCGGTAAGTACAGACACAATAATAACTTCACTACAGCGTTAAGTACAGACACAATGAGAACTTCACTGAGACGTTATGTACAGACACAATGAGAACTTCACTGAGACGTTAAGTACAGACACAATGAGAACTTCACTGAGACGTTAAGTACAGACACAATGAGAACTTCACTGAGACGTTATGTACAGACACAATGATAACTTCATTACAGCGGTAAGTACAGACACAATAATAACTTCACTACAGCGTTAAGTACAGACACAATGAGAACTTCACTGAGACGTTAAGTACAGACACAATGAGAACTTCACTGAGACGTTAAGTACAGATACAATGAGAACTTCACTGAGACGTTAAGTACAGATACAATGAGAACTTCACTGAGACGTTAAGTACAGACACAATGAAAACTTCACTACAACGTTAAGTACAGATACAATTAGAACTTCACTGAGACGTTAAGTACAGACACAATGAGAACTTCATTACAGCGTTAAGTACAGACACAATGAGAACTTCACTGAGACGTTAAGTACAGACACAATGAGAACTTCACTGAGACGTTAAGTACAGACACAATGAGAACTTCATTACAGCGTTAAGTACAGACACAATGATAACTTCACTGAGACGTTAAGTACAGACACAATGAGAACTTCACTGAGACGTTAAGTACAGACACAATGATAACTTCACTGAGACGTTAAGTACAGACACAATGAGAACTTCACTGAGACGTTAAGTACAGACACAATGAGAACTTCACTGAGACGTTAAGTACAGATACAATGAGAACTTCACTGAGACGTTATGTACAGACACAATGAGAACTTCACTGAGACGTTAAGTACAGACACAATGAGAACTTCACTGAGACGTTAAGTACAGATACAATGAGAACTTCACTGAGACGTTAAGTACAGATACAATGAGAACTTCACTGAGACGTTAAGTACAGACACAATGAGAACTTCACTACAACGTTAAGTACAGATACAATTAGAACTTCACTGAGACGTTAAGTACAGACACAATGAGAACTTCATTACAGCGTTAAGTACAGACACAATGAGAACTTCACTGAGACGTTAAGTACAGATACAATGAGAACTTCACTGAGACGTTAAGTACAGATACAATGAGAACTTCATTACAGCGTTAAGTACAGACACAATGAGAACTTCACTACAACGTTAAGTACAGATACAATTAGAACTTCACTGAGACGTTATGTACAGACACAATGAGAACTTCACTGAGACGTTAAGTACAGATACAATGAGAACTTCACTGAGACGTTAAGTACAGATACAATGAGAACTTCACTGAGGCGTTAAGTACAGACACAATGAGAACTTCACTACAACGTTAAGTACAGATACAATTAGAACTTCACTGAGACGTTAAGTACAGACACAATGAGAACTTCATTACAGCGTTAAGTACAGACACAATGAGAACTTCATTACAGCGTTAAGTACAGACACAATGAGAACTTCACTGAGACGTTAAGTACAGACACAATGAGAACTTCACTACAACGTTAAGTACAGACACAATGAGAACTTCACTGAGACGTTAAGTACAGATACAATGAGAACTTCACTGAGACGTTAAGTACAGACACAATGAGAACTTCACTGAGACGTTAAGTACAGATACAATGAGAACTTCATTACAGCGTTAAGTACAGACACAATGAGAACTTCACTACAGCGTTAAGTACAGACACAATGAGAACTTCACTGAGACGTTAAGTACAGACACAATGAGAACTTCACTGAGACGTTAAGTACAGACACAATGAGAACTTCATTACAACGTTAAGTACAGACACAATGATAACTTCATTACAACGTTAAGTACAGACACAATGAGAACTTCACTGAGACGTTAAGTACAGACACAATGAGAACTTCACTACAGCGTTAAGTACAGACACAATGAGAACTTCATTACGACGTTAAGTACAGACACAATGATAACTTCATTACAACGTTAAGTACAGACACAATGATAACTTCATTACAACGTTAAGTACAGACACAATGAGAACTTGACAAAACACAAAGACACACTCCGACATGCATCCAACACTCCACAGGGTGGGGGGGGGGGGGGTGGGGGGGGCGGGAGATGTGGCTCACCCCAGCACCTCCCGCTGGGGTCTCGCCCCGGCTCGGGGTTAGTGCGGCTGGAATGCGGGGGGCGCGCTCCCTCAGGTGTGGTGCTCGTGGGGGGGCTGAGGTGCGGCGCTCCTTCCCCATTCGTTGTTAGATTAGTGTAGAATGGGATCTCATGGTGGCCGGATGGGGGCTGGGCTGGCGGCCTGGGGGGGTGAGAGGCATCGATACCGCCCCCCCCCCCCCAAGTGTGTGAGTGTGTGAGTGTCTGTGTCTGTGTTGGGGGGGTGGGTGTATCTATCAAAATCGGGGCTGTTTCATCATAAGTTTGTATATTTATGTAATTTGAGCCGTACGATGTGCATTTTCACATGTTTATACTTTTCATTTTTGTGGTGGTTGTAGTTCTCACGGCGTTCTGGTACTCACCAAGAAGTTATGATAATAAACGCCCGTTCCAAAAAACAGAATCTGTGTCCATGGTCGTGAGGAGAGCTACATATTCAATTTCTAAATGATAGGCGCTTGTCCAGCACTTGTGTAGGTGTGGTTGAGTATTCAATTGAATTCTCTTAAAACTATGACTAAAATGTTTCTCTTGTTATTTCGGGAGATGACAGTTTATAAAGTTTTTGGATGAGAGTCCTTTAACTCTGCTTCTAAATGAGATACAAGCATGAAATAAAGTGTTATATATAAAACTCCTGACTCATTCTAGCTGCTGTGCTGTGGTTTGGCATGTTCACCCACAGGGGACGACACAAAACATGATAGATTTCCCCAAATTGTCAATGCCAATTTTAAATTCTAACCAATCAGCTGTATTTCTTACCTAGCCAAACCCCCCAGGGCACCCCAACTTTTGTATGCCACATCCCCATTTCTGAGAAACAGCCATTTTTAAAAAGAACTACTTTTCCTTAAAGCTGCTCCTCACTCTGTGATGGCAGAGCCTGTGAGGTATGTAGTTCTTCTGGTTTGTAAACCTGCAGATAATTTCTTACCAAACGTTGTAGTGTAAAAGCAAATTACGACAAACACATGAATGGAGAGCAAAATCAATCAATCAACTTTGTTGTCATTGCAACAAGTACAACGAAATTCATTTTAAACTTGGGGAAAAGGGAGACGACGAGAGAAGAACGAAAAGCAGATTAAACTGTGCTCCCTTACAGAGCACAGTGTGTAATTAGGAAATAAAACACCTCAGCACATTGAAAGCATCAACACAGATTACAACATATCTCCAAGACAAAGCACATGTGGGCATGGTGGGGGGTCGGGGGGCGGCGGGGGTCGGAGCACACAGCCTCAAGTAGGCGTGCTGCTCACCTTCTCCAACTGCCTCTGTGTGGGGGGCGGGGAGGGGTGGGGAGGGGCGGGGAGGGGCCGGGAGGGGCGGGGAGGGGCCCAACAGAGGCGGTGAAGCAGGACCGTTTCTTATTTCTGCGTTACGTTTCCACAATATTTTTAGGGCATTTGAGCGCGTTGCCTGGGTGACCGTGACGACGCCCCGACCACTTTTACCGCACTCACAGAAGTTGAGATTATCCGCTGTCAATAGCTAATTTACAACAATTCACAGACTCATCTCGCTTACAGATTATCCATCGCTGCGATCAGAGTACATCTTCCTGTCGTCGTTTTCCTGCATCTGTTCTTTTTAGAACTTTATTCATTTGCAGAACAATGAATGTACCAATGAGAGCGTGGCCCAATGTAACGGAGTAAAAGAACAAATATTTTGTCAGAAATAACAATGGCTATGAATGATATTTTTGGAATTGCTTTCAGAGCAATCTCAGAACGGCTTCTCTCTCCGTCGCCATGGTGATGAAAGACGATCAGCGTCAGGACTGTCGCAGAACCTGCAGTGATTTTGGTTCATAGTAGTGTAGCGATTATAATGCAAACTGTTCCCACTGAAGGCTGCTGTACGTCTCACTCTATTTCTCTTGTTTCATCACTTTATTAGGTTTTGAAAACTTTTCAACCCAGAATCTAATCACGTCTGGCTTGGAGCCGTCACCCCGCAGAGGGGGTGGGGGCTTGTAGTGAGCCCTTATTGGCTAATTAACGTTAAACTTTTTACCTTTGAGTAAGCCTACCCCCAAACGCAAAGGAGCCAATAGCGTTAAACTACCAACCGACCGGAGGAGTTTTTGTAGAGAAGTACTAGAGCTGGCAACACTTCTGATGTTTACTGGGTTCAGTCGGCGATACGAGGCGTCTCAGCCGGCGAAGGCTCATATGTATTAGCAACAGTTGTTCAGAGCGTCGTCAAAGGTCAAACTCCGGCTCTGCATCTGGATTCGAGCTGTCACAGACTGCTGCTAAATACCATACTGAATGAACAGCTTGAGCTTAAAACATATATTTATACAATCACACACAATGAACCATCAAAATATGAAATGGAATACTCTAATCTCGACTGTTTTCCCAGTTTCTTTACCAATATACCCTTACAAATACAGCAGCAAGTCACAGACATTTCATTATTTTTCCGCTATCAGTTTGGAGGTGTCTCCCGGCGCCAGCAGCACCCTGTCCCCCTGAGGAACCCTGGGTCCTGGTCAGCAGCACCCTGTCCCCCTGAGGAACCCTGGGTCCTGGTCAGCAGCACCCTGTCCCCCTGAGGAACCCTGGGTCCTGGTCAGCAGCACCCTGTCCCCCTGAGGAACCCTGGGTCCTGGTCAGCAGCACCCTGTCCCCCTGAGGAACCCTGGGTCCTGGTCAGCAGCACCCTGTCCCCCTGAGGAACCCTGGGTCCTGGCCAGCAGCACCCTGTCCCCCCGAGTAACCCTGGGTCCTGGCCGGCAGCACCCTGTCCCCCCGAGGAACCCTGGGTCCTGGCCGGCAGCACCCTGTCCCCCCGAGGAACCCTGGGTCCTGGCTGGCAGCACCCTGCCCCCCCTGAGGAACCTTGGGTCCTGGCCAGCAGCACCCTGTCCCCCTGAGGAACCCTGGGTCCTGGTCAGCAGCACCCTGTCCCCCTGAGGAACCCTGGGTCCTGGCCAGCAGCACCCTGTCCCCCTGAGTAACCCTGCGTCTTGGCCAGCAGCACCCTGTCCCCCCACCGGCTCCGCTACAGAACCACCAAGATCACCAATGATTTTCACTTCATCCAGAAAATACCTGGAGATTGTTTTTCCTTTTCTCTTTGAAGGCTTAAGGAGTTGCTATGCAGCTAAACACATGGTACCTGCTAAGAGTAGGTCTTCACAAAATATTAATGCTTGTCAGTGTGGATACACACATCTTTAGTAGGAACTTATAGTCAGTGTTAGTGTGGACTGGCCATACAGTAAAATTAGTTGATGCCTGATTGTCGGAAGAAAAGAAAGACACAAGCATCACAGCATATGCACCGTCTACGCGCTGTCTAGTAGGGAGAGAAGCATGACCCAGACACGAAAATAAGTCCAATTGAAATGTATTAGTTTGAAATTTATTAAGGGTAACATGAAAAAAAGGGGCAAAACGTACCACAGAACACGAAAAATAAATTACATTTTGTGACCATTTGACGAGCGGCCATGAGACTGGGTTGATGACAGCACAGAAGTGAAAGTGAAACTAAAGAGAAGAAGGCAGCCAGTTGGTCTCTAAAGACTCTCGAAGCCGGGACAGTCTAGCTGCTGCGCTCAGAGACGAGCTTCAGAACTGACAATTCATTGAGAATAAACAGTTTGCAAAGGCAAAAAAATGGTGCGCCCTCGGATAATGCCGTAATGTTAGAGGGGCCTTTCTGAACTCTATAAAAGCTGAATTGAGACTCCCAGAGCAGACTGCACACTGCCGCTGTCTGTCTGTCTGTCTGTCTGTCTGTCTGTCTGTCTGTCTGTCTGTCTGTCTGTCTGTCTGTCTGTCTGTCTGTCTGTCTATCTTGATCGTCTGTCCACTAGAATGTCTAGGTTCTCCCGTCGTTAATGCTAAGAGCCGATGGTTCTCTGCTGCCGTGTGTGTGTGTAGTTTCATTACACAAACTAACAACAGCACCAGCTAGTGGCCCAACATGTTAAATACATTGTTTTCAGAAAGTGTAAACTTTTCTGAAATGAAAACACAAAAACTATGTAAACAGAACCTTGAAATCATGAACTATTGTTAAACTCAGAAGTTTCAGCTGTCAGAGCCGGTTTTGAAAAGGTCTGTCAGGTATTTGAATTTATTGTAGTCCTTCATGAGATGCTCTTCAACACACACACACACACACACACACACACACACACACACACACACACACACACACACACACACACACACACACACACACACACACACACACACACACACACACACACACACGGTACAGGGTGGATCTGACAGATGGATGTGATTAATATCCTAATGAAGCTCTGCCGACGGTTCCTGTTTACAGCTCGGTTGCTAGGCAGTGACATCAGCTGATCCCTCCCTCTCTCCCTCCCTCCTCTCTAATCCCTGCTCTCTCTCTCTCTCTCTCTCTCTCTCTCTCTCTCTCTCTCTCTCTCTCTCTGTGGCAGAGTGTGGTGGTATCGGAGAGGAGAGAGCAGGAGGAGGTAGCAGTATGAGGCTGTCAGACAGCATGGTCTGGGTCTGAGGACACTCTGCAACAGACGCAGCAGCAGTAGCAGCAGCAAAGGAGAAGCAGTAGAGTGGTCCTCTCCTCACCCGGACCCCCGTGCACCCGGCAGCTTCCACCTCCTCCAGAAACCCCCGGGAGGACAAAGGAGGTTGGGCTTGTTTATCATTTTTTTGGGGGGGGGAGTGGGCTCCGGGCTGGACCGCATGCATGACACAACGCAAAGGCGAGAAGCCCACCATCAGCATCCAGGAGCACATGGCCATTGACGTCTGCCCTGGCCCCATCCAGCCCATCAAGCAGATCTCCGACTACTTCCCCCGGTACCCGCGGGGCCTCCCCCCTGCCGTGCCCCACATTGGGCCCCTGCGCTCTGCCCTCTCCGCCACCTCAGCCGCTGCCTCCCCCGCTGCCTCCACCGCTGGACCTGAGCGGCCCAATGAGGATAACCCGGACCGGGCTTGTGCCGGAGCCTCCGCCCCCGTGCAGACCAGCAGGAGGGACGAGGAGCCCGACGTAGAGGGATACGACTCCGATGACTCTAGTGAGTGCAGCTTTCATTCTTACTTATCTTATTTTGCCACCAGTTGCCAGGCACCCCTCTCCATCACCACCTGCAGGATTCTTTCACCTTTCCTCCCCTCGGTTCCCCTCATCCATCTCGCTCTGTGCTGCAGCGAACTCGTTCCCGACAGGCGGCCAACTGTTGCTGCTGTGAAGAATGCACCCCCTTCCTCCCTCTTCCTCCCCCCTCCTCCACATCCAGCTGAAAGGATGCTATGTGTGATTTGCCCAGAGCAAACGCCTGTCAGCTGGTGCATGCCAGCGTTCCTCCGTGTCTGCAGGTGGCTCGCTGCATGCTGTTGATCAGACGCTCACCGGTTCACATGTCTTCTCGTTGGTCGCAGGTTTTTCTGTGTGTTTTATTTTGGTGTGCACCTTTAAGGCACTGTTGGCAAGACAGGCAAGACGCATATTGTCTGTTTCTGTGACACTTTCCAAAAGGGTGTGTGTGTGTGTGTGTGTGTGTGTGTGTGTGTGTGTGTGTGTGTGTGTGTGTGTGTGTGTGTGTGTGTGTGTGTGTGTGTGTGTGTGTGTGTGTGTGTGTGTGTGTGTGTGTGTGTGTGTGTGTGTGTGTGTGTGTGTGTGTGTGTGTGTGTGTGTGTGTGTGTGTGTGTGTGTGTGTGTGTGTGTGTGTGTGTGTGTGTGTGAAAGCCTCCACCGAATGCCATTCCTTCAGTCCAACAGGTCTTTGGAGCCTCGGTGCTAAATGGGAAATTAAAAACACGCCGACGTAAATCAAAGACGTGTTTTTCACTCCCAGTAAAATGTGAAATGTGACGCTCCAACCAGGAGAGCAGAGTGAAAGCTGTTGCTACCTGAAGCATTTTTCAGGATGCGCTTGCATGAGCTGGACAGCAAAATGGAGGCAGATGATCGTCTGAATAGAGGCAAGGGGGCAACTGTGTCACTTTCTAATTCCATCCATCCTCTATACTGCTTTACTCAACTTAGTTAAGGGAGCTCATGGTCCCGCCAGCTCCCTTAACTAAAGGCGCAGTTCCATTGCACTTTCTGTGCCGGAGTGTCACGGGGCGGGGCAGGTTTTCCCGTGGCCCCACTGAAAAGTTGTGGATGGCACGGAAAGAATCCACGACCTCCGTACGATTTTCCGCTCCCCCTCTATTGAGGTACCTCGCCCCGAGGAACGGGTCTGTGAGGAGGAGCGACAACGCAGCCGTCTGCTGATTGGTAGTGACGATCGACACTCTCAACTCGCCCTCAATATTTCATCATTTCATCATTTCATCAGCTGTAAACCCAGCAGTTGTTGTTACACATGTCGCTTTGTGCTCAATGGTTGATATGTTAACTGGACTTATTGAAAAGTCAGCGCCCGACACAACATCGTGGTCTTTTAACGAGATACAGATGCTCCTCTCAGGAACAGGAGGAGGACGGTGCTGTTCACGATGAGAAAGTTTAACCTGATTCACAGAGAACTCGGACGGCCGCCGTCCACTTCCGTGTTCTTCATCGGACGCATCTCCAAGTCGTTCACAACCCCGCCTGCATGTTTACCGTACTTTCTGTGGTGGGACCGCGCGACAGAGTTGGTCCTGTGTGCACTTTGCCGTACCGTAACCGCCCATTGCGCCTCACTCCGACACATAATACACGGTGGAACGGCGGCTTTAGGTTATGCAATATAGAACAGTGGTTCCCTACCTTTTTCTTGAAGGACCAACATTATTTACTATTGTAAATTTAAACTTGAAAGTTTTTATTTCAGTATGTGAGCTTCCGAAACTCTTTAGCATGCAGTATGCACTACTGAGCGAGATCGGGATTACTGCTGGTGATTAAGTTGCTGGTGTTGTACGATCTATCGTTCTCTTCAGCTTTAATGAGTACTCCATTCAGTAATTATAAATAAATCGGTATCAGGATGTGTGCATCACTGGTACATTAGTCAAACAGAATTGTGTAGAAGATGAGCGCCTTCCTCAGATCAACATGTCGATGCTTCTCCGGGTCATTCGTCTCCAGCATCCCTCTATGGAGGAATTTTGTGTACAAGGCCCATGTGATGACAGGTTAATGTGTGACAGCAGTGCAGCTTCTGTGGGAGTTAATCCACGCAGAGCGGTGTGCAGCGGGGGGGACTTAGGCCTGCGCTAATCCAGAGTGGACAGGAGGGCAGAGGGCAGAGGGGGGGAGGCGGAGAGTGGGGGGTGGGGCTCGGACCTGGCAGATGTTGCCATCCGACCTCTGCAAGCCGAGCAGGATTTCACCCAGCAGGGAGAAAGAGAGGCAGAAATACATTCTCCTAATCTGTGAAAACAGCCCTTCATCACTGGGAGAGCTGACCTTTATAGCACTAGGGTTTTTTTTTTTCTTGTTCTTTTGTTTCCAGCCATCACAACATAGGGTTTCGTAATGTTCTTGTTGGTGTAGTGTGAAGTGTGTGTGGGAATCAATATCATCGGCCACAAAATGATCGCTCTGCTCGCTTTTGTACTGAAAGACTGATTTTCACTCTCACTCTTCTTCACAGTGGCTATTTATGAATCAGCTCTGTTTTTTACTCCAAAAATACCAAAAGATCCATTTTAAAACCTCAAAACTGTTTAACCTCGGTAACCCTTCAATTGTCAAGAGTAACTTTGGCGTTTTGTTTCAGAAAAGTTTCACGTTTACACGGAAATGGCAGGAACACTGAAAATGATGTAGTTAGCATGCTGGGCCACTAGTGGGTGCTGTTTTTTTTTTGCAATGTAACCAGACACATGCTCAATTTTTAGATTTCTTTCTTTTTCATTTTTTTTTTTACAATCAAAGCATCATTACAAAACATTCAAAGCAGAAAATATTGAAGCAAAATCCACAGAATCTTTCAGATCTCACTCAAAACCAGATAATTATGGTTAAGAGTTTTTACTTATTTTTTTAATCACATTAAACAAAGCAGCTCCAATCAGATTAATTAACAACCACTGGATGCTAAATGTTACTTGATATCAATGCCTTTTCACTTGAAACCTTGTCATGTAAATGGGGCCTCAATCTTGAATTAGACAACATCCTTGTTGCTTTGTAACGTAGAATATAGGGATTTCAAAATTTTACTTATGAAAGATGTGAAACTCGAGGCCCGTGGGCCACGTCTGGTCCGGCACTTCGTTTCATGATTCCTGTGGGAGCTTTGGATTAATTTAATCTAACATGCTGTGTGACAGCGTTAAGTCTGTATAAAATACCTATCCCACAATGCATTTCTCTGTGTTGTGGTGCGGTGCGTGCTGTGACAGCTTTGTGATGTTTTGCCTGTGTGCTTCTCTCTTAAGCTGAAGAGGTTTTAGATTCGAGAACAAAATATCACAAATATTAATGTTGAGAGC
Organism: Lipophrys pholis; assembly: GCF_963383615.2. NCBI lineage: Eukaryota > Metazoa > Chordata > Actinopteri > Blenniiformes > Blenniidae > Lipophrys > Lipophrys pholis. The sequence goes on along the minus strand of NC_137634.1, from coordinate 26,053,214 downwards.
AAAAAGGTCAGTCTGAAAGGAACCAATCCTAATTCATGCCAACAGAAATATACCTCTATATGTTGTACAGCATGTTAAAACGTAATCAGAGGCGACAGCAGAGAGATGTCGCGACTCCCTCAAATAAAAGCAGCCGTGGTTTGGTTGGCGACCCTGTCGTGCAAATGAGTTCAGCTCTACTTCCTTCGAGGGTTAAACATTAAATCTTCATCTGTTCTCACCCAGAAAACATCAAACATGATCGCACGTTACTTTCAGATATGGAGGCTTTAAACAAGTACTTGCAAGGATTTGTTTTTTTGCTTATGATGGAACGAAGCCAAAACTTTGCAAACAGCCGACAGAAAAGTGTCCGGTGGTGTGACTTTGTTCCGTCCTTGTTTCCAGTCCAGACGAGACGAGTCTAACTTGTTCCGAGGGGATTGTTTGTGTCTGCGTGTCCCTCTGTGACCTGCTCAGTGCACTCTGCCTTCAGCCTGATGTGTGCAGATCCAAATAATCCTCCAGTAGACGAAGCAGGTTGAAGATTGAGAAACCAGAATGTATAAACCCTAAAAACAGAAGCTGAAAGCAGGAGGCTGTTGAATCGTGGGAGAAATGCTGTTGAACCCAGTGGCGGCTGGTGGTAAAAAGATTTGGGAGGGGGGGGTATTACAACATAACAATAAACTACTTAAACATAACTTCTGCTCTCCTCTCCTTCAGGCCAGCACATCTTTCAATCACTTTCTGATTGAAATCTGTCATTTCCCGAACAAGAGTCTTTTCCACGGAGAGCATGGCCAGAGCATGAAGCCTCTCCTGGGTCATGGTGTTTCTGAGAAAAGCTTTTACTCTCTTCAAGGTTGAGAAGCACCTCTCAGCTTCTGCTGTGGTCATGGTGTGGTGGGGAGGATCTTTCAAAGAGTTCGAGTTTGTTAGACCTCTTCAACATTGTTCTCCATGAAGAGCTGGAAAAGGTCCACAGCACCACAACAGACTCTGGACTCTTCTTTGCTGTAGATGAGACCAAGTTCTGTCTTCTGCTTGCTTCCATTCAGCATTGGGTCGGCCTTCACAGAGCTCTGAGGAACAGCTTCAGGAAGTGACCTGTGGTGTTCCTCAAACCTGTCCCCCTGCAACAAGATGGTCTGTGAAGGAGAAGCGCTCCCTGGTGTCCCAGAATGGTGTTGCAGACCTACACAGAGAATAAACACAAAAACACATAGAGAACAAAATGTATATGTAATTCATTTAGGCAGTTTTGGTGACACTGTTACCCTCTGTTGCTGCATGATTTTGGAAAAAAAAACAATCTTGCAGTTATTTTGACTACTGCAATTGTGATATGATTTGATATAATTTTGAATTGTTTTCATCGTCATAAAGAAAACCCTGACAAAATAGTGCTGATTGGGTGATAGGCTGTAACATCTCTGCAAAATGACAAGGATATATTTAAAATGGTATTTCAAAGTACATTTCTGCTCTAACAAATATTACAACCTCCAAATAAACATGGACTATGACAGATTTCTACAACATAGCCTCACCTCCTCTGCAACCCTTTGACGATCCTCTGAACTGAGTACCCCACGTCTCTTTGCTGGCAGAGCGCCACTGCTTTCCTCACCCATGGAATGGAGAGAATTTCCGTGAAGGATAAATCATGATTATAATCAAAAAGGGGAAAACAGATCATGTAAATAGTGATGACCATAATACTAACAGGAATACTTATGACCTGATGTTTTGTCTGTCCTGCTCAAACTGCCGGACGCTCCCTTTAATGAGAACAGAATCTCTGTTCTTCTTCTGGAGCTTGGCATGGAGGAGGTCCACATGTGGCATGATGTGGTGAAAAAGTTCCAGAAAGAACTGAAAGTTCTGACGTTGCAGCAGCATGGCCATGGCTCCCGCCTCTCTGATGGTAAAGGTGTCAAAGTCACCTGAGTCTCGTTTGTTCTCAAAACACTGAATGAGATCCTCTCAGTGTTCAAACAGTGTTGGTGGCTCGGCCGTGAAAGTTCCATCTGACATTGCTGGATGTCGGTGGTCTACGGGCCACGAGTTTATCAAGAACAGCTGTAGGTCTGGGTGATCTGGAAAAGAAGCTGGCAAATCCACAGAGGTCAGAGAAAAAGATTCTCACCTTGGAAACGTGAGCGGTGGCCTGCCGCATGATCAGGTTGAGTCGATGTGCAGAGCAGTGGATATAGCGGGTATTTGGGTACACATCTGGTTTTTCTCTGAACATCTGCAGTGGCACCCCTCATCCCACTGACTCCATCATACGCCCGGCAGACGAGCTTACTTTACTGATCCTCAGGATCCTCTTAACGCAGTAGCAATGGACTCGGAGGTCGCCGACTGCAGAGGAATGAACTCAAAACTCTTTCCTGCACGTTGTGTTTGTCATCAATGGAGGCAGTAGAAGCACAAGTTGGGACTGTGTTGAAACATCTGTGGTCTCATCTGCCTGGATTGATACAAAAAAACACTCTTTTGAGCTTCTTTGATTGTTTGCTCCCTTGTTCCAGACAGCAAACAGTCCAGGAGCTCCTTTTGAACAGTTTTTGAAGAACCCTTAAAGACAGTGGCGTTCTCAAGGTGCTCTCTCAAAGCTCCATCCAGAGAGGCAACACAATCCACCAACCCAGGAACTACCCCAGGGTTAACAGAGCTCTCTCTCTCACCATGGCCACGTAAAGCCAGCTCAAAGGCCCCGCGCAGTCAGTCTACTGTTCTGGATAGTTTGTGAGGATTCTTCGTTGTGTCTTCTAATGCTAACTCTATAGCCCTCACCTGATTGTTCAGCAATGCTAAATCTGCCCAAAAACTTCAGCTTCATGCTGTTGTCGAGATGGCTCCAGCTACTTTCAGAGTTGTTTCAGGTCCCTTACTCCCATTGTTTTCCACAAAGCTTCGGTGCTTTGAAAAAGCAGACAGGTAAAGCAATAAAAAGCATCGCTCACTTCTAATCCAGCTGGTGTTCAGCATAAACAATGCGGAAGAAGTCCCAGGTGGAACTCCGTCCTCGGTCACCTGCCTGCTGCTGGATCTTTGAGTCTGGTTGGTCCGGTCCAAGCTCCTTTATCCACTTTTTTTTTCTCCAGCGAACACCTTGTGACAGGACTTTTTTTGTAAATTAGTGACTGAATTTTCTTTTTCCGCCGCCATCGTCTCCTTTTCTGGTCGCTGTCCCATTCTTCAGTTTGCGTCTGTATGTTTGAGTGACAGTCACACAAGCACGTATACGCTGCCAGGGGCGTGACTTTGATTGACAAGTGTCATGATGAATCAATCAGATTGGATGAAGAAGGACACAAAAAGCATTGATTGGCCGAAGAGAATCTTTAAGTAGCCAATTAGAGACCAGAATTAAGTCACATGGAAGCCAAAAGTTTAAGAACACACATACACACTCATTTGGCCGACGCCCCGCCATTGAAACATATTGAAACGTATGTCTTTAGGTCCACACAAATAAACAACCCTAAATAAACTCGGTAGGAAATGGGAATGCTGAAAAATCAAAAGTCAGACACATTTTAGGAGTGACCAGATGTGACAATTACTTTTTACTACGTAATTTATGTTTACTGTGTCTATAAATTTTTCCTGCAATTATGATGGGGTGGCACCCTAGCGCCCCCTAGTAACAAGCCGCCACCTGAACTTAACATCCAGATTATAGAGCTTCTTCCTTGTATAACATCCAGATTATAGAGAATCTTCCTCCTCTAACATCCGGATTATAGAGCATCTTCCTCCCACTGCATGAGCAGATGTTTTCATTCATCATTACACCCAGTGTGGACAGCTTTGTCTTTATGACTCTCTAAAGAAGTAACCCATCACTTCAGTGAAGTACCGACACTATAAGTTGATCTGTCACATTCCAGGTTCATACAAACGCCAAAGCAAAGCCGCTCGCCATCCTCCCTGCTCATTAGGCAAATAGACACAAACATCTGCCGGAGCATCGTCTTAATGATTTTGCAATCACCTGAAGAGTCATCACTGATGGCGGATAATTACAATGTCAACACCACTACTCCCCTCCCCACCCCCCACCCCCCACCCCCAAAAAAGAAAAAATAGACATTGAAGGAGCATATGAAGTATATTGGATGAGTTATCCAAACTGTGAGTCATCTGCATGCTTGTCAGCAGCCTCAACTAGTGTCCAGGCGTGAATATACATCATGAAGAAAGAACAAGTCAATGTTTGGGCCGTAAGCAATGCCCCAAATAATCCCAAACTGTTTCTGCTGCTGCTCTGCTGCTGCTACATGTTTTCTACATGACGAAGCCTGAGCATTTTCAAAATGTTCCACCTTGGTAGCCGTTTCCACAAAGTTTCCTTTACAGAGGCTCCGAGCTCAAGTTTTGTGTCAACAGACACCCAGATCCCAACAAAAGTTTTGAGTGAAATCATTGTTGTGTAAACACGCCCTTAAGCTGAACAATCATCACATAAGATTCCTGCAACAATAAGATGATATATCACAGCTTTCTTTTCTGGGTGAGTTTAAGAGTGACTCACAGTAAAACTTCAGACTCGTCTTGTTTTCACCCGACAGATGAAGAACATTTATTTTTTAACTTCTGCAGTTGAAGATACATTCAGCTCGTCGGGTATCCCGGGTGTTGCACACTGACATGTCCCTGGAGCAACACATAAATAACAATGGTTCTTATGGCTACACTATACATCTCTTCCTTTGGTTAGGATGCTTTATTCAGCATGACTTTATTTGCAGCAGACAAAAACCGAGGCGAAGACTGGGTCCTGCTAGTTAAACACCTCAGTGGTGAGAGGTATTTTACACTCTGAAACATCTCTCACCAGCTGCAGATCCTCCAGGAACGTAGCCGCTGTGTTTTGAAAGTGTAGAATCCATTCCAACCCATTCAGGCTGTTGTTGTGGCAGCCCATCTCAGGTAAAGACTTTTAGGCCCCGTGTACACAACAACGACTACGAGTTTAAGCTTTAATGCCAACTACCAAAATCTAACAGCTGCAAAACAGAAATTGAAAACATAATGTCATATAAGCAACCCGTGTCTACTTTCTTCACTTTTGGGGGGGGGGGACTTTTACACGACACCAGTGTGTGGATTCACTGTGTCGGCAAAGTTTTTATACCGGTTTCCAAGGTGGAAAGATTTTTTCACGGTCGCTATTCCCTCCTGCAGAGATTACCAGAGGCTACGAACGCTCTTACCGCGCATGTGCACATCTCTCCCCCTCCCTCCCCCCCCCCCCCCCCCCCCCCCCCCCCCCCCCCTTCCTTCTGCTCATCCAGTCGTAAACAAACATGGCGGACCCGTAGTGGGTCCATATTCTAGTTTTATCCTCCAGATCAGTAGTTTTATAGTTGAGACTCTCCCTGATAGCATCTGATGTGTCATCAGACCATACGAATGTCAGGTTCTCTCCATTTTCTTCAGGTTTATAGCCTTTTGTTCTCTGCACATGTCTGTGTGGTTTCATTACAAAATCAAGCAACAGTGCCCTCCTGTGGCCCGACATAGTAACTACATCGTTGTCTGAGTATCCGCTGCTGCAGTGTAAACACTCCTTTTTTCAAACGGATTAGGTGTTGTCACGTGAAACGTCATGGAAACGGGGCCTTAAAGTTCATGCAGATCCTCATGATGATGTAATGCCGCCGTCATGTTCTGAAACTGACCAAAGCAATGGGTTTGTTTTTAACACACTTGATGAACTGTATGTCAACGAAAGTTTTCAAACTGACCCGGCGACCCAGTAACTCAGTGACTCAGGGCTGGTGTAAACATCTTTAATTGGCTTTGTGAGCTGGCTCAGCGAACCTGTCTGGCCTCCAGAGTTGGTATTGTGTCGGAATGCCGAATGCCAAAATGGCTCAATTATGTTGTTTAAACATTGTTATAATGCAACTGTTGTCATGGAAACACACCAACTACCAAAGAGTAAGTGGCTTGTGTTGAATATAAATTGTGAGGTACAGAGACGAGGGATCTTCCTTCAGGACAGCATTTGTCTGAATGTTACAAGAAAGGTGACCTGACCTTTGTGTACCTATCTGCTTTTTGTTGTTGTGGTGATCACGTCAATAATGCTGTGACATCACAGCTTGTAGAAAAACGTGAAGGAACGCGACCCATCTGTTCAGATTTGAACCAGAAACAGCAGTTATGACACGGCAACGATTTCAAGTGAAACCTTTCGTTGTGTTATGGGTGTCCGTTTACGCCACAATGGAGATCGGGTGTCATCCCAGATAGACGATTCCCAGTTAGATGATAGTGTTGATTTTCCAGATAGACGATTCCCAGATAGACTATTCTCATTTAGACAACTTATTATAATAAGTGAATTATTTGTGACATTTCAGTGACCTCGGGTGAATAGTATTGTATTTTTACACATAAAGAGGGGAGGCGGCCACTGCTGAGCTACTTTATGTGTCTTTATATAACACATGTTTTTAGTCCGACATCGGGACCCAGCTTTTTATTTATTTTTTCTTTCCCTGGCCGTTGTTGCTCTACTTTTTGTCTTTATAAAACATGTGTTTTTAGTCCGACATGCTTTTTTTTTTTTCTTCCCGCTACCTTTTCAAAGAATCTATGTGTCTTTATGTGTAAAAATACATTACTATTCACTCTAGGTCACTGAAATGATACAAATAATTCACTTATTAATAATTTACTTAGTCATCTATCTGAGAATCGTCTATCTGGGAATCGTCTAACTGGGAATCGTCTATCTGGGATGAAACCGGAGCTCGAAGCCAGTGAAAACACAACTTTTTGAAAATGTTCAAGCCCAGTCTCCCTGCAGACTGCAGAAATGCTGCTGCATATAACGGTGTGCACCATGGCTGTCGTAAGTAGTTGTGCAAATGCTCAGTTGCTGGATAATAACAACAATGATTTCCTTCGTGGTGTCATGACAACAATCCAACTTGGTGGTCTGTCCACTAGAATGTCCGTGTTCTCCCATTGTTAATGTTTAGAGCCCGTTGTTCTCTGCTGCATGTGTGTCTGTGGTTTCATTACAAAAACAAACAACAGTGGCCCAACATGCTGACTTACATTGTTTTCAGCATTTCAGAATATTGCCGTCCAAATGTGAAACTTTTCTGAAACGAAAACGCAAAACCGATGCGTTTTCACTTGAAGCGTTGTTGTGTAAACAAGACTTTAAAGTGTATTACACTTAATGGTTGGATTTGATTAACTTGCAATGTGTAAACACCAAAGTGTACTACGAAGCTGGATTTTCTCTTATCGAGATAACTCGAAGGATTAACCCTGGGTTTTCTGTACTACGACGCTCGTTCACTTCTCACTGGGAAAAATCACCCCGGCAACTGACCGGAGCAGGACATGTTCTAGATAGGAGGTCAGAGCTCCACTTCCTGACCAATCAGATATCTTGGAAAATGCCTCGCCCATTCTTAAATGATGGTGATTGCGGCAGAGCGGAGATGAGAAAGTCATTCAGAACAATCTTTTTGACATGATAAAATAAACCCTCGGCTGCAGCAGCAGTGTTGCTTTTAGCTGCTGGATGCGTTTTAATTCTTCATATTATCAGAGAATAACTGATCCTTCAGTAAACTGCTCCTGTAAACTGCGCTGCAGAGTTTCTCCGTGTGTGATTGGTCAGATGCTGCAAACTCCGCCCCTTTCACGTGAACGCGCACACGTAAGTCTGGGTTGAACCAGCGAGTTCATAACCTGCTTCGTAGTAACGGTGATCAGGATCGCGTACATCTAGATAAGTCAACCTAGGTAACAAAGAGATCAGGATATGTTGATCAGGGTTCGTAGAACAGGCCTCTGGTCTCGACTGTTACAGCCTCAAACTTCCCAGAATTCTTGGTCATTTACTGAATGTATATTTCCTGGTATGTTATGTTCAATACAATTCAATTGATAAAAACAGCTGCAAAACACTGCAACTCTCCTGACGACTTAATGAGCACCACAATGATTCACAGGGAAAATTTGCTTTCATTTAAAAAGAACAACATGAAAACATGTAAAAAAAAACCTGTTGCTTCACAAAATATGACAAAAGGGAAGTCGTTTCCTCCTGTTTGTGGTTTTAAAAGAACCGGCGATGCCCCAAATCAGCTCCTGGTAGTCCTGTGGGACTTGATCCAGTATCTGTATGCTTCCCCTGGGGGGGCTGGTGACGGGAGGGTGGAGCAGTGTGGCTGTGTTCTCCCTTGTGATCCAAATCACACTGGGACATCTCGATTGTCGCTGAGAAGCTGCCGACTAATCTGCATAACAGCAGCATTTTCTCATCCGTGGCAACTCAACCTTGATTTTAAATGAAATGGAAAAGTGCATCACTCACCGAGGGTCCGGGCTCCCCCGCCGAGAGGGGTAATCAAAACCGTTTGGATGCACGTATCTGTGCTATGTTAATTAATGATCGTTTGTAGTGGGTGTTGAGGGGCTGCATCCCTGCCGGGGCCCGGGGAAAATGGCCATCGTGACCCACATGGCGAGGCGGGCTCTTGTGTGTTGCAGAGATAAGCCCGGGAGCCATGCGTGTTGACAGGATTGGTGGGGGTGGGGGTGGGGGTGGGGGGTTAATGTATGCACGAGCCAGTGAAGAGAAAAAGGGTCTGAAACAGAGAAGGCAAGGCAGGAACAAAGAATCTGTTTGTCAGTCAATTCAGAAATGCACATTTTACTTTCTTCTCTCCAAGTGAAGATGAACGGGCCTTTTCTCCTAATTCCTTCCTTCACACCATCGTCTCCCTCGTTTTAACTTCCATGAGGAGGATTCAGAGCTACAGTGGATGAAAGCAGCTCATCATAACAGTTCTCAACAAATTAAAGAGAGATCAAGACCCAGTTTCCACCACGTTTCAAGTTAAAACGTATTGCTTTGTGTTTTTGTTCCAGAAATGTTTCACGTTCACGTCACAACATGCTGAAAATAATGTCCGTCGACGGGGCAACGGCAGAAACACTGAAAACACTGGAGCTCGCCTGCGAGGCCACGAGTTGGCTTTGGCACAATCTCCAGCTCAAAAGTTAAATTCTGACACATCATTGACAAATTAAAGAACATTCTAGAACTCTGGCACATTATAGAGCAGGGGTCCTCAATAGCCACCTGCCTGGCCCGCGGCGGCCCTCATCAACAGGAAATAAAGTGCAATTTGTGGGGGGAAAAATGCGCTGCTCTACCTTGTTTGCATCTCATCCCACACCGGAGTCGAAGCAGGCGTCGGAGCGCATCTGACGTGATTACATCAATGCGTGCTCGGCTCGGACGTCCGCACCCACGGATTTTAATTTTACGACCCGCGAAACCACCGTCATTGCGCAGAAAGTCAAAATTAAACAAAGAAACAACGTGGCCCGTTGAACTCTGACTGGACTGAACAGTTTAGTTTTATATTACCGGCCCATGCTTGATCTGCACGCAGACCGGAGCCGTCAGCAAACTGGATCATCTAAAGCGGCACTTCAACTTTCTGCATGCCGCCAGCTTTAATGCTAACTACCCTCCAAAATCCAACAGCCGCAAAACAGAAATTGAAAACATAACCTCATACAAGCCCTCCGTGTCTACGACATGTTGGCATTGGTACAAGAGAGCGCAAAAGTGGCATCATCGCTTGTTTCATGGAACCTTGCCAAAGCTAAGAAACCATTTGCTGATGCTGAACAAAACAAAAAGCACAATTGATGTGGTTGATGCAGTTTTAAGTCACAACGAGAAACGCAGGAAAACGGCTGTGGAGCTGTTAAAGGTGCGTTTACACATAGCGACGAGAAGTCAGGCACAAATCTCAGTTCCTGACCACGGATCACGATTTTTACCTGAATTATATGATTTAGGGCCGAAGTGTCATGCGCCGTCACGGACAGTCTCGAGCTTTTATCAAGCGTCACAAGTAAGAGCACGAAACGGACCACATTCTTTTTGTGACGTAATGCATCTGAATATAGTTCTTAAATGGGCGTGGCATTCTTGATATTCGTGGAACACCGTTTTGGCTGCCAATAAATCTTTCAAGAATATCAAGAGTCCCCTGTATTGGTGACGTTTGCAACTGAGCGTGTGGATTAGTTGTGATGCTTGGTGATGCGTCATACAGCGCGACAGCATTCGCTCTGCTGCTGCATCCTCCTCTCTGCCCAGCTGTATGGAATTTCTCTGGATGTGGTGCGATTTGGAGTGTGTGAACTGTACAGCAGCTGATGGTAGAATAACTGGGGTGTGTGTGGAGCCATATATATATTAGTGCTGTCAATTGATAGAAAAAAGAGTGACTTATTAATTGCACAATTTTCTGTAATCAATTGCAATGTTTTTCTACTGAAGACTGAAACCTGAAATGGATTCAGGGAAAACCATGGAAATAATGTCGACTCAACACACACTTTATTAGACTATATTTAAATTCAAAGACTAACTTTATAACGTCCTTTTAGCTTTGCGTGAATGCTGGTTCTCTCCCAGATGAGCAAGATAATAAAAACATTAATTAATTAATTAATTAATTAACATCTAACATTAGTCTGGGTTTTGTTAGAGTGCAGGTCCAACACTTTGAGAATATGAATAGTCCTAGAAACAAAGTTGTGAACCTATTACATGAACAAAGTGGCAATAATATACTGTAATACACACACATGAGAGAGAGAGAGAGAGAGAGAACAGTGTGTGTGTGTGTGTGTGTGTGGGGGGGGGTTACAATATCTTTTTCCACAGATGATTTTCTTTGCCGTCCACACCCTGGGATGTTCGACAGCACGAGCCGGGGTTTTAGAATTTCCCCACTCTGGGACCACAAACAGCTTGTTTAGGTTAACAGGTTAACCGTCATGCTGGTGTGGACGGCCCCTCAGTCTTGCAGCAAAATTTTCACCTCATGGACTTCAGTGTCTGATGGAACCTTTCCAATGCCCCCTGAGACTCCGGGTGGTAAGGACTCCATTTCTGATGTTTAATACTTAACTCCTTAACCACCTGAACAAACAGTCGAGACATAAATGTTGTGCCTTGATCAGTTTGGATTTCTTTGGGTAGCCCAAATGTAGAAACAGAATGGATTAGTGCCTTAACAATAGGTTTAACTTTTAGCTTGCGTAAGGGGATCGCCTGTGGGTAACGAGAAGCAACACTCATAATGGTTAGAATATACTGAAGCCCAGATTTAGTCTTTGGCAGCAGCCCCACACAGTCAAGCATCACTCTTTCAAATCACTCCCCAAGCACAGGAATTGGGTGCAAAGGTGCCGGTGGAACAGGTTGATTAGGTTTTCCAGCGAGCTAACGTGTGACAATATCGGCCACGTCTGTTTTCAACCGGGCCAAAAGAAACTGAGAAACGCATCAACCATATCAATTGCAATTTTCTTTTTATTAACTCAGCAACAGCAAATGTTTTCTTAGCTTTGGCAAGGTTCCATGAAACAAGCGATGATGCCGCTTTTATGCTCTCTTGTACCAATGCCAACATCTGGTAGACACAGAGGGCTTGTATGAGGTTATATTTTCAATTTAGCTTTTGCGGCTGTTGGAATTTGAAAGGTAGTTGGCATTAATGCTGGAGGCAGAGGCGCCGCAACGGGGTAGGCAACACAGGCAATTGCCTCGGGCCCCGAGCTTCAGGGGGCCCCGAGCTGCAGGGGGCCCCGGGGGACGGCTGACATTAGTCAATTTCAATGACAAAACAATGTAACTGCTTTGAGACGCTGCAACGACAGCGCGTTGAAAATCCCCTTTCCGAGTAGTTGCTGGCTAGTTGCTAGGAGGGGACCCCCGGACACGTTACAATGACACATTGGGAACCTCCCTAATGGGGCCCCACTACTACCGTGCATCAACGTGCAGTCCTCGTTGTCAAACACACTGAAACAAAAAAAGAAGCGGACATATACCTCCTCAGGGCATATGAAAAGAAAAAACTAAGAAGACGATGAAAAGAACAAACGTGACTGTGGTAGAGTGAGAGTGTGTAAACTGTGTGTGTTACATTTTAAAAAAGTTAGTCCCAGTTAGTCCCAGACACTTTGTCCTAAACTCCCAGTCCTCCACCAAGCAGCAGAAAAGTTAACTGCACATTTAAGTCCGTGTAAAGTGGATTCAGCCATTTTCTTCTGAACACATTCATAAAGTGTGTATTTATGTATGTATTAATCATTCCAATTTGACAGTGTGATTAACAACCCACTTCTTTGGTATGAGAACCTTAGAGCACATATTTATTCTTACTTCACACCCATTCTAACAGCTTTATTTAAAGAGTAGTCCAGCATTGCTTACACAGTATAATCACAAGTCTTGTTGCTGTGTAAATACATTCATAGCCACACAATAAGTTAGTCCTTTGCTGCCAATGATATTTTCTCCCAGAATAAAGTGTTTGTTGTCAAATGCTAAAACTGATTCCAGCATCAATGCTGCTGTCAGTTTAGTCTAGAGGCTCATTTGTATTTATTCCATACATATCTCAAAAGTTGAGTATTTGTGTTTATTTGTTGTCTTTTTGCTTGGTTACATTTTTATCATACTTAAACTTTTGCACATTTTGTTTTCTGGCATTTATATATTGTGTATAAAGTTTGCATTCAGTTTAGATATTTATGTTATTTATTATTTATTTTCTATGTTAATTATTTAATAAAGTATTTCTTTACTGATCCGTCGTCCTGGTCTTCATTCATCATCATTCTGAGCCGGGAGGCCCCATAGTCCTTCTTCCCTCGGGCCCCCAGGGGGTCTAGAAACGTCCCTGGCTGGCGGCATGCAGAAAGTTGAAGTGCCGCTTTAGATGATCCAGTTTGCTGTCAGCTCCGGTCTGCGTGCAGATCAAGCATGGGCCGGTAATATAAAACTAAACTGTTCAGCCCAGTCAGAGTTGAACTGAAGCTTTTCCTGGTCGACTTTGCGCTTTTTCACGCTGCAGCCGCGTTGTTTCTTTGTTTAATTTTGACTTTCTGCTTGATGACGGTGGTTTCACAGGTCGTGAAATTGAAATCTGTGGGCGTGGACGCCCGAGCCGAGAACGCATTGACGTAATTATGTCAGATGCGCTCAGACGCCTGCTCCAACTAAGGTGTGGATGAGGTACAAACAAGGTAGAGCAGCGCATTTTTCCCCCCACAAATTACACTTTATTTCACGTTGATGTGCAGCTCATGGGCGCCACGGGCCAGACAGGTGGCTCCTGTGGGCCTGATCTGTCCCGCGGGCCGCCTATTGAGGACCCCTGTGATAAAGGTTTAAATGATAAAAATAGTTAGTTTTTTAAATTTCCTTTTCGTGCATTTCAATAAGTGTATTATAAAGTGTGAAACATTTCTCAACCACGACTGCAGTGCAGGAGCATTAAAACTTTCATTCATCCAGGACTTGATGTAACTTGTGAAGATCAACAGCACTCTGGGGCTCTGCCACATCCTGCCTCCTTCTTAATTAAAATCATTAAAAATTAAAGCTAATGAGGCTAAAACTGATGTAATTTTCTTCCTAAGCCTGCAGAAACTCTTCAACGGCCCAGTGAGAGCAGGCGTCCACAAAAACTGCGATTGTGTCAGAAAAAGGAGGAGCGGCTGAAGTTTCTGCTGTGAGACAAGAATGATGTCCTCCTGATGCAGCTTCCCACTTTATATCCACCACATGTAGGATTTTCAGATCTGTTCAGCCAACCAACTCACAACGTGGACACACACAGTCCAGAATACCAAAAATACCCAGTATTTCTACTTGATTACTTCACAGGGATTCACTTCAGTAGTTTTTTTAGTTACCTGTCCTTTACTTCTTTGATTTTACTCGTTGCATTTATACTATTTTCTTTAATACCTGACAACATTTACTTTCATACATTCACTCAAGTAAAGAAGTTAAGCCATCTATAAGTCTTTCCTTCATCAGGTATCAGTACTTCTACTTCAGTTGAGAACGCAGTAAGTCATTAGGGTCCTGTTTACACAACGTTTCCAGTGAAAACGTTTTTTGTTTTTAAACAATGAAAATTATGCATTTATATTTATTTTTAATTCGTTTCATGTCTGGACACTTTGAAAACAAATGATTATGAACTGATGCTGAGTTTTATTGACAAATTGTTACTGCAGGAAATCTAAAAACTACTAATGAAATCAAGCTGGCGATTCAAAAGATTTACAAGATATCGGAAGTGTCCTGAGTTGAAAACAAGCTGATATTCAGGCCCCGTATACACAACGTCTCACGTGCATCAGTGTTAAGTTTTCGTTTCAGAAAAGTTTCACTTTTCCACGGAAATGGCAGAAAGACTGAAATTGGTTTCGTCAGCATCTTGGTCCACAAGTTGGTGTTGTTTGTTTTTGTGACGGACAGGGAGCAACACATCCGCCATCTGCTCTGGACGGAGCATGAACATTTTCCAAAAGACGTGCTTTCAGTGACCCCGAGCACGATTCTCCTCTAAACGCACACCCAAGTCACAACAAAGGTTTTTACGTTTTCACTTGGAGTCATTGCTGTGGGAACCCTGTCGCGGGTCGGGGGATGCTGTTTCCCAGTGTCAATTTTGAATAAATCACGATGATGCCAAATAATTTGAGGTTGAATCTATCGATGATTCCTTTCAATGAGCGGACATTTTAGACTAACCTTGACTGTAAGCCTCAGCAGCAGTGTGGCCACGCACTGAGCTTTCCCCCCCCAACACACACATGTGTTACACATCCTGATTCCAGCTCTGCACGCTGTTTCGAGTTTCATTACAAAATCAAGTAACAGCGCCCTCCTGTGGCCCGACATAGTAACTACATCGTTGTCTGTGTGTCCGCTGCTGCAGTGTAAACACACGTTGTGGTGTAAACGGGGCATGAGAGTCAGACTCCACATGTCATGAACTGATATCATGACAAATGAAGATTTTCTTTCCTTAGAAATGAACCAACTTTCTGTGGTCTGGTGAGATCCCAACAACTGTGACATACTAAGATCTTGGGACCAAGCTACAAGTGGCAAACTGATAACAAATAAGCCTCTAATAGTCGATTAAAAACTAATAAGAGGATGATAGAAACCATTTCAGAGTTAAGAGTCTACAGGTGCACAGTTTAGGGGGGCAGATAGAAGCAACGCGTCATAAACAGGAGGCATAAACAAGCTCATGTCGTGAAGTTTGGAGTGAGGTGAGTCAGGTACAGGTACAGGTACAGGTACAGGTACAAGTGAAAACCATCCCCATTGAAAAGAAGCTATTACCTTAAAAGAAAAAAAAGATAACTTTTAAACAAAGCAAGAAAAGATATAGGATGCATCAGTAAAAATGCCAAGGAGAAAAGGAATATATATATATATTACTGTCAAGAAGCAAAATCTGCAAAGAAAAACTTTTGGACACCCAGATTTTTGGGGTGGACACACAAAACACTGATTTCTACCTAACACCACGGTGTAACTGTACTGTTCCACCCAGTGTGACTGCTGTCCTGTCCTGGGATTCACAACCAGCTGAACTCTTCTCTGTACCAACTCCTCCAAGGTGTTGGAGTTGAGCCGATGTAATACAAAGAAGTGTGAAACTGAAATGCACATACAGAAAAACACAGGAATGCATTTATCAATAACAACACAAATCGCTTCTGACATGTTACATGTGACGTGTTATTGATGAGTAAGATGAATATAAGCTAAAAATAAAATACAAGTAAACCAGAAGCCTCAAAGCCGTTTTTACATTATAACATACCAGCAGAATGACAGCCTTGTCTTCTAACAACTATAAATATACTTTCTAACAATATTGTCAACACATTTACTCACTTATTTTTCGACTCAAAGCCCTAGAAACAAACGGGAAGGTGGAAACAGGGATTAGCATTCAAGGTAATGAAGCTGGGAGAGCTGCAGCCATTGGTTTCTTCAGCGTCTGCTCAACTGCTTAGTGACAAGGCATAACTGAAGGAACTGTTTCCCCGAGAGGCCTGGTAGATCCACCAAATATATGAACAGTGACGACACGGTAACTGCTCTGCTTTTTAATTGTTTGTAGTCGCTGCTACTGGGAAACAGTTGAGCTCTGATGTGTAAATGCTTTGGTTATCAGACAAAATCTGTAAATCTCCTAAAAACTCCGCCGACTCCTCCGGGGACGCATGGAGCCATCTGTTGCCTCTCCCTGACCAAGAAGCTTTCCTCAGACCTTTGGAGAATGGACGCCTGCAGCAATCCACTTGAAAACCTCCCCTGAGCCTCGTCAGGCTCTCTTCAATGTAAAGAGTGATTCCAGCTCTGCCCTGCCCGAGCACTGTAAAATCCTATTAGGAGTCTATCTGCAAGCTGTTATGCAGTAGTAATGACTCACTGCGGCTGCCCCATGTCTTTCCGTGACTAACCCAGCACTAACAAAGCAGGCCAGATTGTCAACCTGGTCAGATTGTGGGTTATTGTACCTGCTGCTGTGTCTCTGCAGGAATCTCTGAGTGGTTGAAGTTAACTGCAGCTCTGCTCCATCAGATAGAAACTCTGCCTCTGCCCTCCCCTCATCCCACTAATTACATTATGTAATGATAATGCCAGCTATTACACAGATCTATTTGGTGTCTGCGGCTGTCATCAGCAGGGAGGGATGTTATGTTGTTTGGCTTTAGCTTGTCACACTTTGCATGTTGAGGCAGCGTCTGGCTTCTGAAGTCTTTGTTCAAAAGTCTTTTAAAAAAAAAAAAATCCACCTGGTTTTAAAAGCACAAAGTTGTTCAGAGAGAAAGAGAGCATTTCATCGTGTGTCTCCAAGCAGCCAAAGACTTTGCTGTGTTTGAATTAATTTCCTGATTAGTGATCAGTTCTCTGCCCACAACAAGTGATGAATCAAAAGTTAACTAACTTAACGGCACTGAGTGGGCACACTGCCCAGAGAGAGCTCAGCCCGAGCGTTTCTAACTTTTCATCTCATCGCTATCCTTTAGTCTTGACGCATGAGTGTTCAGTTTAATGAGGCCACATTAGGAATGTCAGAGTATGAAAAGCTTTCAAGTTGGTAATTCTGGCTGCGTTCGGTACACAGTGCAATCATATTTATATGTAGTTTTAATAAGGGACCATTAGGGTGCTATCAAAGTACAGAGGGGGTTTCAACTCCAGCAGGGTGAGCAGTGACTTACAACTTAAGAGTCCAGGAACACAATTGTATATAAAAATGACTTAGGATGCAATTATATGGGAAGGGGAGATTAGTCCGGAAAGGAAATGCGCCTATTGAATACAACGGGGGCTTGAGTATTCAGGGTAGGGTTAAAGTTGGAACCTTGCTGTGGTCTCAGGATTCTTCTGAGTTCTTTCTTTGAGCAATAATTACTGTAGATTGAGGAAAAGACCATTTCTATGATCTAAAGAAGTCAAGGAAAACTACATCGAGGTTTTGTATGTTGGTGAGAGTCGGCATGTCCACCAGGTATCTGACTGAACACACGTTCTCTGTTAGAACTGTTCCCACTTTGTGCCGCTGACACGACCCCACAGCCAATAAACTCAATTTTACCCTTTAAAGTTGCTCAAAGGTAGTAATTTCGCACATTCACATACTACTCACGTTTCTGGAATATAGGTTCACTGCATAACATATGTAAGAAACCATGGAGTTGGTACACCCTAATCCATTACCGTAATGGTTTAGTGGATGAGGAAACGCTCAGACCAGTTGCATGTGAGTTAAGCCATCACACGTGAAACCACGCAGCCAATAAAATCTGTGTATTTTAGGGGCAAAACTTTGACAAACGGAGACAGTCTACAATGGAAAAGTCAGAGAAAAAGACAGAATAAAGGAAAGGATTCAGTTCTGTTCATTCTTCACACTGGCAGCACAGAACCTGTGTCTCATTTGCTTTTATTAAAAGTATCAATGTAAAACAGCATTAAGAGACAAACAATAAAGCTTTCGAACAGAAGAACCAGTGACCAGTCCACCAGGACCCTAAACCTGGTCTGAGAGTCCAGTAGGACCAGTCCACCAGGACCCTAAACCTGGTCTGAGAGTCCAGAGTGACCAGTCCACCAAGACCCTAAACCTGGTCTGAGAGTCCAGAGTGACCAGTCCACCAGGACCAGTCCACCAGGACCCTAAACCTGGTCTGAGAGTCCAGTAGGACCAGTCCACCAGGACCCTAAACCTGGTCTGAGAGTCCAGAGTGACCAGTCCACCAAGACCCTAAACCTGGTCTGAGAGTCCAGAGTGACCAGTCCACTAGGACCCTAAACCTGGTCTGAGGGTCCAGTAGGACCAGTCCACTAGGACCCTAAACCTGGTCTGAGAGTCCAGTAGGACCAGTCCACCAGGACCCTAAACCTGGTCTGAGAGTCCAGAGTGACCAGTCCACCAAGACCCTAAACCTGGTCTGAGAGTCCAGAGTGACCAGTCCACCAGGACCAGTCCACCAGGACCCTAAACCTGGTCTGAGAGTCCAGTAGGACCAGTCCACCAGGACCCTAAACCTGGTCTGAGAGTCCAGAGTGACCAGTCCACCAAGACCCTAAACCTGGTCTGAGAGTCCAGAGTGACTAGTCCACTAGGACCCTAAACCTGGTCTGAGGGTCCAGTAGGACCAGTCCACTAGGACCCTAAACCTGGTCTGAGAGTCCAGAGTGACCAGTCCACCAGGACCCTAAACCTGGTCTGAGAGTCCAGAGTGACCAGTCCAACCAAGACCCTAAACCTAGTCTGAGAGTCCAGTAGGACCAGTCCACCAGGACCCTAAACCTGGTCTGAGGGTCCAGTAGGACCAGTCCACCAGAACCCTAAACCTAGTCTGAGAGTCCAGTAGGACCAGTCCACCAGGACCCTAAACCTGGTCTGAGAGTCCAGAGTGACCAGTCCACCAGGACCCTAAACCTGGTCTGAGAGTCCATTAGGACCA
Source organism: Lipophrys pholis (assembly GCF_963383615.2). Lineage (NCBI taxonomy): Eukaryota > Metazoa > Chordata > Actinopteri > Blenniiformes > Blenniidae > Lipophrys > Lipophrys pholis. Next base: position 26,034,344 of record NC_137634.1, on the reverse strand, counting down.
GTCCACCAGGACCCTAAACCTGGTCTGAGAGTCCAGAGTGACCAGTCCACCAGGACCCTAAAGAGAGTCCAGAAGGACCAGTCCACCAGGACCCTAAACCTGGTCTGAGAGTCCAGAAGGACCAGTCCACCAGGACCCTAAACCTGGTCTGAGAGTCCAGTAGGACCAGTCCACCAGGACCCTAAACCTGGTCTGAGAGTCCAGTAGGACCAGTCCACCAGGACTCTAAACCTGGTCTGAGAGTCCAGAAGGACCAGTCCACCAGGACCCTAAACCTGGTCTGAGAGTCCAGTAGGACCAGTCCACCAGGACCCTAAACCTGGTCTGAGAGTCCGGTAGGACATTCGACTGCTGCTGCTCCAGAACCTTCTAACAGAGACAGCACAGTACTGTAGTGATTGGTCTCTGGGGAACAGGAGGTTTGGCACAGCTGTGATTGGATTTCTTGATAAATATAAGACAAACACTTGTTGGTGTTTCCCTCCTATTCTCCTCTAAGCTGCTCTTCTTCCTCCCTGAGAGAAACACTGAACCTGTTCCAACTCTTCTGGATCGATGAAAGGTCTCCGACCTCCTCCTTTGGACTGTTGGTACTTGGGTGTCTGGAGGACTGGAGGAGGGAGCAGACCGGCAGTCTGGCCTCAGACGTGCAGAGCTCACCTGGACGGATCCCAAGCAGGAGGAGGATTTCCCTGTATAGGTGTGTTTATGAGGAGCCTCGGTCTGCTATGGAGGGAGCGGTCTGTTTGTCTTGCCAGATGGTCTCCAGACAACTGCAAGTTTAGAGATTACAGATGTACTCTCTAATCACACCGAACTAAAGTTGCACAGAAATTCCATTTTCATGGGAGGTAATACGTATTAATTATGAATGAGATGAGGATAGTGAAGTGAGTGGATAATGGCGCTTTAAATACCACCAGATCATCAAAACAGGATGGGCTCATCCTTTTGGGAACATGAATGCACTCAGGAAATGTCACATTTTCAGCCTGTTGAAAACAAATCATGAAAAAGCTTTTATTTCTGTCTCGAATATGCCTTTGTAGAACTCTCAAGGTGATGATAGCGGTTATATTCTTAAATGGATTTGTGGATTTTCCTGGCTCGCTGCTGCACCCAGGGCTTCTAGATTTCTCAAATCTTTACCAGATGGTCTGAATATGACCCAACGGTATCATTAAACCTCTTACAAATGACTGTGCTCAGGATTCTGTGTTTTTTCAGAATAAATCTAGGTCAGACTGGTGCAGTTTCAGGTGCTGAGTGGACAGATTGTACAACGAGGACACACATTGGCCAAAAAGGGAAAGTTTATTTGGAAACAATAATCAAAAGATGTTTTTTAATCTCATACTTTGACAGAAATCTCCTAAAATTAAAACCCTCAGTGTTGGCAGTAAGGAAATATGCAGTTTGTGTAACAACCACAGGGCGTAATGCTTCATTCTTACAGGTGTTTGTTACCGCTTAAAAAAACAATTCTATGCCCGCTTTATTTGGCAATGACAGAAACACCTAAAATATTGTAGTTAGCATGGTGGGCCACTAGTTGGTGCTGTGGTGTGTTTTTGTCATGTAGCCACACACACACACACACACACACACACACACACACACACACACACACACACACACACACACACACACACACACACACACACACACGCAGCAGAAAACAGGTCTTATTGTCCATCTACATGTGCAGAACAGCTAGTTACTACAGCCGTGGTGACCAGGATCCAGAGCAGCACTTCTGGCATCTACACAGAGACGGAGCTCGAGCATTTTCACAAAGATGCCCTTTTCCCTGTTTCAATGGCGACATTTTTGGAAAAGTTCCTCCTCGGCAGCCATTTCAGAAAAGTTGCATTTTCAGTAAATCTGTGCAACAATCTTGTCGTGTAAACGGACACCAAAACCACTATGAAAGTTTAGATTGTTCACTTTCTCACGGGAAACTTCAAGGGGGTCGCGGAGAGTCACAAGTCTTAATCCTCAGTTGTGTCGCTGAGAAAGAAATGTTTCCACATTTGAAGCTCATCTAACAAGCTTATATTTGAAGACAGTGGTTTCCCAGTGAGGGACCCAGCGCCCCCCATAGGACGGCTCCAGAGATAATTGGGTGTGTGTGTGTGTGTGTACTCTGAGATTTTCATGGATCAAACCTGGGAAATCTGGTTGAATCAACGAGGTCAGCAGCATTTATTAGAGATAACCTGTGAGGGACTTAGACGAAAACAGGGTGTGAAGCACACAGAAACAGCCCCCTACAGGAAGGGTACCTGTTGGGGTCTGTAACAGCTACACGTTTTGAAGGAGCTCCAGTTGATTGGAGTTGATGAGTCATTTAGGGATTTTTGATCAGAGACAGATATGATCCTTTGTGTTTAATGACATTTTGAAAGAAATGTAGGTGTTTAACAGTCCTGAAGAGGCCCTGTTTACATGTTTTAGGTGAAAACGCAGCGTCTTTGTCTTTTCATTTCAGAAAAGTGTCACGTGTCTGCAACGTTCTGGAAATGATATTCATTCCCACAGAAATTACGGAAACATTAATAATTATGTAGATTTCATGTTGGGCCACTAGTTGTTGCTGTTGGTGGTTTTTGTAATGAATATTGTATTGTATTGTGTTGTATTGTATTGTATATGTATTAGATGACTTTGTAATGTAAATATTTACATATATAGAATTTCTTACTTTGACTACATAAAGATAATTCTAATGTATGACTTCAGTATTGGAGAAGGGGTATGTATGTATGTATGTATGTATGTATGTATGTATGTATGTATGTATGTATGTATGTACCTGAATATAGATTTTCAGTTTTTTTCTAAATATATTTTCATAAAATGTAACTTTAATAATATTAGCACTAATGGGTTTATATATGGATTTGTATATTTATATGTATGTGGGTAGAAGGAGTGTATATATGATTGCACACATAAACAAAATAAAATCACGTCAGAAAAGAATTAAGAAAAAAAAAACCACATGCAGCAGAGAACAATAGGTTCTTCAGAAAAGTTACGCATCGACACAGAACTGTTCTGAAAACGATGTCCATTTCAACGGCAACGTCAGAAACACTGAAGACTATGTAGATCTCATTTAGGGCCACAAGTGGGTGCTGTTGGTTGTTTTTGTAATGAAACCTCACACACCTGTGGCAGAGAACAACGAGTTCTAAACATTAACAATGGGAGAACACAGACATTCTAGTGGACAGACCACCAAGGTGGATCATTATCACGGGGACTGTGGTGCTCATGGCCAGTAGCAGCGTTTCTGCCGTTAACAAAGAGAAGGAGCCCGAGCGTTTTCAAAAAGTTGTGTTCTCAGTGGCTCCGATCACCGCTGCCATGTAAACAGAGAAGTCAAAACACAGCAAAACTTTTGTGATTTGACTTGAAATTGTTGCTGTGAAAACGAGATTTGCATCAGTTTTATGATGACACGGAGCTTCAGAAGCCACGTTCTTTATACTGAGTTTATATTCAGGATGCAGATTGACAAACACCTGCTCAGACACAAACGCAGATTTCACATCTGGATTTATATCGAACAGTCCAGTAAAGATTTTGCAGTGACGAAACCACGTCTCATTCCAAATCTGAGGCTGCTGCAGTCCTGGACGCGAGTGCTGCAGCTGATGAAGGGAAAACACTCGGCGTACCGTTTCCTCACCACGACGCAGGAAGGGAAGCAGTCCAGCTGCAGTCCCCCTCAAAGCTTCCATGAATCAGGAAAAACTGTGTGTGGCGACACACAGATGATTTCACACAGCATAACGTTGAAGACAGAATATAAATCACCGTGAGCGATCGTGTGAATGTGAAGCAGGAGCGCTTCAAATATTTAATCTCCACGAGCTGAGCAGAACGTAAACAGATTTAAACTTTAAAGTACAAAGAGATAGATGTTTGATCATTAGTGATCAAGGTAATGTTTGCACAGACCCTCAGTTGAATTTTAATACGGCTGAAGCTTTCTTCATGCTGCTTTAGATGATTGTGTGTTTTAAGTTGTTCCTATCATGTAAGATGAAAGAGAAATGCTCTGCTGTGTGTCGTTCGCATACTCGTGATCATACATTTTGTTAGGAAACACAATCGGAGCAGGTGGAAGCTTAGACCACAGGTGCAAAACCGTAGTGGGCCCCGGACTGAGCCTTGGGAAATTCCAAAAAGACATGAAAGTAGCAAGATAGGAACCTTCTAGATCTGATTCAAACGGTTTTAGTGCTGCAGGAGAGGCTCGACAAGGAGACGGGTAACTTCATATGTATTGCACACTCCAGCAACATGCTGAGTCAAAGAGATTCACGTTAACAATAATAAATAATAATAATAAATAATCAGAAATCAGGATACTATTTCTGAACATTCTTGGCTTTCTTATGAAAATCAAGTTTTTATACGCACTTTTAAATGCAGACGACTTCAGATAACTGTCACATAATATTGTTTGCCCAAGCTGCCGAGCAGGACAAGGGGAAAAAAAAGAAAAGAAAAAGAAAAAGACAAACACACTTCAACCTGGGCTTCACCTCAGTGTTGGTTTGGACTCTAACGCCATCCAGATAAAAGTGGAGACTCGTGCTCTACCTGTTGCCTCTCATAAGCTTCTCTCTGACGAGGTTTAGGCTTTGTTGTGAGACGCATCTTAAGTTTGCTTTTAAGGCTCAACGCGACAGTTAAAGACAAGCGACACAGAGAGAGAAGAGGGACTTGTAATTTTGTGGTATTAGTTTCACCTCGTCTGTCAAATGAGCCTGGATATTGGATTTAAAACAGCTGCTTCACGTCGTCGTGCAATTTAGCTTTATAATGGGTCATCCAATATAACACACCATTACTCAAAGAAGACTTTCCTAATTTTATTCAGAGTGATTTTATTGAAGAGAAAATACTGTGTCAAAGCAACGAATAAGAGGGAGTGAATCTCAACAAGGTTTTCAAATATATAATAATTTACAGATAAGATGTGGTGGAACAAATTTCTCCATTTTTCATCTCCCCTTTGTGGTTAGTTATATGTATTGCCGGCGGAGACAATCATTTCTCCTTGTATTGTTTGTTAAAGAATTACTTTATTGTGTGAGTTTATTGTATTTCGTCATCATATTTCGTTGTTTACACGACGACTACTCCCAAAAAAGCCACGAGACATTTTAGCAGCAGAAACAGCAGTGCCACGAAAAATGCAACTTTTTGAGAAGAGCTCCCTCCCAAGAGGGAACTTTTTGAAAATGCTAACCCAATAAACAAGCAATGCTTGCGGAAGCGTTTCTGCTGGTCATGGGTTTCATTATAAAACAACCAACAGCACCCACTAGTGGCCCAACACGCTGACTACGCTGTCTTCAGAATGTTGCTGTGTGAAATTAAACCTTTTCAAACAAAAACGATGCGACACATCGTGTAATCGGTGGTTGAATGTTGAATGATATTATAAAGATGTTTAAAGTCTCAGCTTGCAGCTGCCTCACGTTGCTCATTTGACACATTTAGGAGTTTGGTGGTAAATTAATTCAAAATATACCCAAAGTGGCATATAAATATTAAATTAGTTTTATTTGATTATTTTTTGTGCTAAACTTTCGACCTGTTTTAGCTGACGACACGTCAGTGACAAAAAAAAAGTCAACTCATCCCTCCTCCGCTCCAAACTAAACTTCATCATTGAGAGGGAGCCGAGAAAGAGCCTGCAGCTCTTTGCCCGACTCTCCATTAGCATTTGTTCTCATCCCACCAGGTAGAAATGTGTGTGAGAGCAGAGGAAGAAGAATCCCACGGAGAGATCCAAACAATCATGCAGAAGACTGAATCATCTCCACAGTTCACCACTTCCAAGAGCTGATGTAGTGATTTTCAAAGACCTGCCTCCCCACAGCTTCCTGTGTGTGTGTGTGTGTGTGTGTGTGTGTGTGTGTGTGTGTGTGTGTGTGTGTGTGTGTGTGTGTGTGTGTGTGTGTGTGTGTGTGTGTGTCTGTCTCGTCCATGCGATTCCGGACAACTCATCCCTGACTATTTATTTCAGCATTATTGATTTGAAGGATTGGATTTCAAAGTATATTTGACAGATTTGGAAGGATTATTAAGTGTATTTGACAACAAAGCATAAACGTTGGCAGCTGCCCAGAGTGCAAACTCAACAGGGGCACACCGTGCACCGGCTCAGATGCGGTCTTCAGAAATACAGTTTTCAGAAAGGTATTTCTGAAAACTAATAAGTCGTAAAGTAAAAACGCAGCTTCCTAGATGACGGCTTTGAGTGATGCGTTCAGGTGCTTGTTAACATGTCGGAAGCCCACCTTCTGACACGTTAACGAGCTGCGGCTCTTACAGTAGCGACGTTACATACTTTTTCAGCATTATTGATTTGTATGTAGACAATGGAAACAATGCTGCTGGTCCTGGTCCAGACGCTGATCCAGGTCCAGGTCTTCATCACCATAGTAACCAGTAGCTGTGCACATGGTCAGTAGAGACAATCAGAACATTGTTTCCTCCGTGGTGTCATGACTCCCAGTCCATAGTGTCCTGGACTTGGTAGTTTTATTTTGACAGTCACTGTAATAACAATCCAACCTGTTGATTTGTCCACTGGAATGTCCGTGTTCTCCCGTTGTTAATGTTTAGAGCTCGTTGTTCTCTGCTGCATGTGTGTGTGATTTCATTACAAAAACAAACAACAGCACCCGCTAGTGGCCCAACATGAAAACTACGTAGTGTTCAGTGTTTCTGTCGTTGCCATGGAAACGGCCATCATTTTCAGAACAGTTGAGCGAGTCTTCTGGTGCATGCACTGACATTAAAATTAACAAATCCCACAGTTCCGCTTGGTTTCAGCAGGAGTTTAAAGTTGACTGGAGGAATAACTACGTTTCATCCCTCATTAGAGCTTCTGCTGGTCGACCACTCACTGAGTCAGTGGACTGCAGGAACAACTCTTAGTTTGTGCGTGGGACTCGTGTCAAGCGGCCGGCTGGGCCGGACCCAGTGTGCCGTGACGCAGGGGAAGCGGAGGATTGTGAAAACGTCGAGTGCGGTGAACAAGGAGCTCTGATGTTTGAATCATCCTTTGCCCGCGTTGAAGCGCTGAATCAAGTCGAAGAAACACCGCCCCTGCATGTGTGTGTGTGTGTGTGATTCCATCAACGGCTCCAACTCGTGGTTCAACATGCCAGCCACAGGATTTTCAGTGTTTCGGCCATTTACGTGAAAATGAACATCATTTTCAAAACTTTGCCGTGAAAATGTGAAACGTTTATGAAACAATGTTTTCACTTGAAACAGTTTAATGTCTGTCGTATGAGATTAAATATTAAAACTGTGGATTAAAGGTTAGGAGATTGGGAGGAAGATGTTCTATAATGTGGTCATTACCTAAAGTTGTTGTGGAAACGGGGCCCCGACACAAAGTTCCTGTGATGCTTCCTGAAAAAGTTTCTGTCGTCAAAATGAACCTTTTGTTGCGAATGTTTGTTTGTCAAATGACGCGTCTGGATTTTATGAGCAGTTTTACTCCATTTACCTTTTTAGATGACGTGTTGGATCGTTTGGTTGAATATGGGCAGACTGATTGGTAAGAAATGATTAAACAGGAATCAGACTGTCGTATAAACGGACTGATGTTCCTTTTTCTCTTGATGCATCATCCAGGTTTTCTTCACACTCTGGTCACATTCTTCTCACTGATGAAGCCGATCATAGAAGTTACCGCTCGTTGTTATGAAACACCATTTCTCCTTGTTCGTCAAGGTCAACCGGCACCTCCTGCACTCCTCCTGCACTCATCATGGGTGTCTGAAGAGCTTCATTTGTGTGGACCTGAGTGCTGTCCAATAGGATCCTGCTGATGATAATAATGAGTGTGAGCTGCTCCTTGATCCCTCTGGAGATGCTTTCAAACCAAACACAGAAGGAAAAGGTCCATAAGCAGCAGATTGGTAACGTCAGCCACAGCTCGACAAGGTCTCCTCACCTTCCAGTTCCTTTCAGTGTGAAGGCAGTCCTCATTGAATTACTGCATTTATTCCAAGAAATTGCAACATTAAAAGTAGTTGTACTGCTCCCGCCTGAGCAGAGCCTAGTAGAAGACTGTGTGTGGGTCCGATGCTCTGCAGAAATGCCAGAATGGAGACATCAAGTGATTTCTTCTGCCAGTCTGGAGATGAATTGCTGGTTACACTTTGTTCTTTAACTCACCTCCATGACCTTCTGGCTCCAGATTTGAAGAATCACATGAAAGACTTACAATTGAGGCCTTGTTTTTTTCCCCAGGCAGCGTATTTGAGGTTCAACCAAACCTGATAAAAGAGGCTCCGCCTCGCTCTGGAAGCTTCAGGTACATGCTTGGTTACAAGCAGGAGGAATTCTCCTGTCAAAGCAAACTCACCCGGCAGCAATCCGCCAAGAGGACCTCTTTGTTTTGGCAGATAGTTGCCCGATTCCCTGGAAAAGTCACAAATTTTATTCCAGCTTAAGTCCATTTAAGCTGCATGTTTACATGCTTTAGTATAGTCTTAAAATTGTTCGATTCAATGTTCAGTCAAAACCACCTGAAGGAGCTTTTACAGAGAAAAACCAACAATTCCACAAACAGAGGAGAAGCATGACCACTGATCCTAAACCACAATAAAAGAGATCATCATGATCGCTCATCTTTTGAAGAAATATGAACGTTTAATGGATTTGTTCAGTGAATAGATGAAATATTCTAATTGTGTGTTTTTTAGGTTTAACACTTTCGGTTGCTCTGTAGTTCCCTGTGAAGTGGATTGGGCACCATATTGAACTGAGTTCAGTTCAAACTGAACTGCAAATCCCCATCAGTCCCTTCATATATGGATATACATAATTATATTTTTACATACCAGCTAATTCAAATTATTAGGTGCTGAAAAGAGCGGAGCTGCACAGCTGTACTGCTCAGCCTCACAGCCGTTTCAAATGTCATTAATTCTTCCATTAAGTTTTCCAAAAGATAGGAAGTAACCTGTGGGGGCTGCACAGAGGTCAGTTCTGGGGCCCTTACTCTTTATATCTACGGTTTTGATCTATGGTGGACGGATGTAAAATGACTGCAATAGAAAGTCATTATGTCTTTGGAGCGCAGCTCATTTATAAAGCAGCAACAAGCAGAGCTCACAAAATCAGAGTTCAAATCTTTTCCCGAGGAGCTGTAATGGGAAGAGGTACAAACATGAGCGAACATGTCAGGAGGCTGAACGGGAACGTGGTGTCCCTCGGAGAACAAATACTGTCTTCTCGCGTCGAGGCAGTCTCTTCAATCAGAACATGAAAAGAGTGAATGAGCATTTCGCAGCATGCAGCTGACTTGTCTCGCTTCAGTGCACTTCATGATGAAGCCCCGGCCACTAAAAGCTTTCACAGGCTCCGTGTGTCTGTGCATGTCCTACGCCGAGGCATTGTGTTGCTTTTATGGCCGCTCCCGTGCTGCGTTTATTTCATGGTCTTTTATCAATGGAGGCAGCGTCTTGCAGGCGATGTTTTCCGTCATTACTGCTTCTCACTTCATGCTTGCTGTGCCCCGGGTGGGTGGGTGGGTTCGTCAAGCAGCAAACTGCACTTTCTGCAATCTGTACTCAATCTGTTCTTGGTCGGGCCTCACTGGGTTTTTCAGACTTTTCGGGTGGCATTCTAAATGTATTTCTCTGGGATGGATCTGAGAGTGGAGAGAGGGAGACAATTATTAGACCAGAGAAGAAGAGAAAAAGCAGGCTGAGGACACGCAGCCAGGTTGAGCACGAGACACAAAGCTAACATGTCATGTTTACATCCCCTCAGGCATTGACATGCCCTCTGAGGTAAAATAAAAAACCACAACTTGGACCGTCGTCTCAAAGTCTGGCTGCAGATCATCTGTAGTGTCAGATCATGTACCCGAGGTTCCACATGACTCACTCACTCACTCGCTCACTCACTCACTCCCTCACTCACTCACTCACTCGCTCACTCGCTCGCTCATTCACTCACTCGCTCACTCATTCACTCACTCGCTCACTCACTCACTCACTCGCTCGCTCGCTCACTCACTCACTCACTCACTCACTCACTCACTCACTCACTCGCTCACTCACTCACTCACTCCCTCACTCACTCACTCACTCGCTCACTCACTCGCTCATTCACTCACTCGCTCACTCATTCACTCACTCGCTCACTCACTCACTCACTCGCTCGCTCGCTCACTCACTCACTCACTCACTCACTCACTCGCTCACTCACTCGCTCATTCACTCACTCGCTCGCTCACTCACTCACTCACTCACTCACTCACTCACTCACTCACTCACTCACTCACTCCTTCCCGTCCTTCATTGTGGCTGAACCGCTCCTCCAGGTCTTTCCCAGCGGTTGTGTTTCCTTCTCGACCGTCTGCACTCTGGTGATCTTCGTATGGCTTTGACATTGATTTCAAAATGCTGCAGCGTAAATCTGAAACTTTTTTGAAACCAAAACATTTTCACCTGGAACGTTGTTGGTAAAACGGGGCCAGACACAGAAAGTGTGTTGTTGAGATTCACGTTTCTCTCACCCTGTTTGTCTTCATCAGTCCATATTTCCAGTGGTTATGTCCTTTTCTGCTCTGCTGCTGTCTGTCAAACACAAGGTCAAGCATTGTTCAAACCCGCTGCGCCTCGGTGTTTCTATAGATACCTGTGTCAAGCCGTGCGTAGAAACCTGATGTGTGCGCTGACGGCTACTGTTTACATGGAGGGGGGAGGTGATGGGATCTGAAGGTTTAATTCCCTCTGACTCCCGTCATCCTCTTCTGCTGCTTCGCAGCTCAGGAACGTGAGTCTGTGTCTTACAGTAAACTCTCTCAGTGTCAAAATAATTGACATTTTGCAGAATAGTGAAATGTGGTTTGCGCCTTATGCCTTCAGGGGCGAGGCTCTGAGTGAAGCTTGGGAGTGACAATAATAATGGCTTGGATTTATATAGCGCTTTTCTCAAGGTGACTCAAAGCACGTCCATTTCGCGCCCACGGCCGCCACCAACATTCATGCACCATTCACACCCATTCATACGAGGCAATGTGGGTAAAGTGCCTTGCCTAAGGACACACAACGACAATGACTTGGATAGTGTGGGATTCGAACCGGTTTTTGGATGACCGACTCTACCACAGAGCCACAATCGGGAAGGAATTGCTGCCTTCATATTAAATTTCCTGAAGTCCTCCAGCAGCTTCACACTGTCACACACACCACCCTCCATAGTGGGTGCTCTGAAGTCAATCGTTAGCTCAAACAGATGTGCTGGTCTGGATCTGTGGGAACATCCATCAAATGTGTGGTGACCTATGCTGACGACACAACATTTATGATCACAATTTTATTCTATTAATCTCATTTTTAGTGTTTCAGGCCTCGTTTACACGACGTTTCAAGTGAAAATGCATTGTTTTTGCATTTACGTTTCAGAGAAGTTTTGTATTTACACTGTGTAGTTTTCATGTTGGGCCACTAGTTGGTGCTATTTATTGTTTTTGTAGTGAAACCACACACACACATGCAGCAGAGAACAATGGGCTCTAAACATGAACAATAGGAGAACACACACTTTCTAGTGGACAGACCACTAAGTTAGATTATTATTACGGTGACTGTCAAAATAAAACTACCAAGTCCAGGAGAATATGGACTGAGAGTCATGACATCATGGAGGAAACATTGTTCTGATGGTCCAGCTGCTGAGCATGTGCAGAACTACTAGATAGTACGGCCGTGATGTGCATGACCGTGCAGCGCTGCTACCAACTTGGGTCTTTATCACCCATTTCCACAGCGATGGCGCGTTTCCAAAAGGCTACAAAAGTTTAGCATTTTCACTTAAAATCGTTTTCTAAATTGGGCCTAAATCCTCTTATTTATATCCCTGTTCCTCCCATGAATTCCACTCTGTTGGGCTCCTACAGGGTGCAAATTACATTGAGTTTACTGTTTATCCATCTGGGCCTGGTTGTTCAAAACTGGGTTATTTTAACCACTGGTTAAGCCCTAACCGCGAGTTAAATCCTTAACCCGCCGTTAGCTATCCAACTGTTAAATATGCGTTGTTTAAAACATGGTTAGTCATCCCGTTTGTTGACGTCGCCGACAAAGTTAACTGTGAGGTTAACAACAGTGGTTAGCGTCCCTGACGCTGCTCCGCCCAAGGCTCCGCCCACTTTCAAGTCTCCGTGCTTCGGTGTTTTGTCTTAAACATTGTGGTGGAGGCAGCGCAGTGTTTTTAATCTGGTCTATAAAACGACCATAAAACATGACAAACTTCGCTGCTGCCAGGATTAAAGTGGAAGATGAAAACTGAGCTGGATGATCGGAGGCATCATGTTGCCTCTTCTTTCTTTAATTTGGACCCGAGAGAACGATCTAGAACGTGGACTGAGTGGCCATAGAGAAAAGAAAAAAACACACGTGGGAATGAGATAATAAGAATTAGATCCTCTCTTTTTCAACCAAGTTGAGTTTAACACGTCTGTATTTCACATGCTTCAGTTAGAAAGCACCAATATCTAATGTGGTCTGTGAAAACGTGGCTTTTAAAGCGGGACACAGTAGTCATGAAAGGGTTAAACCCTTTGATGAACATTAGCACCATAAATCTGGTTGCCGGTGACTTCGCAGTGACGGCAGGAAGGATGTGGGTAAAATGTACGAGCTATTACTCATAATTACAGATGCTTTTACACCTCACGCCTAATAAATAAACCCACCGGAGACAGTTCATTGGCAGGAAGCAGACGACAAAGCGTCTTGCAGTGAAGAGCATGAGGACGGAGAAAAAAAGATAAACGGTGGCTTTTCTTCCTGTAAACCTCTCAGTGTCGGAGAAAGTTACTGGAACATGTGGGAGTCACTGGAAAGGACCAGTTGGGATGAAGGTGGACAAGAAGAAGAGGCGGTTGATGAAAAATGACCATGAGAAAAAGAATGCACTCAGGGGCTCATCAGCATGTTCAGCTGCTCGTCGAGAAGACGGAGACGGTAGATTGGAGTCTTGATACTTTGGAGGAAACATTGTTCTTATTGTACATCTACTGAGCATGTGCAGTACTACTAGTTACTGCAGCCATGGTGACCAGGAGCAGGACTCCATACAGTCCAAACATTTTCAAACAGTTCAACCTTTTTTCAAGTTTTTTTTCAAGGAGCACCGTTTGCGCCCAAGTGTGAACGGACCCACCAAAAGTTTTGCGTTTTCCCTTGAAAACATTTTGGCGTAAATGTTGCATCAACGTTGAGTCGACTTTTTTCAGAGTCGAGGACCGAAGATGTTTTTCCTTTCTGTTTAACTTTGTTTGAGCACCAACGTCCCAAAAGATACCATAGATAGGACCAGAGATAGATCCTTGAAATATTGGCTGTTTTTATAAAACACAAACAAAAAACAGTTTTAAGTGCAATGTTCTGATGTAAATTTTTTTATACATCAATATTAAAGCACCAAAAGTCCCATTTTACCAACCTGCTGGCAACGTCTCAATATTGAGCAGCACAGCTTAGTTTTCCACCCACTCTGCTTCTCATCAGTAACATCGAGCAGAATTGAAATGAACTCAGAAAATGTAAATGTCCACCACTGCCTCCGGATATTTGATTTATCAGGATTGATTTAGAGTTCATTCATGTTTTGGATGCGCACTCATTTGGGCGTAGAAATAAACACAGCAGCGTGCGCTCAGACTCCGACACTTCTATCAGAGGCAACATGTGAAGGAGAAAATAGAATTCAGTCGGTGTATCAACGGAGGAAATCTGGTGCCGCTGTGCAGAAAGCGCTCGGCAGACGTTTTCCTGCTGCTTCCTTCAACACACTATCTGACCACAGACTCCTGCTGGCCAACATAATGTAATTCGTCTGCCTCCTCTGCTCCGTGCTCCCTCTCCGCACGGGGGAAAGAAGGAAAAGAAACCTCACAAACGCTTTTCAATTTAATCAGAAAACACAAAAACAAGTAGCTCCCTCCTTCTTTTACATCAGTGCGCACACGCACGCACACACGCACACACCTCTCTTTCTAAAACGTAGAGCCGTGACACAGTGTGATTCCTTGTCTGCGGTTGGTATAGCAACAGGTTTACAAGGTGTTTAAAATAAATTCTGTTCTTCGAAATCCCGCCTGTCCCTTTGAGGAAGAGGCTTTTTAAACACACCTCCTCGTCAGTCGCATCCTGTGTCCGCGGTGTGAAATGATGGCACACTTTCTCTTCTGCCACTCAGCTTAGAAGAAGCTGCATTAAAGCGTTCCAGGCTCACATGTGGACGCCGATTCTTCTGTTTCCTGGGAGGCAGAAACTCGTCCAGGCACTCCATCCAGCCGTGTGCTGCTCCTTCTCTTTCTCATTTCCCCCGAGGCTTGATGTGTGACCGGCAGAGCAGAGCTCCAGTTAAATCAAATCAAAACAATCTGGGTAGCAAAAAGCTTGAAATCCTTCAACTGTGTTGCCGATTGTCCCTGGAACGGTGGACTAGTTGTTTGCCCTGTCACGCCACTGCAGCAGCACTGTGGCTTTACACGACAACGTTCCCGTTTCAGAAAAGTTGCATTTACATCCGTTTCCATGCAGGCGAAGTCGTGCGTTTTCAAAAAGTTGTGTTTTTAGTGGCTCCAAAACGCGACCAAAGTTTTCTGTTTTTACCTGAAGTGCTTGTCGTGTAATTGAGGCCTTATAGTGCAAAGCCTGAAGTTGAAGATGATTGTGAATCAGTGGTTTGTAATGTCGCCTCACTGAGGCCATATTCCAGGTTTGACACCTGCTGGTAATCTCCCAGTGGAGAGTTTGCATGTTTGTCCTGTGCCTGGATGAACATCGTGTGGGTTAGATGATGAAAGGATGAAGTTTCTGGTTCCTCTGAAGGAATTTTGCCTTTGTCCTTCTGTGATTGGGTGCAGCTCTTTAAATCCTGGAATGCGGAGCCAGAGAACGAGTCTAGTCTGATGGTTCACTTCCTCTCATCAAGTGAGTTTACAAATCTGTTTGTGAAAGAGTGAAAACGACGAGCCAGCTAGAGACAAGCAGGCCCACGTTCAGAGAGAACGTCAGAACTAACATATACTGGGGAACACAATAACAGTGGTTGCAGACGATTTCAAGTGAAAACGCTGAACTTTCGGAGAGTTTTGTATTAAATGACAGCGGTGCCCAGAGCCGCTGAAAAGGTGGAACTTTTCAAAAATGCTCAGGCTATAGTAGACAAGTAGACGGCAGAAACTCGGCTCCTGATCCTGTTCCTGTTCCTGTTCCTGTTCCTAGTCCTAGTCCTAGTCCTAGTCCTAGTCCTAGTCCTGGCCACCACGGCCATAGTAGGTAGTTGTTGTGCACATGTGCAGAGACAATCAGAACAATGTTTTCTCTGTGACTCCGAGTCCATATTCTCCTGGGACTTGGTAGTTTTATTTTGACAGTCACCGTAATAACAATCCAACTTGGTAGTTTTATTTTGACAGTCACCGTAATAACAATCCAACTTGTTAGTTTTATTTTGACAGTCACTGTAATAACAATCCAATTTGGTAGTTTTATTTTGACAGTCACCGTAATAACAATCCAATTTGGTAGTTTTATTTTGACAGTCACCGTAATAACAATCCAACTTGGTAGTTTTATTTTGACAGTCACCGTAATAACAATCCAACGTGGTAGTTTTATTTTGACGGTCACCGTAATAACAACCCAACTTGGTAGTTTTATTTTGACAGTCACCGTAATAACAACCTAACTTGGTAGTTTTATTTTGACAGTCACCGTAATAACAACCTAACTTGGTGGTCTGTCCACTAGAACGTCTGTGTTCTCCCGTTGTTAATGTTTAGAGCTCATTGTTCTCTGGGTGAAGGAAATAGACGAGGGCGAGGTGGTCAGGTGGGATCAGGAGGAGACTTGTGTGGGAGGTCAGCAGCTGATTCATCCAGACCACAGATGATGCCCGGAAGAGGAGGAAGAGGAGGAGGAGGAGGAGGAGGAGGAGGAGGAGGAAGAGAAGGAGGATGAATGGATGAAATTCGGTGAGCATGTGAGGAATGAAAGAGAAGACTGAATGCATGGAAAGAGGTAGAGAAAGAGGAAGAGCTTAGACCAAGAAGGCAGAATTTTTATTTACTCTTTTTTTTCTGCTTTATGTTACTTCAGACAGATTTATTTATTTTTTGACAATGTTGACATGGGAAAATACATTTATACACACACGCTCGCCTTCCACTAATAGGGAACGTGAGCTGGGGTTGTTGCAATAGTGATCCTGCAGGATTACTATTGCAACAACCCATCATCAGTACGGTAAAACTAAACTGTCTCACGACGGTCTAATCCCAGCTCACGCACGCACGCACGCTCGCACGCACGCACGCACGCACGCACGCTCGCACACACACACACACACACACACACACACACACACACACACACACACACACACACACAGTAACTAAAGCTAGTGAACATTGTTGGTGAAAGCTGTGAAACTGTGTTTCTTTCTCCAGATGTGTTAATACGTGTTAACGTACAACTCACCACAAATGATTATTTCTGAAAACTTCAGTGGAGATTTAGAAAACCTCTGTGTCTCCGGTTGCATCTAAAGAGGTGTAGGCGGAGATTTACGTCACAATTCGTGAGGTTGTGTTTTTTCCCAGGATTCTGATTGGCTGTCATGGCTTCTTGCTTCTTGATACACTGCCCCCTACAGGTTTGCCTGCTGATAGAAGCTCTGAACCAGGTGTATATGCAGGTCCGTGTCAATGAAGACGTTTTTGTAAACGTTTAGGGGGGAATAATTTTTTGTAAAAAAACCTAGGGTGGACGTAAACGTGGCCTCAGACTGCAGAGGAAGTAACCACCCGGTCGGCACGATCAGTGAAGGAAATCAAACGCCTCCGCTGTCTGAGAATCATCCGGTGTGTCCTGATGGAGGAAACAGCTGAAGGCGACAAACCCACCTGAAGCTCCTGACTGGATCAGAGCTTTGAAGAGAAAGTCCGGGTGGTTTGATGAGACGGGCAGAGAAAATCATTCTGACAGGATGGAAGCGTCGACTGCTGCTGTCAGGTAACAGACCACCTGGGCTCTACTCTGTGTTCTGTAGACCCCCGCGCTGCTGGGAGAGGTGGTTCCAAATCGTCGGTTCACCTCTGATTCTCCCAGTAAAACCAGGACACTCATGAGTGAATAAGGAATATTTAGCTGACTCAGCAGAATCACATCATGTTATTTGGGTTAATGCAGTTCACCTGAACTTCGAAGAAAAGCCAAGAAACGTTTTCACTTGAAACGTTGCCATGGAAACGGAGTCTTCGAGGATAATCTATTGTATACCACTGCTGTCGACTTCCATGGTGAAGCTCCACCCCTCCTCCTTCATGTTGCCAGATATTTTAGACTTTATCTCCCCAAAGCTCTCTGAAGTGGCTTCACTTTCAGAGACAAATGACCAGAATCCAGTTCCAGCCTGGGAAATGGGAGAACGGCTACTGATTGGTCTGTCGGCGCTCTGTTCAGCCTGGAATGATGTGTGACAGACAGTAGGACAACAAATCCTGTCATTTCTATTGTCGTCTGCTTCCCGTCCGTCTGCAGCCGAAGATTAGCAGCAGAGCTTGTTGTTGTCGCCCGGAGAGAAAAACAAAACAGGTGACAGCATTTTGTTTTTTAAATCTCAGACTTCTCTCAGTCAAACATCCTCAGTGGGTATTCCACAGAGAATACTACCTGGGGAATACTTTGTGGTGAATACTTTGTGGTGAATATTGTGTGGTGAATACTTTGTGGTGAATATTGTGTGGTGAATACTGTGTGTGGTTAATACTGTGTGGTGAATACTCGATATTGAATACTGTGTGTGGTGAATACTGTGTGGTGAATACTCTATATTGAATACTGTGTGTGGTGAATACTGTGTGGTGAATACTTTGTGGTGAATACTGTGTGTGGTGAATACTGTGTGTGGTGAATACTGTGTGGTGAATACTCTATATTGAATACTGTGTGTGGTGAATAATGTGTGGTGAATACTTTGTGGTGAATACTGTGTGTGGTGAATACTGTGTGGTGAATACTGTGTGGTGAATACTCTATGGTGAATGCTTGGCGGTGAATACTATGTTGTGAAGACTACATGGTGAATAGTCTGCGGTGACTACTACCTGGTGATTACTACCAGGTATGTACTACCAGGTGAACACTATGTGATGAATACTCTGCTCCAATGTGTCCAGAACTCTGAACTGACCAGTTTCAAGAACTGACAAATTCGATCGAAGTAATACCTGCTCTCACGCCACGCTGAAACTCTACCACAGTGTGTCCTCACAACTCTCCTGTACAGTTCAGAATGTTAGCGATTGACTGAGAAGGATTTAACAAAGTTGTCCACGTTTCACACCAAGAGCCTCTGACCAAGAGAATTCTGACCATCTTTTCACCCAAAACCATTTCAAACAAAGACCCGTTGGCAGGGAGTGGAACCGACTCGCTAAAGAGGCGGACTGAGCATGTCGCCTGCCAGGAGGCCTCCATCACTACAACTGCCTCGCTCTGGATGGGAGAGGGGAAGAGAAGGAGGAGCCATACGAAGATCACCAGAGTGAGTGAGCGAGCGAGCGAGCGAGGGAGGGAGGGAGGGAGGGAGTGAGGGAGGGAGGGAGGGAGGGAGGGAGGGAGGGAGTGAGTGAGTGAGTGAGTGAGGGAGGGAGGGAGGGAGGGAGGGAGGGAGGGAGGGAGGGAGGGAGGGAGGGAGTGAGTGAGTGAGTGAGTGAGTGAGGGAGGGAGGGAGGGAGGGAGGGAGTGAGTGAGTGAGTGAGTGAGTGAGTGAGTGAGTGAGTGAGGGAGGGAGGGAGGGAGGGAGTGAGTGTTACCTGATAAAAGCTTTTAAAAGAGATGACAGTTTCTTCCTCCCACTACTATACTTATTTGTGAATGCCTGTTTTTATAAATGTAATTCTGTGAAGTTAATGAACCGCTCAGGTAAAGTACTGTGTAGTTTCACGTGTCCATGAAATACAACATAAGTACAAATCTTTAGGACTTTTTCACCTCTTCTGCTTTGGTGACTCATATTTTCATGATAATACTGACACTTTTGAAAGTTCATCATCTCTTTTGCCGATGAAGCTGCACTTTCAAAGATTTGTTCAATTATCTGAAGCCAAAGTCAGACGGGCGAGGGGCCAATCAAATAATCAGTCTGAAGAACAGCGGTGAACTTTAATTTAGCTGGAGGTTCACACCTGACGACGATCGCTATTTCAACACGAGAGGCTCTCTGAAGGGGCAATTTCACATTTCATCCCGGTGGCCTTGAGAGATGGAGTCGTTCCTTTTGATGGAATGAGAGATGGGTAGTTTCTGCTGTCGGTGTCTTCAGCGTGCCGCAGTTATGGTTTCATCATGTATGACAAACGCTTCGCAGTATTTATCCACGCTCTGTTTTATCTTCGCGTCAGACCGATCGAAGCCGTCGCAGACGCTCTACACGATCACTCTGGCCCCGTTTACGCCTCAAAAGTTTCATGTTTACACGGCAACGTCGTGAAAACTATGTTCGTTTCCATGGCAACGACAGAAACACCAAGAATGATGGAATTAGCCTGCCAGGCCATTTGGGTCCATTTCACGGTTTTTAGTCATTTTTTCTCTTTGACTGAGAGAAAACAACGTTTCCACTTTAACCTTCAAACGTCCTCTCTGGACTTTTCCCATCATCTGTCCACCTGGACCTCTCAGCCACCGCCCGGCCAGTCCACATGTAGTTTAAACCCTCATCCACCCACACTCACGTAGTCTGGAAGAATTTAATCTGTGATTTATGGCCTGGAAGTGATTTGTGAGGTGACGGTAACCTCGTCCTCCCGTCACCTAAGTACAGTAGTTATGGTGCCAAATGGAATGAAATTCCTCCTCGATGTTTCTGACACTCGTGAAGCCACAACAACCTTCACCTTCACCCTCCAGAACATAATCAGTTCATCCTCAAACCCGAGTGAACGACACGATAAGATGGATTCACTGAATCCATAATTGTCACACATGAAAAGCCGTAAAAACACGCCTGAAAAACCTGCAGACGTCACTTTTCAAAGCAACGATATGGATTTGACCTGCGATAACACGAAGCAAATATTTCTGTTCGTCTGTCAGCGATAGCGTCACAACGCTGTCATTTGTCACCACAAGGTGTGTGTCAGCCACTTCCTCCTGGTTCTTCTCTCCTCCCTGTTGCCATCAAGTAACCTTGCAGCCAACACCAATTAATCAGAGGGTATCTGTTGGCGAGTCGGGGCTTTTATCTGAGCGGCCACATGGCGTGTAAAGACATGGCGGCGTATCCGGGCCCGCGCGCCAGGTCACACACGCTAATGGACGGTTTATTAGGAAGGAGTTTGCGGATCACGTCAATGTGTCGGCCATATTGGTCACATTCAGCAAACTATGCAACGTTTGTTTGGTGTGGTGTGCCGGGTTGCCAGGTCTTGTTGCTGCAGGTTTATGTGTTGACGTGGGCAGACTTATTGATGACGCAGAATACATGAATAATATCTATGAATAAATATCTTAACCTGTTTTTTTTAACTTCACGCCAAATGTTCTCATCAACTTCCATTTGTGAATCTGTCTCTTTTGTAAAGTTGCCAAATATTTATATTAAAAAGCCAAAATTTAATTCAAACAGCAAAATCAAACGGAGCAAAAATGATTTATCCATCTTGTCCACTGCTGCAGTCAACTCAAACTCTCTGGGTCTCCGAGTCTCCGGGTCTCTGGGTCTCCGGGTCTCTGGGTCTCCGAGTCTCCGGGTCTCTGGGTCTCTGACTCTCCGGGTCTCCGGGTCTCTGGGTCTCTGGGTCTCTGACTCTCCGGGTCTCTGGGTCTCCGGGACTCTGGGTCTCCAGGTCTCTGGGTCTCCGAGTCTCCGGGTCTCTGGGTCTCTGACTCTCCGGGTCTCTGGGTCTCTGACTCTCCGGGTCTCTGGGTCTCCGGGACTCTGGGTCTCCGGGACTCTGGGTCTCCGGGACTCTGGGTCTCCGAGTCTCCAGGTCTCTGGGTCTCCGAGTCTCTGGGTCTCTGACTCTCCGGGTCTCTGGGTCTCTGACTCTCCGGGTCTCCGGGTCTCTGGGTCTCTGGGTCTCTGGGTCTCTGGGTGCTGATCCCAGCTGACTACAGGTGATGAGCTTGAAATGAGACGTTCTTGTTTTCAGGCTAACCATTGCACCACCATGTGGACCAACACGAGAATATATATAAGACAATTTGATGAAGAGGACTTTCTTTTAGAGCTAGGTGATGGAACTGTTTGGTGAAGAAATGCTGAACGGACCACATGAGTTGGCCTGTTTCTGTAGGATTCTACCAGCAGTGTGCAGTTTTGAGGCTCTGTTAACACAACAACGCGTCAGGTGAAAATGCTTTGTTTCTGCGTTTTCCTTCTCAGAAAGCTTCTCATTTACATGGTAACATTCTGAAAATGATGGCAGTCTAAATGGAAATATTTATGAACTTTATTCTTTTAATCTCATTTTGAGTGTTTCAGGCCACGTTTACACAACTTTTCAAGTTAAAACAAATAATTTCTTTCATTTTCATTTCAGAAGAGTTTCCCATTCACATAGCAACGTTCGGAAAATTATGTAGTTTCCATATTAGGCCACTCGTTGGTGCTGTCTGTTTTTGTGATGAAATCACGCACGCACGCACGCACGCACGCACGCACGCACGCACGCACGCACGCACGCACGCACGCACGCACGCACGCACGCACGCACGCACATTGTTTTAGTGAGTATGCCTTTTCTAAACACACTGTTGCTTTACCAATATTATGGAGAAAAGCACCATTTAGCAAAAAAACATAATGCTGTGCATAAAATGTGCTCTAATGTGATGCACAGGTCAATTATGGAAGGAAATGACCTCACAGGAAATTAATAGTGCAAAAATAATAAAAAATCTCATCTGCACCGGAACATTCTCTCGCGATGCGAGTTATCTCAAATTCTTTCTGTCTGGATTTGGTTTGGAAACAGCAGACGATCCATTTCTAGTAGCTGCTTCAGATGTGAGCAGTCAGGTAGGAACTCTGGGGTTCCTCTACAAAACCTGGGTCTGTTACCATGGTGACTGACTCAGATTGTAATTGCTCTTTCTGGAACGGATAACTCCGTGGTAATACTTTCATGGTTGACATACTCAGAGTTTTCACAAAACCCACTTTCTGGATACATTGACGTGGTCCAAAGTTCCTGTTGTTGGTGAATGTGGGCAGCTTGTTCCATAGAAGGCGACTCTGTGTCGCCCCCAACTGGAGAAACAGCCAAGCCAATCAGCGTAGATGAGAATGAAGGTGAAGATACTGGAGAGCAATATAACAGCGACATGAATCTCCCGGCAAAGAGAAGGTGAGCTCGAGGATGTGATCGGCCAGCGACACCGACACTGATGAAACGTTGATCACCGTGCAGTCAGGTTATCATGACTCTGGTTAAGACGTGTGGGGAGGCACTCAGACCAGGTGTTGGCACACCGGCTGTCACGGATGACGAAGTGGACTTTTGACTTGACTCATTATGTTTTCAGCCGACGCTGCAAAGTGTGAGTGACGCCGTATTTATAAAGTTTATTTTCACATTAATTGATTAAGTTTTTTACTTCATCAGTCAATGTGAAGTAAATGACCCGCTTACAGTCTGATGATGACGACTTAATAGATGATAATCAGTCTGACGTTTGATATTAGGGAATGAAAATCCAGCAACAATGACACACGTCACACCTTAGGGGTCTTTTTGGTTCTTGTTGTTTTCTTTATATGGCCATTTTCATGTCAATCTGGCCGAATACTGTCAGTATGAAAGATCACATTTCCTGTTTACATGAACTCTAATGAAAGTGATCACATTACAGATTTATATGTACAAAGAATATTATCACTTTCGGTGTGCCGGCAAACAGGTTCGTTGTTCCTTGGACTTTCCCTTGAAATTGAAACTACAGAGCAAACACAAACCACCATGGGAACCAATCCCATGAGCCTTTTACATGGACTCCAATCACGAACAGGACGACTCCACTTCCTCCCATCTGGAGGTCATTTCATTTGGATAGAAGAGATAACATGACACCACTTTAGGCCCCATTTACACATCAACCTCTCAAATGAAAACACAAATTTTGTGTTTTCTGTTGAAAAGTTTCCCATTTACACGGCGGCATTGTGAAAATGACGTCCCTTTACACGGAAGAAACACTGAAAATGATGTGTTTAGCATGTTGGGCCACTAGTTGGTGCTGTTGTTTGCTTTTGTAATGAAACCGCACACACATACATGCGTGCAGAGAACAATACGTTATAAAATGTTAATGCTGGCTAGTATACGGTCAATCGTAGGCACCGATGACAGACTGGATGCTGTTGCGGTTGACCTGGACAGGTGAGGGCGTTGAACACCTGGACGAGTCACCAGTCCATCACAGGCCTTAAAATATCTCGAACAGTCTTGGCCAGCTGCTCCTCAAACCTGTCCTTTCTTCTCTGATGGCGCCCATTTCAGACATTCTGACCAATCACACAGTAACTGTCAGATTTACACTCAGAGCAGGGTCTGGAGCAAATGACTGTATTCTTTATTATCTTTGTGAACGTTTCGTAAGGTTTTATGCCCCACAAAGTTAAATTTGGAAAAGCACAACCCAACAGAACCAACTTGGCGTGCGGATCACTACACACCCAATGGCTTCAATTTTGAGTCTTAGTGTGTGTGAGTCACTTTGTTCTATTGGCTTCATGCTTGTGGTTATGCAGCGTTCAGGCGGTCGCCCACACCTCCACCGCCATAAGGACCCTGTGTTATCATGTATAATTACCCTTCTCGTCAGTGAAGTGCAGTTTCAAACACGCTTCATGTCGGTCAGTTTTAATACGACTCTGACTTCAGTGAATTCCAGTTTGTAACACAACAAAGAAGCCATGAGTCATCCTCTGATGTGCAACCGCAGGGAGCGGCCTCGCATACAGCATCGTATACAGTCTGCACTTATTACATATGTCACTGAAGGATTACAGAAACAACAAGGAAATGAAAGCAGCTTGGATAAATCCTGAACTTTTTTTTTTAATTAAATCTCTAAAATCTCCTGCATATTCTCCCAGTCACTTCTTCGCCTTCTCTCTGTCTGTGCAGTGGTCAACATGGCTGCCTCTGGCTTTTCAACACATTTGTAAAACTGGCGTCATGCTTCAGGCGTCAACAGTGAAAACATTCCTGCTTTTAGTTCATATTAAAATTTATTCAGGGTGTTTATTGTGTTAATTACAGCAGACCCTCCGCAGGCCTTCAAACAGCCGCCCACTTGATCAAAACCAGACTGAAACCCAGGAAAAGCTAAATAAATGAGAAATATATTAATTACTTTGCTGACAGGTGAGTTCCACCTCGCATCTTGTATTGCTGTTAAACCGGTGGTCTGGCACAGCCTCCAAATCATCACACCAAGGCTTGTTGACTTTCAACGGGTACAATGTTTGGCTAAACTGCATTATACTGGAGAGATTTCCAATATTTGCTCGGTGCAAATTTTACCAGGTCATCGGGACGGATGTCAGGAAGACGTTTCTCTGCCTGTCCAAGTGACTTCATCAGTTCATGCTGTCCACGGGGCTGTCCACGGGGCTGTCCACAGGGCCGGCTCGTCCTGCACTGGCCCCGTTCACACCACAACCTTTCAAATGAAACGTTTTTGTGTTTGATTCAGAAAAGTTTCACGTTTCCACGCCAATGTTTTGGAAACAATGTCCATTTCCGTGGGAACAACAGAAAAAATGAAAAGGTTTTTGCCGAGTTTGCAGCTTTGACAAATCCTCAGTGACTTTAATGATATGAGCCTGTTGGTGTTGTGCTGAAAATGATGTCCATTTCAACGGAAACATCAGAGATTTTTGTAATGAAACCACAAACACACAGCAGAGAACAATGGGCTCTAAACATTAATAATGGGAGAACACAGATATTGTAGTGGACAGACCACCAAGTGGGATTATTATTACGATAACTGTCAAAATAAAACTATCAAGTCCAGGAGAATAAGGACGAGGAGTCATGACACCTTCGAGAAAATGTTGTTACGTCCGCCAACGAAAGCTGGGATGAAGGTTATGTTTTTGTGTACTTATTTTATTCTATTTTAGATAGATAACATCTATCTATCTATCTATCTATCTATCTATCTATCTATCTATCTATCTATCTATCTATCTATCTATCTATCTATCTATCTATCTATCTATCTATCTATCTATCTATCTATCTATCTATCTATCTATCTATCTATCTATCTATCTATCTATCTATCTATCTATCTATCTATCTATCTATCTTTGCATGTATTTGACCAATTTTTCACTAAAACTATTAACCCGGCTAACCATTTCCCCAAAAATCCGGAAAAACTGCAAATAAAAAGTCCCATGGGAGGCACCTCATGGAGGAGGTCAAAGGAGATCAGCATTGGTTGCCATGGAGATGCACTGGAGGGCTGCTGCTGCTGCAGTTAGCCGTCTGCTAGCACATTGCTAACTCCACCCCTCTTCTTCATTCTCAGCCAGTCACACACCAAATTCAAGGAACACAAAAGAATGAGAACCAACAAAACATCATCATTTAACCTTAAAGAGGACATATAATGGAAACATCACTGTCTAATGGTTTTCCTACAGTAATATGCGTCCCCATACCTGGAATGACACCCCAGAAGTGAAGTCTGTCGTCTATTTCTCTGGCTTGTATAATTCTTTCTAAAGTGTGTTGCTCCACTAAGCGATTCAGAAAGCAAACTCTGTGTAGCGTCACCAGGGTTTTTGAGCCAACCCCAATGCAGGTAGACCCTCCCTTAGACCCGCCCACAACCAGGCCGCTCCGCGAGCGCTCAATGTTTTTCCCCTCGCGACCGCTGCAGGTAAACAAACATGGCGACGATACGAGCAAAACACACCAGATGCGCCGTTATTAATCGTATCAACGAGCAGAGGAGTCGATTTTCTACTGCCTTCGTCTGAGCCTGTGAGGACCCGGTGGATTCATTTGATGTTTAATGTGAATCTACCAACAAGACTTCAGAAGGTAGTATCTGTCCGCTCCCAGCACTTCACGGAGGAACATCGGCCAGTACAACGCTGGATTCGCTGCAAAACTTCTAATAAAGCTTGGATCTGTACCAACTATCCATGACTCGACTGCAAATGTGGGAACTGTAAGTAAAATGCTCTGATTCATATGCCTTTATTTTACTTTTAGAAGCACCAGGCTGGTTAGTTTGCAACTGCCGAGGCCACATTTTTTGTTTTGTTTTGTTTATAGTGAGGTATTGTTCATGTCTGCAAAGTTGTGCTAATAGAAACTGTAGATCAAATGTAGGCTTTGCAGTCTGAGGTGTGTGTCTGGGCTTGAACTCATAATGATGACTGGAATGATTTTAAACACTTACAAAGAGTAATGATATACTGAATAAATTCAGTATTATATGAAAAACAGTAACATTTACCCTACAGTTAGCAGGAGCTAGCGTTAGCTACTTGGTAGTAATTAACAACACGACCAAACTAATTAACATATTCAGACACACAATATGTTTTACTGACCTTCTGAAACGTCCTGCTGCAGCAGAGTCGGAACTTCTTCAGGAGCTTCTCTTTCTGGGTCAGATTCGGTTTCAAATTGGTTGGTTGAACGTTGTTTCTCCGTGACATAGTAACAGATAGAATGTAAACAATAGCACATGACACCATGAGAGGAAGCAACTCCTCCTCTTCCCAAGATGGGCATGTGGAGCGGAGCCAGTCCAGCTCCCTGAAACCCAGAAGATTCTGAATGCGGCTCGAATGATCAACTGGCTGAAAATCAAGGACAAGCTGGATTCGGAGTAAAAAACTTTGAATACAATGTTTTTGGACCAATAAGAACCATGTGAAAGTGTTGAAAAGTTGTGTGATATGACTCCTGTAACACTGTAAGGTGGACCAGGACCAGGACCAGGACCAGGACCAGGACCAGGACCAAGAGCAAGAGCAAGGACCAGGACCAGGACCAGGACCAGGACCAGGAGTAAGATCCAGGACCAGGATCAGGACCAGGAGTAGCGCTTCTGAAAATATTTTCATTCGGCTTGCAAGAGTTTTCAAAAAGTTCCACTGTGGAAGCTGTTTTCAAAAAGTTGCATCTTCCGTGACTGTGAGCTCAGGGATTTAAACTCTTCTCGCGTTAATGTTGTTGGGTTTATATGTTGATGGTACCTGATTAAAATAAATGAGAAGCAAAACATTCAGAACCTCAAATATGAACATGCAGTGAGGCTGAGGCTTCTCTAATTATATTCTTCACTTCAGATTGTACATGTGAGCCCACTAAAGTAGCTTGTGACTGCTTATACGCATGAATATTGATGAGATAGTGCAGATCAGGCATTGACAAATAAAATCTTTGCCTGACAAGCAGCAACAATTAGCCTGTAACCGCATGTAAAACAGCAGCTGTTTGGGGGTTCATGTCGGCATGTTGTATGTAATTTTAGAAGACTTTAAGCTGCAGATCATCTTGATTGACGCTGGCTGTTTTTTATTTCATTACTGTTGTGGAGTCCAGACGGCTTAGTGTCTGCCTCTAATCCCAGCATGGAGTTTGCCTCGTGCTATCGGATGATTAAATGTCTCAAAATGTTGCTTCAGGCAAGAAGACGTGCTCTAAATTATTTATAAGGTTACAGTTGATGACTTTTAGACGTGCGTCAGTCACCCAGAAATAAACAACAATCTAACAGAGAAACTTAGAAAAACTCAGTGTAGAGTAAGAAAAAGCAGTAAGATTCTGAATCACGGACAGTTTAATGGTGGTCCTGGTCCTGGTCTTGGTGGTCCTGGTCCCGGTCTTGGTCTTGGTCCAGGTCCTGGTCCTGGTCCTGGTCACCACATTGGTAGTAACTAGTAGTTCTGCACATGCTCAGTAGAGACAATCATAATCGTGTTTCCTCTTTGGTGTCATGACTCCCAGTCCATATTCTCCTGGACTTGGTATAGACCAGAGGTCCTCAATAGGCGGCCAACTGTCTGACCCACGCCGGTCCATGAGCTGCACATCAATGTAAAATAAAGTGGAATTTGTGTGGGGGAAATGCGCTGCTCTGGACCTCATCCCACACCGTAGTCGGAGGCGGAGTCTGACATAATTACGTCAATGCACGCTCTCCTCGGACGTCCACGGATTTCAATTTCACGACCTGCAAAGTAACTCAAAACTAAACAAAGAAATAACACGAGTCGATCAGGAAAAGCTTCAGTTGAACTCTGACTGGACTGAACAGGTTAGTTTTATATTAACAGCCCATACTTGATCTGCACGCAGGCCGGCGCTGTGCGCTGCGGTGGGCTGCTGTGCGCAGCGGTGGGCTGCTGTGCGCTGCTTTGCGCTGCTTTGCGCTGTAGCGTAACGGATTTTTCTATCATTAATCTGTCAGGAATGTGTCAAATCAGGAGACCTTCAATGCTGCTCCAATTTGTTGTTATCCTTCCCCAGATCTGTGCCTCGATATAATTCTGTCCCAAAGGTCTACAGACAGTTCCTTGGACCTCATGGCTTGGTTTGTGCACTGACAATCACTGTCAGCTGTGGGAACTGGTAAAGTGTTATTATTAAATAAAACGTGCAATGAAATTAAATGTACAAATGAAATCAATTGATATCTCAACCTAAATGAAAAGGAAGTCATGATTGTTGGTTAGATTATTGAATTCAAAATACATGAAGTATTATATATACGATTTGTATTGTATTTATTTGTATTATGTATAGTAATTAAAAAATATGGAAATAATAGTTTCATTGTAAATAATATTTACCTATTTATTGTGAAGTATATCAATGAAATATATGTGTATGAGTGTGTATATATATATATATATGTGTGTGTGTATGTATATGTATATATGTAATAGAAATGTACTTATTTAATATATAACTGAACATTTACTGTTTGATATTGTTGTACTTTATTTAAAAACGAATATTGAATATTGAATGAATGAATGAATATTTATACTGTGTGTTCAAGGTTTTTCACCTGAAAAATAAATGGGGAAAAGAAACTTAAGCCTCATCATTTGGGAGTGAATCCCAACAAAAATCTCCAGTCCTGTGGGAACAGTGCACAAAACAGGGTCCACCTAACATATATAGACAGGTATGTACCTTTCCAAATCAAGATAAATCAGTAGAATTTACCACAGGTGTGCTCCAGTCAAGTTATAGAAACATCTCAACAACAATCAGTGGAAACAGGTTGTATTTGAGCTTATAATTGAGTGTCATAGCAATGGGTGCGAATGCTCGAATACTACATGTGATATTTTGGTGTATTATTTTTAATGAAATGGCAAAAAAACCTAAAAAGCTTTTTTCACTTTGTCATCATGTAGATTGATGAGAAAAAATAAGAATTTGATAATATTTAGAATAAGGCTGTAACATTACAAAATGTTTAAAAAGTGAAGGAGTTGAATACTTTTCGAATGCACGGTAGTATCAAGTAGTAATAAGAAAGAAAAAATCCCTGCTCATTACTTATATTCTTATATATTCTCAAAAATGTACAAGAAATCTGAAAAACTGGGACAAATCAAACGTAGTTTCACCAGATTTTATAACATCATATAACATGTCCACCAGTTGGTTCTGCACTGTCTTTCTGGGCGATGACTCGTTCTAATGAGCACCTCCACGTTTGATTTTAGATTTACTTCCCCGAATAACACATCAATTGGTTAAAGTGTGTATTCACCGTCTGTCTCCAGCTATGGAGTTAATTAGTGGCTAATCTGCGGTTACGCGCCGTCCTTGGTTTGTAAGTTACGGTCAGCGACGCGGCGCTAATCGACCATGCGACAGGCGACATTCTGACACGTCTTTGCAGGAAAACCACAGGTGTAAGTAATAACGCTGATAACTGCTGTGAGGAACCCTCATTTATGTTCGCTAATTACGAGAGGCTGTTGCTGAGCGCCATGTCCATTGCTCGCTTAGCGTCCATTGCTCGCTTAGCGTCCATGAGGTTCCTCAGCCGAGAACCTGCAGCGTGCGATGGTTCAATTGAAGCTACTGCAGTGTGGGACTGGGATCCACGGTGGGATTCCTTCAGAATAATGAAATATATCACATCAATGAAGAGTCGGAGAGAGGATACAGCAATGGAGACAAAGTAAAAAGATAAAATCATTCATAAAACACAGTAACAGCCCCGTTTACATGGCAACGGTTTCAAGTGGAAACGGAAAACTTCTGTTGAATGTTGTTTACACGACGATGGTACTCGGAGAAACTGAAAATGAAAACTGCTCAGCAGCTGATCTTCGTCAGGTCTTCATGCAGGAACTCACGGAGCATGCTGACAGAAAGCTGGAACATTAAACGCTGACGAGTAACAAAACTGTTGAGTCAGAGATTATGCACGTGTACAGATTACAAAATACAGTGCGAGTATTCACATAACACATATCTATTTATTTCAATCTGTCTCAATTCATCCATCCGTCATTCTGCTTTTCAAATCTCTATTTCCAATGACGCATCTCTTTACCTATGAAAACATTCTATCAGTTATTTGTCCATCTTTCTATGTATCATCCATTTACATTTATATTTTGAGTCCATCCATCCATCCATCCATCCATCCATCCATTATCTTTATATCCATTTATCTATTATCTGTCCATCCTTCCATCTATCTATCAATCTCTCCATCCATGTGAGAAAGTCAAACCAGAGCAGTGTTGATCATTTCATCAATAGTTTTATGACAAAAATCAGTTTTTTGTGATTAATGCGAGCTCCTAACTGAATTGTAACCATAGTTCTTCTTGTTGAAAACACCCTGAGATTATTTCTAATGAGCTTTTTTTATCACCACTCTGGGATTAATACACACAAATATGACTCATTATGATTTTCAGCCGGATTTTTCTCCTCGTTCAGTTCAAATCTGATTCTTTTCTCTTTTGTTCTGAGGAACAAACGAGTCTCACAGCTTCAGCAGCGGCAGCCACATTGCTCTCGCTTCCACTGGTTCCCCGGGCGATCGTTTAGGAGAGAATCACAAGGTCACACAAGGATATCGCTGTCCACTAAGGCATGTGTTTTATCGCCTCTCCATCCCCGAGCAGCAGATATCCGCAGGGCCGCCTCGCAGAGACACAACATGTTTTCGTATTCAACCCGAGGATGAGAGCGAAATCACTCAAGTCATGTCTGACAACAGGTTATCGATCTAGAGGCAATTTTATTCTTGCATCGGGAAAAAAACCAACACATGCACCCCCACCTCCCCATATCCCCGTCTACTTTACTCATTTCTGTGTGTGTGGGACCAAAATCCTATCGGCACATCTTTAATCCGCCGGCCTGCTGGAACGAGCTGCAACGGGAGGAAACGCCGTTGACGTGGACGTTTGTTGTTGGAGCTGCAGGGCTGATACGCTGCTACACGTCCACTCCTTCACTCATTCATTAGTCTCTGATCGTTACCGAGCCTCTTTGGATTTCCACACGGCGACCTGCAACCGAGACATAGAACCAGTCGTAATCTGAACGTCCCGATATCTCATTTCACTCAAACCTTTTAATCACTATAAAGTCACAATATTAACTGGATTAAACAAAGATTATGGGGCAGAATTACATGCACCATCTGCAGAACAAACATGTCGATGCACCCAAGACAGCGACCCCTACTGGAGAGCGTTATCGTGATAAGAGTAATTATGGAAGCGAATGTGGCTCAAAAATCTTTTTGAAATGTATTAACAGAAATGCTTTTTCATTTTAGGATTAAACTGCATTTTATGACTCATAAATAAAATTAATAATCAATCATCCAAACTGCATTTTAATTTCCTTATACAAGACTGCTTATTCTGTGACTTAATTAAAATGAAAAAGAAAATGACGTTTAATTTTTTATTTTTTAAGATCCCCCAGCAGTAGAGACCAAAATTCATTTTGAAATGTCAAATTTGAAAATTAAAATGCATTAGCAGAAATGCTTTTTCATTTCAAGGTCCTGGCCTCATAGTTTGACTCATAAATTAAAGTATTAATGCATCAACCAACTTTTCATTTTCTTATTCAGGATGCACATTTTGTAACAGAACTCAAAAGAAAACCTAAAGAGGGAATCGCTTTTTCACTTTCATGTCCGTCGCGCAAAAAAGGGCTCAATATTCAATCTGACTTCACATTTCCAAACGGCGCAGGAGAGTGACGTCAGTATCCGTCTCCTTCCTCTGACGGCCTCGCATCTGAACGGTGGAACCAGGAAATTCAGAAACAGCGTAGCGGAGGCGTATTGTCAGGTTCTCTCATAGCGAGGGAACCGTGCTTGTTCAGTGATCTGCTCACGTACTGTGAGGTTTTGCAGTCACTGAACTGACGGTGGTCGCCGAACGTACTGTGGTCGTTAAACGGACCGCGGCTACTAAACGCACTGTGGCGGCTGAACGTACTGTGGTCGTTAAACGCACCGTGGCCGTTGAAGGTATGGTGGTTGTTGAATATACGGTGGTCGCTGAACGTACTGTGGTCGTTAAACGGACCGCGGTCGCTAAACGCACTGCGGCGGCTGAACGTACTGTGGTCGTTAAACGGACCGCGGTCGCTAAATGCACTGCGGCGGCTGAACGTACGGTGGAACAGTCGGGGCTCCTCCAGACGAGCATTGAAGGATTCAGTGAACACGTCTTTATTAAACTGATTCTCGTCATTCAGTCACTCTAAAGAGCTGCTTTGCCCCTCAAGCTCAAATATGCACAGCGCCTCCTGGTGTTTTAGATGTGCAGCACAATCAGAAGAAGTAGAGCCTCTGACGTCGCTCTCCTGCGCCGCTTGGAAAGTCGAATTGAATTTTGATCCTTTTTTTACAGGGCAGATATGAAAACAAAAAAGCAATTCCCTCTTTAGGTTTTCTTTTGAGTTCTGCCATAAAATGTTCAACCTGAATAAGGAAATGAAAATGCAGTTTGAATGAACTATTATTAATTTCATTTATCAGTCAGAAAACGCAGCTTTATCCTTGAAATGAAAAAGGATTTATGCTAAGGCATTTTGATTTTCAAATTTGACAATTCAAAATGAATTTTGGTCTCTATTTGCTGGAGCATCTCTTGAAAATTAAATCCTAAACGTCATTTTCTTTTTCCTTTTCATTAAGTCACAGAATAAGCAGCCTTGTCAAAGAAAATTAAAAGGCAGTTTGGATGATTGATTATACATTTTTATTTATGTGTCAAAAAATGTTTAATCTGAAAATGAAAAAGCCTTTGTGTTAATACTTATCTAATTGATTTTTGAGCCACATTGGCTTCCATAGAGTGATGTTCACTTAGAGCCCGTTTAGAGATAAACGATTCCAGGTGTTTTCAGTGTTTGTTTACATGTCAACGGAGCGAGGAGCCCCTGAACAGGCAACTTTGGAAAAATAGTTCCCGAGGTGGAACTTTTTGAAAACGCTCAGGACGCAATGTAAATGGGTGGAAGCGGCACTTTCTGTCCCGAGTTGATGGCGCTGCTGTTGCACATGTGCCACTACTGTAGCCAGTAGTTGTGCACATGCTCAGTCGAGACAATCAGAACAATGTTTCCTCCGTGGTGTCATGACTCCCAGTCCATATTCTCCTGGGACTTTGTACTTTTATTTTGACATTCACCGTAATAACGATCCATCTTGGTCATCTGCTGCATGTGTGTGTGGTTCCATGACAAAAATGAAATGTTTAATGTTATTGATTGTTAGAAACAATAAATAGATAATATATGCAAATAATAAATACAATTGATAGATCATATATACAAATAAATACCTAATCATAAACTTACGTTACAGTATACACACAAATATGCATTGTTTTATTCAACATTTTACAAATTCAAAGTGTTCATATACTTAATATATGGATGGATAAATAAATAATAAATAAAGTAAACTGTACAGGTAGTTAAAATACGAAATACTAATCTAAGAAAGTTTTCACCACGCCAGGAACGGTGAATGCAACTGGGTGGGCCGGCCCTGCCAGTGAGGAGTCCCTTATTTTCTTCAGGGAGTTGGCAACCCTAACTGGCAGGAAACTCGAACCACAGACTTCTCAATGTGAGGCAGGCGCTCTGCCAGCATTCGAAGAGACGATGTGGTTAAATCCATGAGATAATAACATAAAAGCCATTTATTTTAGTGCTAAATGTAATGCAGTTATTTTAATAACATTACTGTTCAGTTGAGGCGACCCTTTATGTAAAGATCACATTTCATCTCCACTTCATAAAGGAAATGTCACAATCCGACTTTATGTCTAAACACCGATGTCATGAAATGTCGTCTGCTGCGTTTTCTGTAACGTCACATTGAAATAACGCTGCCTATGGACAATGTCTGTGTGCGCCGCAATGCAAATCGCTGAATAAATCCATGAAAGTGTCACTGTGCGTGGAATTAACGGTGAGGCTCCATTCATCTGCCGCGTCTCTTGACCTCCACTCACCTTAAATCATCCTCCACACAGCGACCACATGCAGCCACACACTGCGCTTTCTAATGTGATTGTTTACAGCCAACCCCACCAGATTAGATCAAATGGGGCTGGATGTGGCGAGCTATTTGATGGGGGATATGGAATCGTCTGCGTCGTCCATTCCCCAGCTTGCCCAGTTCCTAGCAACCAACAAGATTAGACCGTCTGTTCCTCTCTGGTTTGGAAAGAAGCGGAGTGCAGGCAGATAGCGTAATCACATTACATGGATTTAATGCATGCACACCGGATGAACATGTATGTGCCTGCACACGCAAACCTGCCCACTTGTGCACACGCAGCTCGATGGAACTGACAAATAAGGACAAAATTCTCATTGATTAGTTGTCGCAGGAGTTCCTGATCCATGGTGTGATTGGTGTCTGGTCGGTTCGAGGTGGACCCAAACGCACACTCAGCAAGTTCCGTAAAAAAACAGGTTTATTGCAACAAAGTCCAGGGAACACGAGGAGACACAGGGGACACGACGAGCGGCGCGACAAGATGACTAGAGGCGAGACATTTTGACGAGACGATCCGACAAGGACAACAGAGGGAGAGGAGTTTCAATACACAAGGAAGGGCTGGACAGAAGTGGAACATTGGTTAATTGGAAACACGAGGTGAGACACAGAGAGGCAGACACAGAGACCTGAGAGTGACTGAGGAAGTAGAAGAGTAGGAGATTTTCCAAGCCGGACTTGAACACAGCATTGTACGCACACGAGCATAATGTCTCCAGTAGCCACGTGTTCGGCTCAAGAGGCTCTGCTTTTCAAAACGCAGAGCAGATTACGCTCGCTGCAATATTTGCTTTGGGAAAACTTCTAATCTGAGGAAGCTCCTGGTTGAGCACTAGATTTTTATCAAGGCAGAAGAGTACACAATTTTTGACATCCTCAGGTCTACTATGACATATCTACATCTCTACCATGACAGATCTACCATCACAAGGTTTCCAGAGAGGAAACTGGGTTTTAATTTAAACATTATTAAAAAAACACTGCGTAGTTGTAGTTAATGGTTTTCATGTTGAAGGAATATGTGAAACAACTGCGATGTTACAATACAAGCAGTTTGATGTTGTTTTGACATCTTTGTTAAAGTTTATATATTGAGAAATAAATATGTTAAATTTAAAGTTTTTTCACATATTTTACTACCATATAAACACACCAAAGTACCGTAAATGGGTACTGTTGAGTACTGGTATTGATTCTCAGGTACCTGGTATCGGTACTGTATTGGTTGAAATGGGTAATTTTCCCATCCCTAGTCAGTGACATGACTGGTATAAAACAAGTTTTTTAGAAAATGTGTAAATGAAAGATGGGCTCAATGGCATGACAGAAATATACAGATAATTGATGAGATATAGTACCTGGGAATTAAAAAAAGCACTTTAGACCTCCGTAACCCGGCAATGTTTGAAGTGAAAACACATTTATTCGTTTTCGTTTAATAAAAGTTTCATGTTTACACAACAATGTTCTGAACGTCTACAAAGCTGGACTTTCTCTTATCTAGATAACTTCAAGGATTAACTCTGGTTTTCTGTACGACGAAGCTCGCTCACTTCTCACCAGGATA
Organism: Lipophrys pholis; assembly: GCF_963383615.2. Classification (NCBI taxonomy): domain Eukaryota; kingdom Metazoa; phylum Chordata; class Actinopteri; order Blenniiformes; family Blenniidae; genus Lipophrys; species Lipophrys pholis. The sequence goes on along the minus strand of NC_137634.1, from coordinate 25,998,122 downwards.
AATCACCATGGTAACTGACGCTGAATGTCTAACCTGCTCCGGAACAGGATATGTTCTCAACAAGAGGTCAAAGCTCCGCCTCCTGACCAATCAGATCTCTTGGAAAATGCCCCGCCCATTCTTAAACGATGGTGGTTCAGCGGTGAGCTGCAGCAGAGCAGAGATGAGAAAGTAATTCAGAGCGATCTTTTTGATATAATAATGTAAATCCTGGTCTCTGAGGCTTTGAAGGAGGTTTTTGTTCTTGACTTGTTCCAAGTCTGTTTATCTCTACGAGGGTTGATCTGGAATAACGAGGTTAATGATCACACCTGACAGAACTACAGAAACAGGAATTTATGGAACCAGAACTACTCGTGTCGTCGCGGTGATGAATTAATATTCCAACACAAAACACTCTCACAGCCTCAAAACAGCTGAATGGAAAATCTAAACTAAAAGAAGATCAGTGAGGAAGTTCAACACGACACGTTTCTGCTGTAATAAAGTGAAACTGACTGATCACAGTGCTGTGCTGTCTGTTTATATCCAGAGAGTTGATAACCTGCTTCGTAGTAACGGTGATCAGGGTCGCGCACGTCTCGATAAGTCAACCCAGGAAGCAGGGAGAGATCCTGGATATGTTGATCAGGGTTCGTAGTGCAGGTCACTGGTTAAACAACAAACGGCAGAAATGCTGAAGATGATGTAGATAGCGTGTGTGACCATGAGTTGGTGCTGCATGTAAAAAGGCAGTTAAAGAGAGGAAGAGTCTCTATGGAGGACTGAATGTGCCAACATTTTATAAATAAATATGCTATCAAATACTTAAATAAATGTGTCATTAATCAATAAATTTAGGACATTCGGTCCTCCATGTCTCTCAAACCAGCAACATTTCCCCAAAAAACTAGGATGATGAGATTTTACAAATAGGTGAACTAGCAAGAGGTCAAACTGGGTCTAAAAGAGATTCATTAAAAACAGATATAACTGCAGGAAAAAATAATTCAGATGAGCAGTGGCAGGTGTTTTGAAGTGATTGATGGTTATTACAGCCTCAGTCGCCTCCTTGGGGGCGTGTTTTTGATAAACGACCATTAAAAACAAATAAAGCTGAAATGGCTGTTAAGCCATTTTCTTTGATCAGCAGTCGGGGGGACTGTGGGGGGATGATGGGAGGCATCATCCCTCCACTCCCCCCCCCCCCCCCCCCCACCACACCACATACTCCCACACACACAGTGCAGTGGAGCAGGTAGAGCAAAACATCCAGTCTGGGAGAAACAACACCACGCTGAGCCCCAGCGCGCTGTAGCTGCAGGGACACAACCACATAATGGACAAAGACACGGAGATAAGACGGCGGCAGATAACGGCCAGAGAAAAGAAACATAATGATAGATGGACGGAATTACTGTCAAATAGGCTGATCTACTGCCAGGTAAAACCACAGGTGCGCTGACAGAGAACACACACACACACACACACACACACACACACACACACACACACACACACACACACACACACACACACACACACACACACACACACACACACACACACACACACACACACACACACACACACACACACACACACACACACTCTGATATATATCCAGTAGAAGACGAACACCCAAGGATTCTGAATGTTAAGAAGTGCTACCATGGATCCACAAATTTTGTGTTTCTCAGTCGAGGTGTCTTAAGATTTAAGTAATACCAAACTGATCGCCAGTTTCCACGGCAATGATTTCCATTGAAAAAGCAAAACGTTGGTTGCCTTTTGAATGTCCGTTTACATGACGAAGGTACTCGGAGCCACTGAAAATGCGACTGTCGGAGCCATTTTATGTTTCATATGGGTTCATTGTTTATCTCTGTTTGTGTGTGTCCTCCTGTTGACTGGCCATTTGTTTAGATTTTATATTCACCCACTAGGTGGAGCGAGGGCAAGGTGGAGGTTATAAAGCCTCCACTTAATCAATGCCAGGTGTGCAGGACAGGGGAGCAGACACAGTTTTTTGAACGGTGCAAGGGAGACATGTAAGGGAAGGGTGGCAGTATGAGGAAACATTTATGGTGTTAGAGGAACTCGGTAGTGGGCTGAGCGACTGATGACAGGAATCAACTTTGGACTGAAGACATCAAATAAATGGACTGACATATCCAAAGGAAAACTACGCATTGGACCTGATCATTGTTGCATCTCAACGCGTTCGAAATAGTTCCCCCGTCCTCACCAGAGCGGCACCTGAAATAGGTTACGGTGCCGCTATAGCAACTTTTTGAAAATGCTTGGACGCCGTCGCCATGTAAATGGGCAAAAACGAGACGTTCTGGAAACACTCGAGGCCCGTCTCCTTGTTGATGGCGGAAGCTGTAGTAACTAGTCGTGCACGTGCTCAGTAGCACCCACAAGTGGCCCAGCATGCAAACCACATTGTTTTCAGAGTTTCTGGCTGACGGCGTGTAAAGGAGGAGTAATACTAAAACTCCTCTGACTGTGACACAAACTGATCATGAGCTCCTAGTAATGGGATTACATTGGTTACACTCGCTCCCTGTTCAGTGTTTTGGCTGCCGGTCCTGACCTCGTCCATCCAGCACATGCACACTGTGTATACAGCTGTGCTTGTTGCTCCATTGTCTCATAATCTCCTCATGCTGGCACGCTGTCCACGGGATTGTTGGTGGTGTTGTGTCCACGCTCTGGCTGGAGAAGTGGCTGGATTAGCCAACGTTTCATGATTGGACGAGCCCTTTCACATGGATGTTTGGAGAAACACCCAGTTCTGTGGAGAAATGCGTAAAAGATTCAGACTGCAGACGTGATTCACACCCTTTGGGAAATTAATTTTCATAAATTCTACATTCAGCCCATCCTATTCATATTTAAAGGGGTCATATTCTGCTAAATTCTCTTTCTAATGGTTTTCCAACAGTACTCATCGTCCCCATACCTGGAATGACGCCCCAGAAGTGAAGACAGGCTGTCCTCTCTCTCCCTGGCTTGTTTCAGTGTGTTGCTCCAACCAGCCAATCAGAAATCAAACCCTATATAGTGTCAACCAATCCCAATCAAGGAAGGCCCTTCCTTTGACCCTCCCACAATTAGGCAGCTCTGCTCTGGCACATGGAACCACGAGAGGAAGTAGAATAGAATAGAATAGAACGCTTTATTTGTCATTATATACTTGATATAATGAAATTGCAGGTGCTTCTCCCATTGACATCAATACATTCATATGTTTCATGCAACAGTATGAAAATACATTTAAAATATATATGTACATAAGTTATAGTATAAAAATGGTGTTTTTTTTTAAAAGGTATTGATAAAACACGACAAAACTAAAAATACTAGAGTCCAGATAAAATGTTATTTAAGGCTCTATTGGCCCAAGAATAAAAACGTCTTGATGTACGGGCCTTCATTGATCTGTAGCGCTCGCCAGAAGGCAACAGTTCAAAGATGTAATGTGCTGGGTGGGAGGGGCTTTTATGGATGACATTAGTCCTTCTCAGGCATCTGGAGCTGGCGATCTCCTCCAGGGAGGGCAGAGGACAGCCAATGATTTTTTGAGCAGTTTTTATGACCCTCTGCAGAGCCTTCTTGTCCACAGCGGAGCTTCCAGCGTACCAAGCTGTAACACAGTATGTGAGTACGCTTTCAATGGTGGATCGGTAGAAGGTCACCAGCAGCTTCTGCTCCAGTTTGTTCCTCCTGAGGACCCTCAGGAAGTGTAACCCTTTGCTGGGCCTTCGCCATCATCAATGCAGGTCCAGCAGTTTAATTATCAGAATGTCATGTATTTGGGAAGATTGTGTTGAAAGCAGAACTCTAGTCGATGAACAGCAGTCTTTCGTATGTTCCAGGTTTTTTCAGGCGGCTCAGCATCGACTGGAGGGCGAGGGTGATGGCGTCCTCGGTGGATCGGTTTACCCTGTAGGCAAACTGATGAGGATCGAGCGCTGAGGCAGTTCTTGATGTGATGAGAAATCAGCCTCTCGAAGCACTTCATCACCAGTGATGTGAGCGTGATGGGCCTGAAGTCGTTCAGGCTGCTGTTTGAAGAAGTTTGTGGGACAAAAACGATGGTGGCAGGGACGTTGCCTGAGGTCACGGACAGGTTAAATAACCTGGTGAGGATCGCTGAAAGTTCATGTGCACATGCCACCAGCACCTGTACCAGGATACTATCAGGGCCAGGAGCTTTCCTGGGGTTCACTGACTTAAGTTCATGCCTCAGCTGGTGCAGTTGGAGGGTAAGGGAGGCGCTGCTGTAGGCTGGGGGAGGGGACCAGGGCCTGCTGACCTCTAACTGGGCAAAGAAACAGTTGAGCTCATCAGCCAATGGAGCATCAGCTTTAACATTTGAGTTGGTGCTCCCCCTGTAATTGGTGATGTGGTTTATTCCCTACCAAACTCATCTTGGATTGTTGTCAGCCAGATGTCCCTCTATTTTCTGTTTATATGAGATCTTGGCTGCTTTGATACCCCTCTTCAGGTTTCCCCTGGTGATACTGTACTGTAATGTATCTCCCGTTGAGAAGGTGATGTTGCTGATTTTAATTAGTTGCTGTACTTCACTGTTCATCTAGGGTTTCTGATTTGGAAAAACCCTGACACGTTTTTTTCACAGTCACGTTCTCAGCACAGTAGGAGATATATGAGAGTACAGTTTGTGTGTTCTCTTCCAGGTCCAGGTTTTCAAACGTACTCCACTGTGTAGTCATGAAGCAGTCCTGGAGCTGAGAAAGTGCTTGTGCAGGCCAAGTGTTGATGGTTCTGGTGGTGGGTTTGAGTTTTCTCCTGAGTGGGGTGTCAGCTGGGATAGGGTGCAAGTATAGATGGTCTAACTGTCCAATGTGGGGCTGAAGAACTGCTCTGCAAGCATGTGAGATGTTCCAGTACACATGATCCAGTACGTTCTTCTCCCTGGTGGAACATTTTACATATTGTTTGAATTGGGGGAGAACAGACTTTAACCGGGCCTGGTTGAAGTCCCCAGCAATTATATGCACCCCATGAGGATGAGCCTTCTGCTGCCTGCTTACCATGTTGTGCAGGTGGGAGAAGGCTAGGCTAATGTTAGCATCAGGAGGGATGTAAACAGCCATTGTTATTACTGCTGAAAGCTCTGGGGAGGTGGAACGGACGGCAGAAAACTGTCCGAGCTTCCAGGCCTGGTGAGCAGTCACCAGTTATTGTTGACATATATGCAGAGCCCTCCTCCTCTGCTCTTATTGGAGCCCTTGCCGAGGTCCAGGCAGTGAGTGGCGCACCCCGCTAAGCTGCACGGCCGAGTCTGGGATCGCGGGACGAAGCCAGGTTTCAGTCATGATCATGACACAACAGTCCCGGACAAAGTTGTCCTCTGCTATTCTTAGCTCCAGTTCGCTCATCTTGTGTACGATGGATCTGACGTTGGCGAGGAAGAGACTCGGTAGTGGGGGTCTGTGAGGATGTTTTCTTAGCTGGGTTAGCATACCCGCTCGGCAACCTCGTTTCTGCTTCCTCTCCCTCCTTCGCCTGTGGCGCCTGGTAGAGCTGACAACAATCCACCGAGCTCCCGGTGGTCTGCGGATGTCCGCTGGGATGTCACGGCTCTGCTGAAAATGGTGCGTAACTAGGGAACTACGTTGTGTATCCATCAGGCAGCGCTCCATCTAACACACACACACACACACACACACACACACACACACACACACACACACACACACACACACACACACACACACACACACACACACACACACACACACACACGCACATTATTGGCTCTGCAGCAGTTGAGTTGCTGATTTATTGGGTTGCCACATTAGAAATTGACTCAGTGAAATTCATCATTCCATTGTTCCTGTTTGTAAAATGCTGCGTGAAGCACCGACACATGCTACCTCACTGCCCTGCATGTTTCGCCTGGATTCCTTATGGACTGCGTGATACTTTTATAATATTATTCCTCGTTATGAAAAAGTTATGTTTTCACACACTCGCACACTTTACTTTACTTTTACTCTTTTTGCCAGCTTGTTACGAGCATGGCTGCTATGCTGGTCAGTTAAGGGTCTTGGGCCTTGTTTACACCACAATGTTTTTCAAGTGAAACGGAAAACTTCTACATCATTTTGAGGGTCCGTTGACATGCTCAGAGACACAGAAAATTCAGCTTTTTGAAAACTGCGTCTCTGTGGAAACGGGAAAACACAATTTTTCTGAAACGGTAAAAAAATCTACTGCTCAGTAGATGGATAAAAAGAACGATGTAAACACCAAACTTTTCTGAAACGAAAACACAAAACAATTGTTTTCACTTGAAACGTCGTATAAACGGAGCCTCAATGTTGCGTTATGACTTCTGTTCTTCCTGACCTGCGAGCTGCAGTGGTAAACTTACAAAAAGCAATTCAGTACCAGAAACCAGTGCATGTGCTCGGGAACATTTCCAGGAATCATTGTCTGTGTGCATATTCCACCGTGCGGTTCACAAGTGAATAACGGGCAAAGACGAACTTGTGCCCACACATAAAATGGACTGACGCCGTTTGACTTCTGGAGCGAACAGGACACCTGATACACAGAATTCTTGGGGATTTTCCTACAGACGCCGATCTTCCAGTAAGCTCTGCCCGCCTCATGTCCCCGTGGTTTGGATGTTGATCGGCTATAAAACCAGCTAATGGCTGTAATGCTGCAGTTCTGCCAGTAAGCTTGAAGAATCCAGAAGGTGTTTGTAGTACTGTGGGATCCATTAGGTGATAGTGGAGTTTGAGCAGAATCAATATTCCAAACAGCTGTTTCTGACATTTTGTGTTCATACTAAACAGATCAAATTATCAAGCATGATCGAAGGCAGAAGCGGCAAATATGTATAATCCTGAAGGCCAAATGACAAGTTTAACATCTCTAGAGGGCTGAGCTGTTGATTTACCTCAGTTCTGCTTTACATTAATGTTTAAAAATAAAAAATGATAAAAAAATACAGTATATATATATTTATATATATATTTAAATATACATATATATATATATATATATATATATATATATATATATATATATATATATATATATATATATATATATATATATATATATATGCAGAAAGTCTACAGTTGCGTATTAAAGCCATATATATATATATATATATATATATATATATATATATATATATATATATATATATATATATATATATATATATATATATATATATATATATATATATATATATACTGTATTTTATTTATTTATTTTTATATAAAAATATAAATATATATATATATATGTTTGGCTTTAATACGCAACTGTAGACTTTCTGCATTGGACCTGCAGTATCTTTTTGCAGTTTTTGTGCTATTTGTATTTGAAAATGTAATCCTGAAAACAACAATCCTTTAAAACCTTTGACTTCAGTCAACAGAGGTTTGAATATTTACAAAAAAGTAAACCAAACCAACCAAAGGCCAAAATCTTGCCATGTAAACATGAATCTTTTCTACAATAAAAACCTAAAAACTATGGGTACGTCCGAATTGTCCCTCCTCACTCCTTAACTATCGACTTAACCTTAACCCCTGGATGACGTAACAGGGTTAAAGAAAGGTGTTTGAGGGCTTCTTAAAGGAGTTAGTGAAAGGCGATCACATTAGTATGGACAGTCGGACCGCACTTTCGCTTTGTGACGTCATAATTATGTGACGGCAGCGCAAGTTAGTGACGTCTGCCATGGTGGGGAAAGAACTACAAGTTGCCGAAAATGGACTACAAAAAGCGCATTTGGGTTTTATATGATATAAAGTTGTTCTAGGCAGATTATTGCTTTGGTAACTTACATGATCTGCACTCTTTTCCGACATTGTGAGTTTCCCTGAATGCTCGGATGAGCGGGTCCCTTTAAATGTTGTCGCTGCAAGGAATTGTGGGGCAGCATGAGCTGGTCTCCTTTGGTAAAGGAAGCATCAGTGGTTCCTAAGCTACAGGAGGCTCTAAAGGAAGCATCAGTGGTTCCTAGGCTACAGGAGGCTCTAAAGGAAGCAACAAGCCTCCTTTCCTTTGCTAATTGAGAATTCGGACCGTCCTTATCATGGCCGCCACACAAAACACTTCCGGGATGAAGGAGAAGTCGATAGTTAAGGAGTTAGGAGAGACAATTTGGACGTACCCACTGAGTCTCCACTTCAAACGTTGTCGTGGAAACAGGGCCAGAAGCAGCTTCTGATGTGCTTGAACATGTAACTATAGATCTATAAAATGTAAAGATGTTTGTAATGTTCTCATAAAGTTAGAATGATGAGTTCCCGTCCAGTTTCAGCTTCGGTCCAGAACTCCGTTGGTAGAATTTGTGGTTATGCCTGAAAGCCAACAATAAAGAATTAAAGTTAATCTGCAGTAAAATGTGGACGCTGTCTCGTTGGTTTGGAATAAAAGCTGCTCGCTGGCTTGTGTGCTGTAAATGAGGAACAGTCTTTTGGTGGAGTCCACGTTGGCTGAAGAATGACTTAAATGGAATAAATAATAGGTATGTCCCGATCACACTTTTTGGCCCCCGATGCCGATCCGATTTTTCAGAATTGAGTATCGGCCGATACCGATACTTTCCCGATCCGATACTTCCATTGCTATTGCAAAAATACTCAATAGTCTAATATTGGAGCAACTAAGATGTCTGAAGCTAAAAGCACTATTGGCAGAAGCTTCGTTTAGTTAGAAATTATTGTAAAACTCATTTATTGAATCAGAATTCTTCTCAGAATGACTTAAGAACTTATTTAAACTTTATTCAGTCAGAACAACAAAAAACCCAGTTACACTGTGCAGTCTTGTTTCTCTTATTTATCTTAACTTAAACAACTTCACCTGGATTTTTTGGCAAATAAAAAAAAATTAAACCCAGTGACTCAGTTTGACTAACATATAAACTATAAGAAAACTACAACATAAGCAGTATTCAGTAAAACCAATCAGAAGAACCCAATTCCACTTCAAAGTGTCTTTGGCTGGTTGGGTGGAAAATAAGTCCTTAAAAAGTGTAAATACAATAATAAAAATAAATAAATAAATCTTAAACATAAAAGCTCTTCGGCTCCAATGTAACTTCTTTGTGTATTAAATTTCAGTTTACCTTAAAGCAGTATGAGAGGTTTGACCTGAATGTCACTAAACATTTGCAGTTCAATGTGAAGTATAAACACTTCATTCCACTTCAAAGTGGTAAAACCTGTTTGACTAAAGTACTCTGAACATAGTACTCTCAAGAACTTATTCGGAATATCCCAGTCTCCCTTCAAACTAGAGGAACCTTCTGGGTTCTTGTTTTCACCATATCGCTCCCCTGCGGGGACTGGTCCTTTATTTTAAAATCCTTTATTTTAAAGCCGCCCCGGGTTTTCTGCTTCGGTGCGGCTTGTTCTTTAGTTGTTGTTGTAAACTGAGGAACATCCACACAACGAAAAAACAATGTTTTTTTTCTCCCTGACCTTCTCCCAAAAAACTTACCGTCCACACCTCACTATGAACACTTCTCAACACGAGGCTTCAGGGCATGTAGTACACATGCCAGGCCTTTAGGGGCGCTGTGACTCACCAAACACAATAAAAAAGCAGAAGAAGACAGACCACATAGAAATCTAGAAGTAGACTTCTGCACATAAACACATAAACCACTTTTATAACTCTAGTTTTATAGGTCTATGGCCCCGCTCCGCCTGCTTCTAGCTTCTGCAGCTCGACCGGAGCTTCTAGTCCCTGATTGTTGTGGTTATTAGGGGACGTTGTGGACCGCAGTGGGGGGAGGAGGGGGGCCATTACGTCATCTTTTTTTCCACGGATGGTCATCTTTGCTGAGCGTAGATGTCTTATCAGATTAGTTGTGTTAAACGAAGCTCTGGTGCTCCACCTCTCGGGACTGTGGTGTAGCAAATAGTCCAACTGGCTGCTGGACTGGTTTGGTTATCAACTTCAGAATCCCTCCAGACTGCTGACATTTTATCCTCTCAGTGGCTTCAGGCTGCTAACCTCAGTTACGGCAAGTCACAAACGGGGCTCGATTTACGGCAGCTGACGGGAAAAGATTTTTTTTGTTTGTTGTTTTTAGATCGGCGGGGTGATCGGCTGGATTTGGATTTGGATTTGGACTTTTTCTGCATTACTGTGATGATTGGAAATCTGGACCTGAATGTGCTTGATTGTTTTGCACTCATCAAACTGGGAACTGAGAAAGTTACCAGTTGGGAAAATCCCCACTTGAGTTGGGAGTGTCCACATGTCAGCCCTACAAAAAACTCTGCAGGTGGAATAAATAAATCTTAAAACCCACCAATGGGATGGGACATAAAACAATATACTAATCGACGTTTAGGGCTCGTTGACATGGCAACCGTTTCAAGTGAAAAATGCAACTTTCGTTGCACTTGAGGATCTGTTTACACAACAATGGTGCTCGGAGACACTGAAAAGGCAAGTTTTTGAAAACGGCTCCCGGGGTGGAACTGTTAGAAAACTCCCGGCCTCCGCCCGGCCCCCACCCGGCCCCCGCCCGGCCCCCGCCCGGCCCCCGCCCGGCCCCCGCTCGGCCTCCTTCATCATGTAGCTGGCAATAACGTCTCTTTCATAAATTTTGCTGCACGCCTGGACACCACGACCGTAGTAACTAGTAGTTCTGCACATGCTCAGCAGAGACAACCAGAAAAATGTTTCCTCCGTGGTGTCATGGCTCCTAGTTCTTGGAAATGGTAGATTTATTTTGACAGTCACCATGATAACAATCCAACTTGGTCGTCTGTCCACTAGAATCTCTGTTTAATCCCATTCTTACTAATTAACAACAACAACAACAACAACAACAGTAATACATCAACTTATATAGTGCTTTTACACTGAAACACTCTTTACATAGCAAAAACAAACAATAAAAATAACAATGAAAATAAAGCGTTTATAGGGAAAAGCAAGTTTGACCTGTTGGGCTTTGAGGAGTGTTTTAAAGTTCAGTAATGCGTCCGTGTTCCTGATGGGTTGAGGAAGTGAGTTCCAGAGGGGGGATGGCGGCAGCGAAGGCTCGGTCCCCCAAGGTCCGGTGCTTAGTGCGGTGGTGGGTGTGAGGAGGTTTGTGTCGGCAGAGTGGAGAGGGCGGGTGGAACGGTGTTTTTGCAGGAGGTGAGGTGGGGGGCATGTTATGGAGGAACTTGTTGTCCGTGTTTTCCCATTGTTAATGTTTACAGCCCGTTGTTCTCTGCTGCATGTGTGTGTAGTTTCATTAGAAAAACAACCAACAGCACCCACTAGTGGCCTGGCATGCTTTTTTCAGTGTTCCTTCAGTTGCCGTGGAAACGTAAAAGTCTTCTGAAGCAAAAACCTATGGTCTTTTTGTTGCCTCTCCCTGCTTGCTTCCTTCCACCTGATCCTGAAGCTTTTTTAAATTGTCAACCTGAACGCTGCTCAGTTTCTACCTGAAAACCTTGATTAACCCCAGATCCCAGCACAGCCTGGTGCTCCTCCTGGAGGTTTGATCCCAGTGGAGCCCGGTTACATAAAAGTGATGAGATGCTACGTGGCTAATAAGCTATGAAGGCGTATTGAGTTTGGAGTCCTCTGTGTTCTCTGTACTCTGTACTGTGTTCCTTCAAAGGTCAGCGCTGTCTGCATGCTGCTGCCGGTCAATGAGGTCAAGTCCCGGGTCAAAGTTCAGCCGGATGCACCAGAAACAAGGCTGCTTGGGGTATTTTATGGTTAAATCTGCCAATATACTGCTCATCTGAACATCTCCATGCTCTGCAGGTGGAGGATCTGTTGACCTTTCAGATCTTCTCCACAGCAACAGGTCACTGTTGTCTTCAGGGAGCATCTCATCTCTGTTGGCTGTCAGAGTCACAATTAAAACACACGAGAACAGGAGTAAAGAGACATGTTTACCACACGTCCATATCAAGTACACGTTGTTTCAGTTGTCAGTGAAGGACCTGATCCACTGGAGGTGTGATGAAGCAGCTGAGGATTCACTGTGACCCATGTTGAGAAACATCACACACTTCATGAAGCCTGAAGATAGTGGAAGATACAGGTCTGTTTTAAAGTGAGGTGTAAATCAGACTTCAGATGCTGCTGCTGTTAAATAAGACGCTGGATTTTCTCTTATCAAGATAACTTCAAGGATTACATTTGGTTTACCGTACTGCGACGCTCGCTCACTTCTCATCGAGATAAATCACCTGCAAACTTGCGCTGAATGTCTAACCTGCTCCCGAGCAGGTTACGTTCCCGATAAGCAGTCAGAGCTCCGCCTCCTGACCAATCAGATCTCTTGGAAAATGACCTGCCCAGTTTTAAATGATGGTGATTGGTGCGTGAAGAGGAGAGGAGAAAGTAATTTAGAGTGATCTTTTTCACATAAAACCAATCCTGGTCACTGAGGCTTTGAAGGATGTTTTTGTTCTTGACTTGTTCCGAGTCTGTTTATCTAAAAGAAGAACAGTGAGGATGTTCTGCCTGAAACATTTCTGCTAGAATGAACCAGCGAGTTGATAACCTGCTTCGTAGTAATGGTTATCAGGATAAGTCAACCAAGGAAACAAAGAGAGATCCTGGATATGTTTATCAGGGTTCGTAGAACTCCTGGCTCCTTCTGACCTCAGTGACAGATCATCTCCTCGGTTAACTCTCCAATATCTTCGACAGCTTCGTCCCACCAACACGTTCAGGTCTGCAGAACCCAAATCCCCGGTTCCACATGTTCACTTGTCCAAGTGTCCCTGAGCAAGATGGTGAACCCCAAACTGCTGCCGGTGGACGAATTAGGTTCATTGCATGGCAGCCACCTCCATTGGAGAGTGAATGTGTGCGTGAAGTGTGAGTGTGACACAGTAACTTGTAAAGGCCCTGAGGACCGCTCACATGATGAAAAAGCAAAACCCATTTACCATGTTTATTTGAAAAGATACACTTTCTGACATAAACGGTCCAGCAGTTTAGGGAGGGCGGGTGGTTTTAATGTTTTGGCTTCCTGGAGTGACCTCTGAAGCGTGAACCGGAGCGATTGTTCCCCGGTTCCGGTTCCGGTTCCGGTTCAATCTGGATTGGCTGGTTGACCTTGGAGGTTAAAAGAAAGCGTTGTGTGATGAACATGTGTCGCGTCGCAGGATCATTGCAGATGCAAGTCAAATAGAGAAGAAGAGCAAGTGTGACGGATTCTCTGGTTTTCATGGTAACAGTTGACAGCCTTTCCACGGCGTCAATAGAAGCTGAGTTCCAGAAGACGTTCAAAACAAGAGGAAGTGTGTACACACACACACACACACACACACACACACACACACACACACACACACACACACACACACACACACACACACACACACACGCACACACTGTGAAAATCCAGTGATCGTCCTGATTGAATCAGAGCAGTAGAAACACTCGGCTGGAGGAGAATGCTCGGCACCATGTTGGCTGAAATGACTCATAAATTAATTCGGATTCTCAGAGGGAGAATCCATTATGGTGTCTCTTCTGGTCATGGTGAGCAGAAACACTGACAGGAGAAGGAGCACTTCTTCACATCTCCGCTGGTTTTTATTTTGTTTTTGACATTTTACCCGCCCGGTTGGCCGGTGCACCGCTCGTACCAGTAAACGTCACCACGGAGGCGCAGGAGTCGGGGGAACCATAGAAATGTTGTATTTTCCATCAGCGAGGCGAATCTCTGCTTGTCTCTCTCCTGGCAGCAGAAATCCAGAAGCCACTCACACACTCACAGGCATGCATGCACGCACACACGCACGCACACACACACACACACACACACACACAGGGGAGTAACTGATTACTATTATGGAGACGCATATTACTGTAGAAAACCATTGGAAAGTGAATTTTGCATGATATGTCGCCTTTAACATAACACAATACATAACATAAAGTAACAACTTTACTTTAGTAACCTGCCGAGTACTGCAGAACGAACCAGTCAATACTCGTTTCTGATTCTCCACACATCAGCGCCGTTTCTTTACTGCCACTGCTGTTGACAAACTGTGTCTTGGCCTTGTTATTCTGAACAGTGTGTGGATGCAAAAGCAGCCGTTCACTGGTTCCTGCTGCTGAAACCGTCCAACACCCCCGCCCTCTGCTTCGGATCAAACTGATTCCTTCCAGTGAAACATCCGTCAATCACTGGAAAACTTTAAGGAAGGAGTTTCAGACTTGTGAAAAATGTCCTACATTTATTGATCAGTCCCACAGATTACTGGCTTTTAATTCGTCCAGCCAGACAAGTGTGTGTGTGTGTGTGTGCGTGTGTGTGTGTGTGTGTGTGTGTGTGTGGGTGGGTGGGTGTGTGGGTGGGTGTGTGGGTAGGTGGGTGGGTTGTGTGTGTGGGTGGGTGGGTAGGTGGGTGGGTGTGTGTGGGTGTGTGTTGTGTGTGTGGGTAGGTGGGTGGGTTGTGTGTGTGGGTGGGTGGGTAGGTGGGTGGGTGTGTGTGTGGGTGGGTGTGTGTGTGGGGGGGGGGGGGTTCCACAGCGTGTCGCAGTAACTTGGATGTCTGAGTTTCTTTCCGTTGTTGTGATGAAGCTCGGAACGAAGCATCGATCCTCACGATGGATTTCAACCTCAGGCTGCGTCTGAATAAAGGTTAAAGCTGATTATGAATTTGAATCGGGGGCCGGTGCCGTTATCAGTGACTAGGACAGAAACGCTGTTCTGGAAATCCCTTAGTAATAAATCAGACGCTTAATAATCTCACTGTGATTGAAAGTGAGCGTTCAGTCTGGAGACGGGTCTTTAATAAAAGTTTGACACAAACGCAGCAGACGCCAGGAGATGGTGAGGATTGGATTTACTGATCTCTGGTTATGAAGCTTTGAAAAAGCTTCCTGTTGCTCTCACAGTCGATCTTTGTGTCTCACTTTTTACCTTCCGGATACTTGGTGACTCATCTCAGGTCGAGGCGTTAACACCTCGACGTTACACTCCTTTTTATTTATGATGCGAGCGTCAGATCCCTGTGGACCTGCCAAGGAACCGAGCAGACGTCCAGACCTCGGTGGGAGGAGGACGACTCGCTCAGCGCAGAGACGTAGGCCGGAGGACAAGGGCAGGACAACGGCAGGACGAACGCAGGGCCGCAGAATGACCGCAGACCGACCATTGGACGACTGCGAGATGACCGCAAGGACGATTGCAGGACTGCAGAACAACCGCAGGACGACCACGGCACGACCGTAAGATGACCGCAGGACGACCGCAGGAAGGAAGAACAGCTCCAGCAGCTAAAATAACTAAGAAAACGGGAAAAAAACAACAGAACTAAAACAGCTAAAGTGACAAATGTTCCTACATCTGAATCCACTTCAGAGGCTAAAACTGCTTTTCACTAGAATTCTATAAAAGCTTTAACGGAGACATTTTAAAATGTTGGCTGTTCTGAGATAAAACGTTTTAAGGTTTTCTGGTGAAAACTTCTTTTTTCTCACCTGTTGCATCTGGATTTATAACACATCCTGAGAAAGTGAGATTTTAATGGTTTTTCAACTGGAACTCGAAGTGAATCGACTGGTTGCTTCCTGAAAATATTGCACTACTTTGTTTTACTGACGGAAGTTCAGTAAAGTTCCTTTTCCAGTATTTTGAGGCCGAACTTTATCTAGGAAATGAAACTCTGCTTGAGTCATCCACCCAACAGGCAGCTGGAGCTAACCACTGCACCACTGCACCGCTCCAGTAACCACTGCACCACTCCGATAACCACTGCGCCACCGCACCGCTCCGATAACTACTGCACCACTCCGATAACCACTGCACCACCGCACCGCTCCGATAACCACTGCACCACCGCACTACTCCGATAACTACCGCACCACCCCACAGCTCCAATCACCACCGTCTGAGGACTCATGCAGTGGAAGTGAACAAAGCGGCGTTCATAACCTGACTCGCCTTCATCACGGCGACCTTCTCCTCCATTGTCGGTATCGATCCCACCGTCCTGTTTCCACTGCAGGAGGATATTAGTTCTCTCCTCGTCGGTTCAGATTATTCGCTCGATCGATTCTCCGATGAGTTTAACTGTAAAAACTGAATTCCTTGGTTCAACTTCAGGAACGTTCGGCTGAATACTGATTTTAATCTGGCGGTAAAAAGCTGCACTTCCTGCCAGTCAGAGAAAAACCTGTGATGTTCGTTCACTTCCTCGGTCTGGTTCTAATAGAAGTTTTAGCTGAATCAAGCGTTTGTTGACACATGGTGGATGTTTTCTTCTCAGCACCATTAAACATGCAGATTCTGCACATTTTCTTTACTGTCGCCTTTATTTTGCAGCTCTCAAGGCTGAACTGGAATATTCTTCACAGTTACGCAGCGTGTATTTCTTCTTCTGCAGCCTCCGGCTGTAGGCACATTGTGATGTATAGCGTAAGGCGTCGAAGCCCGAGGCCCGTCTGAAAGATTCATACGTCTCCATCATCTTTCTCTTCTTGCGCTCAATGAAGGGCGACGCTTTTTCTCTCCCTCCCCCCTTATCTGCCCCGCTTACTGCTCTTTGTCTTGTAATGTCTTTTGTCAGAATCTAGTAGGAGCCTCTCTCTACAAACCAAAAATTATCAGCTGGTCTCTCAATGCAATCGACCAAATTTCTTCGACAAAAGGAATGGGCAAAGGAGAGCCCGCCTGTACTGACGGAGCATTTGCTGCCGGAAACACTGTGAACTCCTGGGGGAGTTGGAGGATTGTGTGCCTGTCTGTCATTTCCATTGAGGACATGGAAGATGTCTACATAATTATAATTATGGAATTATGATAACAGCTGCTGATTGGAGATGGCAGTTTTTTGATCTATCACAAAGTTGGGATTACGCTGGCAGCTGTTTTGGGAAGGCTGCCAGGCATTACTGAGGGATTGTGCAGAGCTCTTAACACTCAGACTCATGCAATAAACAAATTCAAAAGTAAGCAGGATGCGACTTTTGAACGTCTACGCGGGATGGAATCCAACTTGGAGAAGTTGACAGCTCGACTTGAAAGCTAAAGGTCCATCATATTGGATATAAATACACAGAGGGACTGAGGACTTCAAGGCCGAGAAAAATTGTGCTCAGCCTGACCGAAAACAATTGTTATTGACATCGACTCCCCCTGGACAGCCAGTCGTCCAAGGATGGTTTATCTCTCTATTTCTCTAGGATGTTTGTGCAGACTGACCCCCCACCCCCCCCACCCCCAAGATCGGTTCATGTCACGTCGACGATGGACTGAACTGTGCAGAGATAAGTGACCAGGATCAACTCAACATCTAATTGTACAACGATCTCAAGTAAAACATCCAGAAAAATTTCCTGCAGAATTATTCAAATCTGCAAAGAATTGATGCTGCTGTGTGGCCCGTCACAGTGATCCACCCATCCAAAATATTTACACTTTAACCTTCTCTTATCACGTTATTACCAGGCCGTTCGAGGTTGTAACATAATCAATCCTAAACAAAGCCGCTTTGACAGGTTAAACTCGGCACAATGACTCATTCCAAGCAAACAAACCACCGATTTTAATGACAGGTGATGAAGCACCGACCGTCATAGTGAGTGTTTCTTCCTCTGCCAATAGATCCACTCAATCCTACACACTGGCCCGTCCACAACAAGCATAACTGAGCCAAGGAGCCCAATCTGAGTAATATGTGATCCTGCAGTGGGGATTTTTCTCAGTTTTACCAGAGAAAGTGTTTGATTGAAAGACGAGGCCGTGAAACAAAAGCGTCTCTGTTAGTCCTCTTCAGCCCTTCTCTCCTTCCCTGCTTCCTCGGCTGGATCAGACTGACGGGTCGTCTGCCGGCTCACAGGAACAAAAGCTGACTTTAACGACCCGAGCCTGTAAAACACCTTGATGATACTGTCGTCACACACGCTGCATTAATCCGCTTATATAGGCACGTGGGAGGAAATCCGCCTTCCCTTTGGAGTGAACCGTCAAAGTTGGACGGATAACACTAATGCAAACTTTGACTGAACGGCGACGAGCAGGGTTGCGATCAGAACTCGTCCCCCTGAGACAAGTGATCTTCGCCACCCTGCTGTCTGTTGGCTGGACAAGGAGACGCAGGCTCATGCTCTGGTTTTAACCCCATCCTGCCTCCGTGAGGTGGAGGTGAGAAAACTGAAGGGAAGGAAAAAGGCTTGTAGATAAGAGACGACGCAAACTCCTGCAGCCTCGGTCGTCCGACCACCTGTCTGCTGCTCTCGGAAGAAAAAGACTTTGACATAGAATAAAGAACCGCAGTGAGTGTATTAGACCCGTTTACACAACCTCTCAAGTGAAAACGCATCGTTTCAGAAAGGTTTCACATTTACGCAGCAACGTTTTGAAAATGACGTTCGTCCCCAGAGAAACGGAAAAAGGATGTAGTTTTCACGTCGGCCCAGTAGGTGGTGCTGTTGGTTGTTTTTGAAATGAAACCACACACACAATACCATGAATATTAGCAATGAGAGTACACCGACATTGGTTTCTGAAAAGTTGTGTTTCCCCCCCGTTTCCATGGAGACGGAGTCAAAGTGGGTTGGATTCCCATCTCCACCTGTCCACATGTTGGAGTGTCCTTGAGCAAGACACTGAACCCCAAGCTGCCCCCAGTGGACAGAGCTCCACATGGCAGCCGGCTCCACCGGTGTGTGAATGTGTGTGTGTGGATGTAAAGCGCTTTGTGGACAAGTACTGCAAAAGTGCTGAAATGCGTTTAACAAACAGTAATATTAGAGAATTGACCGACGCTGAAAGTTATTTTGGAAAAAGGTGCAGAAGCATTCTTCGTACATTTTTATACAATTTACCTTTCTGAAGTCTAAGAATTTCAGGCGGTCAGCTCTGCAGTGAGCAAACCAAGAGTGAAAAAACTTCAGGACGTAATATTTCACCTTCAAAAATATGAAAACCAGCCCATCCTTGATCAGTTTTCTATGTCGACTCCCGGTTCTACATTCTGGAGAAAGGTTTTCCTGTTGTCTGACAGCGGTTTCCGTCACTGTTACCAAGCATCTTTTAACATCAGGAGCTCCCCGTCTGCAACCTGCGCTCATTCTTTCAAGTTAAGTTGGCCCTACTTTTCCCATCAAGCATTGTGAGCGTTCAATAGATGGCCTTCTGCTCACATTGAAATATATCATAGTCCAAATGGAAGTGGAGATGATTTCCTGTGAGTGCTTCATCATGGCGACTTGCTGCATCGCTTCTAGAAGCTAAATAACATTCAGATATGAAGTCATCAGAGACCAAACTTGTTTCACAGACTTTTCTCTTCAGCTTTATTTGTCTTTTCGTTCTAACATAAGGCTGTCCGACACGCGTTTGGAGACAAAATGCATCTTTAATTTAATAGTTCTTACATTTATTGCATGGAGGGGTTGCCCTGCTTTCAGGACGAATAGAAAAGGAGGAAGCAGAGTCGTTTCTTATCCACAAGCCTGACTTGAATGCAAATCGTTGTAGTTCTTTCGTGAAGCTTGAAAGTGGAAATGTATCGCGTCAGAAAAGTTTCTCATTTGCATGGCAACATTTTTAAAATGTCTGTTTCCACACAAAACTGGAAGAAGAGAAAAGTGAGTACTTTGTAAAGTGAGCAGTACTTTTAAATCCTCTGTCAACTTGGGTCTTTTTAAAAAAGTCAGTAATTTCTCAACAGGACACGGTTTGTTTATCCTCTAGTAAACTGGAGTTCACTGAGAAAGTAACAAAGCTTCTCACGGGGAGAGGACTGACATTAATGCTCCAGCTCATCAACGTTTCATATTAAACTGGCTGTGATGGGAAGTTAATACAAGATAAAAAAAAAAGCTTCTGCTTTCTGCCATTTCCATGGAAACAGATATTGTTTTCAGAAGGTGAAACTTTCCTGAAACAAAAAACCGATGCGTTTTCTCTTGAAACGTGGTGTAACTGCAGCCTTCAAACACCAATAAAGGATGTTCAACAAATCTTTTATGAGAAGAAATGCAGCTTGGTGTTAAGAAGTGAAGAAAACGAGTCCAAAAGAGTTTCCAGGATTGAGTTTTTCTCCGGGTGTAACATGTTGAATGTTAAATGTTGAAGGAGCGGAGGGGATCTTCAAATTAGAAGTGTACTTAAACGTGGTAAAAGTACATTAAAGGCTGAATGTTTGTGGATCTTTCTGACTCATCTCGTTCTGTGCAGTGATGTGAGGACATCAATAAAGGTGTCTGACCTACTTCTGCAAGACGCATTGCTTTGCACTCAATTCATGTAATCCAGCGTCGAACCATTTACTGCTAATGGAACCCTAATTGCACCTCCATTCCACACGAACGGGTCCCAAAAGTGACGGGTGGTGGTGAGTGTTTCCGGGCGCCGAGAGTGGCATCTGGGCTCGCCGGCCGCGCCTGTTGCATTCAGAGAGGGAGCAGCGAGGATTTGCTCGGCTGTAGGTTTCTTCAAGAGCTTTGAATGTGGGAGGGAGTCAGTGCGCTGCATGTCAACACGCTCATCTCAGCACGTAGCGTGTTGAACCCAGCGCTCAGTCGGGAGGCGACCGGCTGGTCGGCGGCTTCCGCCGGGAGACGCCTCTGTAGCATCGCCTGAGGGGAGGTCATGAAAGGAGACCAGCCGAGAGACGCTGCTGAAGTTTTTTTCACATTCATGTCAATTCTCTCAGACTCTCAAGATAAAGCTTTCAAATTCTGAAACAAGCCGGTTCTGTGTGTGTACTGGTGAATACTGGAAGAGCTAAAATACAGGATTTAGTCCAAACTCCAGGAAGCACATGCGAACCGTGTGGTTCAGCTGAATGAGAGTCATGTACAGTATTTTTGAATATAAGGTCCCGTTTCCATGACGACGTTTCAAGTGAAGAGGTATTTTTGGGGGGATTTTGTTTGATATAAGTTTTGTGTTTATACAACAATCTGAAAAAGATGTAGTAAGCATGTTTGACCACTAGTTGGTGGTGTTGTTTGTTTTTGTGATTATTGTGATTTTGTGATGTTGAGATTATCCCCAAACATAGTAATAATGCTCGTACTTTGTATAGTGTTGTGGACAGACTGACGTATCCCTCACCGTCAGTACCTCCTGAACTGTTATTGATTGCATCTTGTAATGATTTAACATTTTATTTCACACACATAAATGACACCGATCAGACTGAGAGTCAGTCAGTCGACTTCAGGCATTATGACTGGAACACCTGAGCCTCCACACAAAGATGCTCTGTCTAATCTGGCAGATTTTCAGCTGTTATTCTGTACAGCACTAACCCACATTGTTCAACACCTCAAACCCACAACATGCAGCATTGATGCTCTCAAGTTTTTGAAAGAAGTTTTTAACTGTTTCGCTCCAGTCAACAGCTCTCTTCAGACAGGCGTTTTTCCAAAAACTCTAAAGACAGCCGTTATCAAACCTCTTTTAAAAACGAGTAATCTGGATGCTTCAGTAAATAATATTTACAGGCCCATATCAAACCTGCCTTTCTTTAGTAAGATTATTGAAAAGATGGTTTTTACACAACTTAATGCTTTTATGGCACGAAACAATGACCTAAATGTTTTCCAATCTGGATTTAGATCAAACCACAGCAAAGAAACACTTTTATTAAAGTGCTGAATGACGTCTACATGAGCAGTGACATTTCCAGAGTCTCAGTTTTAGTGTTACTGGGTACTGGATACCAATACTGGTATCGGTATCGGTGCATTCCTACTAATTATGAATCTGAGCAAATTAAAATCCCTTGTGGGGTTCCTCATGGCTCCATCCTTGGGCCACTTTTATTTAACATCTACATCAGGGGTGTCAAACTCTTTTTCACAGAGGGCCGCATCAGCATAATGGCTGCCCTCAAAGGGCCAAATGTAACTGTAAGACAGTATAAATGTAACTAAATGTAACCAAATATAATGTAAAATAAATGTAACTACTCCTCAATTATAAATAACTCTGACTTTATTACTTACTCATATTGCAAATATTCCATATGCATTTGCATAGATATAAAAAATATATTTGCTAGTTGCTCTGTTAAGTCTAACAAAATGCATTGTGGGAAATGTAGTTCATAGTCAATGCAGTTTTCCAAAGATGTAGCGAGCTGGAAGAAACAAACCTCACTACTTGATAAAATGATATTTTGCAATTACTATTGCAACAACACATCATCAGTAGGATAAACTAACCCTCTCACGACGGTCTAATCCCAGCTCACGTTCCCTATTAGTGGGTGAACAATCCAACGCTTGGTGAATTCTGCTTCACAATGAGACGAAGAGCCGACATTGAAGGATCAAAAAGCGACGTCGCTATGAACGCTTGGCCGCCACAAGCCAGTTCTGCCTAACCCTAACCCTTTAGATATAAAAAATATATTTGCGAGTTGCTCTGTTAAGTCTAACAAAATGCATTGTGGGAAATGTAGTTTATTGTCAATGCAGTTTTCCAAAGATGAAGCGAGCTGGAAGAAACAAACCTCACTACTTGATAAAATGATATTTTGAAATGGGTGCAAAAGTGAATAAACAACAGTCAATTCATTTTTTTTTTTATTCTTAACACCGCTCAGCCCTGGGCTTGCACTGCTTCTGGAGGGAGCAGTCGCACCCCCCGTTGTAATTGACGTTGTAATTCACTTGCTGCAAAACAGTCAGACCACCTGATTTAGCGCCTGTGTTCAACAACGTGCTTCTCAACATCTCAGTAATTCTACATATTTGTGGGAAACTGGATTTCCCTCGCTGATTTCCTGTGGGGGAAAAAAAAAAGAATATTAAACCAATTTGTTTGTGAATTACACGACACCTTCTGATAAGAGCCTGTGTTGCATATTCATTCCCTTCCTTGCTTCTAATTATGTAATTAATGCTTCTTCTGCTGCAAATGGTGGTAATTATGGCTTGGGTTTGAATTAGTGAATCAGTCGCGTCACCTTTTCCTGGGAGTTGACAGAAATGAGGCTGGAGTGTGACTCCGCTGCAGGAGAGGTGGCCTGACTGGATTACACTCCTGTGGAGTTGGCATCGCCTGTCGTAATTGACTGTTGTTTCTGCACTTTTGCACCCGCTGCAAAAGATACCATATTTTATCTTTCTTCTTGCACTGCACAGCTTTGAAAAATGGGGGTGCTCTTCAATTAGGCGGTGCTCTTCTTTTGGGAAAAATACAATAATTATTGTGATTTTTATTATGGACGTGGTGTCATGACGTCACGGAGGAAACATTGTTCTGACTGTCCAGCTATTTAGGAACTATTTGGAAACACAAACACCCAGCAATGCTCACATTCCTTCTGAATTGTGTTCACGCCTCTTGTGAGTAAAAATCAACTGTTAACTATGAGGCTTTTACTTTTACTATGGAGACATCCGATATCCCGTCTGCAGTGAAACACATAATGAACAGGTGAATTGGATGTTAGAGGCAGAGAAATGGGAGATATTTGGTATGACTGGGACAGCAGGACGCTCTGCTGCGCGCTCCTGGTCAAAGATCAAACTGGAGGTGGTCTGAGGAAGGAAACGCGGTGACTCATCTGGCACGCCAAAGCTCGTTAACGGTGTTTGCATGGAGGCAAATAATGGCGCCTGATCAGAATGAAAAGGCTTCGTTTAAATCTGTCTGAGAAGATTCTGATCCTTTACGAATGTTAATGTTTCGACGGACAGCACCAACTCGTGGCCCAACATTAAAACCACATCATTTTCAGAATGTTGCTGCGTGAACTGAAATGTTTTGATGCGTTTTCATCACTTGGAACGTTGTCGTGTAAACCGGGTGTGAGCTTCAGTCCTCATCTGTCCCGATGCAAAACCCTGAACCACAAGTTGCTCCCGGCCAATTATCACCATCGATTTGTGTAAAACGGTGAATTTGACGGATCTTGTAATGTGGTAAAAGACGATATATTAGTAAAGTCCATTTAGAGCTGCGACTTCCTGTTAAGCCTCGTTTGGGACGGACCAGAGGTTCGGTCGTCTCAACCAAAGGTTATGTTGCTGTCAAAATGTGTTGGCGCTGCGTTTAGCAGCTGAAGCATTTTTAAAAACAGATTTTGACAGAGTTCGAATGGTTTTAGGCAAGTTGACACTTCTTTGTATTTCTGATGTTATTTTTCTCTTTTTTAGTGTTTTAAACTGTTTTACTCATTTGGGCTGCTTAACCATTAAAAAAGATTTCTTTCCAGCAGTTTAATCCCGTTTGAATGATTTTCCTTTCCACATTTTCCCGATGGGTTTTCCTATTTCTGAAATGTTTTGTCATTTCAGGGGTGCTAATGCTGCTCACTAATTGCAGTTTTTTTGTTTTTTTTTAAAAGCTATTTGTAGCTTCAAGATAAGTGTCATTCTGGAAATGAGTCATGAAAAAAATGAAAGTGTTAATTATCATACCTGTTCGTGAAGGCTTCAGGGAGCCACTACAGAGGAGCTGAAGAGCCACATGTGGCTCCAGAGCTGCAAGTTTAAGGCCCCTGGGATGAACTCATAATACAACATCACGATTCAGTCATATTAAACATAACCACCAAACTTGAAACGTTTCTCAAGAGAACTCAGAGGAAAGATAAGAAGTTCAGATGAACCTCGATGTGTTCGCTCTGCAGAAAGCTCATTTACAGTTCACGCTATTTTGGAAGTTAGTGGAAATCAATGAGGTGTTGCATGGAAATGACCAAATCTCTTCTGTTCCCAAGAACAAAAGTGTGAAGTCTTGTTAGCGGCAGTGTTGGTGACTCCTGTCGACACAAAGAGCCACACTGTTATTTTATTCCTCCATACAGACGGACCTCATGTGGTCCAGCACTCTGGATCGATGGCTTCCTCTTTCTCTTCCAGCGTATTGAACTCCGGCTCATGTTTGGTTACTGATGATTGTTTCCCCAGATGGAGAGACAATTGACATATCAGAGCTTTGTTAGTTAACCCTTTGAGACCCGACGTAACGCCATCAATATAAAGCCGGGGAGCCGTGATGTGAGTTCTGCTTTTTGCCACATCATACATCAAGGGACATCAACTAGAGTATGTTCATACGGTGTCTATAAAGAGAACACACACAGTTCGAAAACCCACACTGTTCATATAATTTATAATCTGATGTAATATCAAATCTCATTGTTCTTCATTTAGTGATTTTAGTTCTTCAGATGTTGATTTTCTGATGTCTATGAACACATCATGAGTCTCACTGGATCGTAGAGCTCAGTTACATCAGTTGAAGGAGGAAGATGCTCTATAATCTGGATGTTAGAAGAGGAAGATGCTCAATAATCTGGATGTTAGTGGAGGAAGATGCTCTATAATCTGGATGTTAGTGGAGGAAGATGCTCTATAATCTGATGTTAGAGGAGGACGGTGCTCTATAATCTGGATGTTAGTTGAGGGAGATGCTCTATAATCTGGATATTGGTGGAGGGAGATGCTCTATAATCTAGATGTTAGAGGAGGACGATGCTCTATAATCTGGATGTTAGTTGAGGGAGATGCTCTATAATCTGGATATTGGTGGAGGGAGATGCTCTATAATCTGGATGTTAGTGGAGGAAAATGCTCTATAATCTAGGTGTTAGAGGAGCAAGATGCTTGCCACCGTCCTCGACCCCCAGAAGTTTTGGGAAAAGCAGCCGCTATATTATGCAGTGCAGCTGAAGGTGAGACTGAACTTGGATTTTTTTCATTCATTAAGGTATTTATTCCTGCTTCATGAGTATCTATCTGTGCACAAAGGCTTTTAATACTGCATTTCTGCATGGTAACATGGTTTTTGTAGCCATAAAAAAGTTATTGAGGGGTGGATTGAGTCAGACCAGCTCTAGTGAAGGCCTGGGTGTGAAATGCACAGCCCACCACTGCTGTACGGACAGTTGGAATTGTGAGCAAAAATAAGTCTTTAGACCGCAGACTGTAGTTATTTCTGGGTTTCTGGATCACATAACTACAAAGGTACGGAGGCAGCAAACCAAGAATTGCCTTATAGATAAACCCAAGCCAGTGAATGTGTCTGCGTACATTAGAGCTGGCCATCCAACATGTGCGTAAAGTGAACAATGATGTGTGAGAGCTCTGCAGCCCGTTATGAATCTCAGTGCTCCATGGTAAACTGTGTCCAGTGAGTGAAGACACTGAGAAGAGGCATTCATATATACAATGTCCCCATAGTCCAAGATGGACAAGAAAGTAGCCTCAACAAGGCGCTTTTTAGTCTCGCAGGAGAAGCACAATCGATTTCTGAAATAAAAACCCATTTTCAATTTAAGCTTTCTCACAAGCTGCTCAATGTGAGGCTTGAACAAGAGGGACTCATCAACTGTAATCCCGAGGTATTTATAAGAGGTAACTTCCTCAACGGCATGACCTTCTAGGGTAGTGATGGGGGCAGATTCGTCTCCCTCTTCCCAGAATGTGAAAACAGCATGACTTTGGATTTCTTGGCATTTAACATTAACCTCAGGTCATTCAGGTTGAACTGAACAGCTGAAAAAGCTGCCTGCAGCTTAAAAAGGGCCTCTTTTAATGACGGTGCACAACAATAAATGATGTAAATTGTGAATAACAATGGCCAAAGGACCGACCCTGTGGAACACCTTAGGACACTGGAAGTAACTTTGAGGTGCTGCCATCAACCTGCACGCTCTGAGTACGTCAAGAAGGATAATTTTGGAACCAGTGAACAGTTTGTTCCTCTAGACCAGAGGTCCTCAATAGGCAGCCCACAGGCCGGAGCCAACTGCCTGGCCTGCGCCGATCCATGAGCTGCACATCAACGTGAAATAAAGTGGAATTTGTAGGGAAAAAATGCACTACTCTAACTTGTTTGGACCTCATCCCACACCGTAGTTGGAGGCTGGGTCTGGGCCCGAAATAAGTCAAAATTAAACAAAGAAAAGCTTCAGTTGAACTCTGACTGGACTGAACAGGTTAGTTTTATATTACCAGCCCATACTTGATCTGCACGCAGACCGGAGCTGTGCGCTGCGGTGGGCTGCTGTGCGCTGCGGTGTGCTGCGGTGGGCTGCTGTGCGCTGTAGCGTAACGTATTTTTCTATCATTAATCCGTCAGGAATGTGTCAAATCGGGAGAATTTGTTATATTCAGTTGTGTATTTTGCTGTGAGAGACGTGTCCAGCCACCAGGACGCACCGCGCACCAGAGGAAATGAGAATCACCATCTCAGGTGCGTCTTGTGGAGGCCGGGTGTTCGCCCAGGGCGTAAAACAAGTCAGGTCAGCAACTGGGAATAAAATGAAATGACTCCACCCCCCCAGTTCTTCTACCAACAGCTACTGAACAGTTCACATCCTCCAGGTCGCTCAGCATTCAGAGAAGTTCCATGGAGTTGATCAGAGAGGAGGATGCTGCTGCAGGGAGGGAATGCTGTCACTCTGTAGAACACATCAACACACATCACTACTAATCCACACGCTCAGTTACTAACTTCACCAGTACAGGTTCTTGATATTCTTGGTAGATTTATCGGCAGCCAAAAAAATGTTCCAGGAAAATCTGGAATATCAGGCCCATTTGAGAACTATATTCAGATGCATTACGTCACATAAAGAATGTCAGGAATGACGGGAAAATGATATTGATAATTTTCTGATAATACTGCAACAAGAAGAGTGGAGGATTGGGTGGAGGAGTGTTCTTCACCTCTGATCACCGACTTAAATAAACAGAATCAGAAACAGACTTTCTGATGCAACATACATCAGAGGAATTTCCTCATCCCGTCACTTTTCTCACTGATTGGTCAGTGAATTTATTCATTTTTGTTTATTTGGCATCTAACTGGTGTATTACAACAAAAATCACAACAATAGTAATAATAAGTTTATTTATATAGCAGCTTTTATACTTCAAATGCAACAAACCACAATTAAAAAGAATAAATGGATGAAATGAGAAGAGAAACCAAAGCATGACTGAAACAACAATTATGGAATTTAAAAAGTAACAAACTGTAAATCTCTCCCTGTATTTCTGTCTCTGTCTCTTTCAGTGTGTAAATAATTAGATAGCTGGTTTTGCGAGTCCTTTTTTGGTTTTACACTTACTTTACAGTACTTTTTTATGTGACCCTCAACACAAACTTTGAAAATCCCAGGCTTAAATAATGACAACAACCACCTTGACTACTATTACTCATAATAATAATGCTAATAAAAACAATAATAATAGTAATAATGGTAACATCAGCTAATATTTATTAAAATTAAAACAACTTTTACTGACATTGTGCAACAAAGGTGTGGCTGCTCCGGCCCTCGGTTTGGCGTGCTGGTCTGATTTTGGCCCTTGGGGGTAAATAATTGAGGACCCCTGTTATAGACCAACGTCCAGGAGTCTCTGTAGCAACTCGTCATGGTCCACTGAGTCAAAAGCATTTGAAAGGTCAATAAAAAGTGCTGCACACTTGTTTTTTGTCCAATGACACAATAAAATCATTTTAAACCTTAGTGGCTGCTGTGACCGTACTGTGCCATTTCCTAAGGCGCAGTAAAGACTTTTCTTTAATACCCCCTGAACACGTAGACTCTTGTTGTCTTCTCCTCTCTGCTTGTTACTGGTGAGAAGTTGAAAATCCCTAAAATAACAGAACAAATTCCTTAATTAAAGTCAATTAAAATACCGTCTTTTTAGCAGTTTTGTTTGTTAGACTCACCCTATTTACAGGTTTTGTTTTAGTGTTTAATATTTGTCATAATTTCAACGTTTCGAGTGAAAATGTAAAATGGAAACTATGCTTTTCTTTGTTGCGGCGCAGAATGGACTGTAAATACTCTACTGACAATGTTGGTATTTCCACAAAAAACAATCGATTAGCATGGAAAATTACTCCAAGCTCAACATAAAGCTCAACATAAAGCTCAACATAAAGCTCAACATAAAGCCAATTTAAACCATCTGGAGCAAAACAGAGTGAAAAATCCAGAAATCTTCTCCTATCGCTGTTGCATTATGGGTGTTTTTGCAAAGTCACAAACTTGAGGAGAATATGAAACATTCCAACAATAAAAATGTTCAAAAGTGTCTTTTTCAGGCTTAGTCGAGGGTATAAATATTACAAAAAAAGGTGGTAATGCTTCACCTAAGGGTCCATTTACACGATAATGTTTAAAGTGAAAATGTTAAACTTTCATCGTGTGTTGGGGCTGTTCACATGACAGCTGAGCTTGAATTCACTGAAAACACAGCTTTTAGAAAACGCTCAGGCTCCGTCTCAGTGTTGACTGATGAAAACGATACTTTCTGGAAACAGTTGGTCTCAGTCCTGAGTAGATGACAGAAATACTGGTCCTGGTCCTGGTCCTGGTCCTGGTCCTGGTCCTGGTCCTGGTCCTGGTCCTGGTCCTGGTCCTGGTCCTGGTCCTGGGCACCGCGGCCATAGTGACTCGTAGTTCTGCACATGCTCAGTAGAGACAGAACAATGTTTCCTCCGTGGCGTCATGACTCCCAGTCCATATTCTCCTGGACTTGGTACTTTTATTTTGACAGTCACTGTTATAACAATCCAACTTGGTGGTCTGTCCCCTAGAATGTCCGTGTTCTCCTGTTGTTAATGTTTAGAGCCCGTTGTTCTCTGCTGCATGTGTGTGTGTGGTTTCATTACATAAACAAACAACAGCACCAACTAGAGGCCCAACATGCTGACTACATTGTTTTCAGATTGTTGCATAAACACGAAACTTATATGAAACAAAAACCAAAAAAACAACACCTTTCCACTTGAAACATCGTCATGGAAATGGGGCCTCATAGTCCAAAACATTTGGTAAATACAACAAAACAACATAAACAACTGGTGGCCCAACATGCTGGTGACATCATTTCTGCCATTTCTGTGGAAACAGGCTTTGTTTTTTAAAAAGTTGCTGTCCAAACACAAACCTTTTCTGAAACGTTGTCGTGGCGAAGCGGCCTGACTGTCTCCTCGCTGTGATGCCACGAGGACAAACTGAAGACTCTGGTGGGTCGACGTCTCTTTAGTCCTCATGAAGCTTTCAGAAATTCACTGGTTCATAACCTACAACCAAAGTGCGTTTCTTCCAGCAGGAAGCCTGAAAAGGTTCTGAGACATGTTAAGAATAAGATCTGATGTGAAAGAGAGATTACCTGAGGACAGGAGAAGGAAACACAGATACAGAGGAAACACACACAAACGCTGTGATCAGCGGCCGGGACAGTCATCAAGGTCGCCTCCTGCAGGTACATGTGAGAACTTCACCTGCTCCCGATTCGCCTAATGTCACATTTCACAGCAGGTCAGTTGCTAATATTTCCAGGAAATAAAATCTAGTTGGTGACATGTTGCAGAAAAAGCTCTTCCTGTGTGATCCCTCATTACTCTATGGTTGGAGGAGAGAAGTACGGAGGAATAAATACATGTGCAGGCTTGAATCAACACCTGAGTGAGAGCGAAACTAAAACTGTTATTTGAAACTGGAGACGACCTTTTAAAGCCCACACATGTTTGCTTTATTTATTGTTGTGGTTGTGCTTTCACCCTGGCAACTTCTCCCTTGTTTCTTTGTCATTTGGCATTTTGGACTTTTAAAGGACAAAGAATGAGCTCATACCTGAAATCTTTTCCACTCGGCTGTCGTGGGTCAACAATCTAAACACCGAGCTGACAAACAAGCTGCTCATTTCCACAAAGCAAACAGGTCAAGTGTTTTCTGTGGTGGTAAAGAAAGAGCCACCTGAAAAACCAAAAACAAGTTGAACTCAAGGAAGAAAGAGGCTCGAAAGCCTCACAGTAGTTTAAAATCTATCAGAGTTTCAAATGACCAAAGTGTGACTTCTTTTGTCCCGGCTTTAAAGAGGTGGGTTTATGTTGCACAGGGAGCATTCGCATAATCTTCTAAGACCTCCCTCACGTGATATTTCTCGCGAAAACTTTTAATTTTTCGCTTTTAGTTTGAGAAAATATTCAGATTGACATGACAATATGAATGTTAAAATGGTAAATGGACTTCACGTATATATATAAAACGCTTTTTAACTGCGCGAGCCGCCCCATAGTACTTTACATCGTTTATCACATCCACCCATTCACACACAAGTTCACACCCCGATGGAGGATGCCGCCATGCAAGGCGCTGTCACTCCAGTGGGAGCAGTTTGGGGTTCAGTGTCTTGCCCAAGGACACTTTGACATGTGGAGTGGTGGAGATGGGAAGTGAACCTGCAACTTTCTGATTGGGCAACGACCGCTATGCCGCTCCACATGACACCCATATGACAGTGTTTGTTTTTGTAATGAAACCACACACACACACATGCAGCAGAGAACGATCTACTATAAACATTAACAACGGGAGAACACGGACATTCTAGTGGACAGACCACCAAAATGGACTGTTATTACAGTGACTGCCAAAATTAAACTACCAAGTTGGATTGTTATTACGGTGACTGTCAAAATAAAAGTAACAAGTACCCGGGGAATCATGACACCACGGGGGAAACACAGTTCTGATTGGCTCGAATGAGCATGTGCAGAACAAGTAGTTACTATGGCCGTGGTGACCAGGACCAGGACCAGGACCAGGACCAGGACCAGGACCAGGAGCAGCATTTACTCCAGTTTCCACATAGACAGAGTCTCAGTGTTCTCAAGAAGTTGACTTTCAGTGTCTCCGAGCACTGTTGCCATGGAAACCGACACCCAAAATGCTCAGGAAGTTTTTTGTTTTCACTTGAAATCGTTGCTAAACAAGCCCAAGTGTCAAAAATGAAGGAAGTGTGCGCCTCCTAAAGTGACATGTTACCCCGGTTCATGAGAGCCACTCAGTGTAGACGGTAGTAAATGTTTCAGAGTAACTAAAGAGTTTTTTATGTGGTTTCAGAAAGTCCTGAAATGTCCTGAAATGTCCTGAGGGACGCTCTGGAGTGGGATTGTTCAGTATCTAAGTGGTGCTTTTGAGGGTTTTCCTGTCCTGTCCCTCCCCCAGTCTGCAGACAGTTTGAGCTGGCAGGAAGCGGCAGGATGGGAGTGATTTAGCTCCAGCAGCTCCTGGTCGAGGTGCCGCTCTGGATGCTCCTTGTCTCCTTCGCCCTGCACTTGTTTTCACTTTTTTGAACGCCGCCGTCATCTTAGCTTGACGCCACGCGCTGTATCATCAGATCTGGACTTTCTTTTCCTTCTTCTCTGATCTAAAACAAAAAACGGTGTCATTGATGTTGAATGTAACACTGGAAAGGATTAAATCACAGTGGAAGTTTTCAACAGAGCCTGTTTGACAGAATCCACTCCAGGATGCGTACTCAGCTCCTCCTGTCCTTAATCGCGTTACCAAAGAAATTGAGACTGAAGAAAAAGCTTGAAATAAAATACCACACGTCCATTTCTGTTCCATCTATTTCCTGATTGACTCTTATTTGCGCAAACAAACAACTGTGAGGTCTCTCATTGGGGTTTTTCTTTCAGATGGTGGAATAATTGTGTTTCTTCCCGCTCTTGTCTTCCAGGGCTTTCAGTGATTGTTTATCTGCTTTCAGCTCCTAATTGGCCTCTGCTCTCCTTCACAGCTACTCTGGGAACCTTGGAGTTCAGTTTGCATTACGACCAGGAGAACAACGCGCTGCACTGCAACATTAACAAGGCCAAGGTGAGTTTCTACCCATCATCAGGGAAATGATCAACCTCAACCTTTCCTGTGTGGCAGAGCGGCCGTCTCCCAATCGGAAGGTTGCAGGTTTGATTCCCATCTCTGCCTGCCTATATCTTGGGCCAAGACACTGAACCCCAAACTGCCTGGGTGAATGCAGTGTGAGAGTGAGTGGTTGGTGGTCGTCGGAGGGGGCAATGGTGCAGTTTGGCAGCCTCGCTTCCATCAGTCTGCCCCAGGGCAGCTGTGGCTACATACGTAATTTACCACCATCCAGTATGGAGGGAATGAATAATGCAATGTAAAGTGTCTTTGAGTGTCTAAAAAGCGCCATATATAACCCATGCATTATTATTATTATTATTATTATTATTATTATTATTATTATTATTATTATTATTATTATTATTATTATTATTATTATTATTTATTGACTGAGTTGCCACATTTCACAACTTCTGCTTCCATTTTATGAGTGAAATACGACACTCGCCATCGCTGTTTTCGTTCTCAAAAAGTTGCGTCGCGACCTTCAGACCACTGCTTCCTATAAATAGGCCTATAGAGCGTAAATATCAAATAAAAGTAAATTGTGTTTTGTGCACCGAGGCTTTTTGATTTTGAGACCATATTACTGTTAATTCTATAAGAAACGTGGACAAACACTGTATTACAATATCAATACCATATTTTCTAGTCGAAAAATCAGAACAGTCACAATCTGTTAAGAAAATGTATCATGAAGTAATAAAGTAAAGATTTCACTGGTGTTTTTTTTTTTGTTTTTTTCATGCAAAGACAGAATTGCTCTGTCAGTCAAACAACAGTAATAAATGTTCTGTGGCAGTGCAGCAGCTTTCTGTGGTCATACAGTGACATCTAGTGGCAACGGGTGGGATTTATCAATGTATTTTAGTATATAAGCTGCTTCTTGAGTTGCAAAACAATTCGGCCTGATACCATGGCAACAATTTCAAGTGAAAACGTAAAACTTTAGTTGAGTTTGGGTCCATTTCCAGGAACGCCTGAGCCACTGAAAACACACCTTTCTGAAAACGCCTTCCTCGGTGGAAGTTTTACAAAATCCTTGGGCTCTGACTCCATTTAGACAGTGGAAACTCTGGTCCTGGTCCTGGTCCTGGTCCTGGTCCTGGTCCTGGTCCTGGTCCTGGTCCTGGTCCTGGTCCTGGGCACCATGGCCATAGTGACTAGTAGTTCTGCACATGCTCAGTAGAGATAATCAGAACATTGTTTCCTCCGTGGTGTCATGACTCCCAGTCCATATTCTCCTGGACTTGGTAGTTTTATTTTGACAGTCACCGTAATAACAATCCAACTTGGTGGTCTGTCCACTAGAATGTCCGTGTTCTCCCAGTGTTCATGTTTAGAGCTCAATGCTTTCTGCTGCATGTGTGCGTGGTTTCATTACAAAAACAAACAACAGTGCCGACTAGTGGCCCAACATACTAACTACATTATTTTCAGTACGTTGCCCTGTGAATGTGAAATTTTCTGAAACAAAAATGCCAAATCGATTCGTTTTCACTCGACACATTGTGTAAATGGGGCCCTAGTTGTGCCCTAGTTGTAAAACTGCTCCCTGGTTAGAGAAGGTGAGTATTTGTCGACTCAGCCCGTCACCACCTCTTTGTAATGGCATTAAAGGGCAGAGCAGCAACAAACCGGCTGAAAAATGTACAATATGTTGCCACATTTAATTAGATAACTGCTAAAGATGCATGTTATTCTTGTTTCATCCTACACACTCTTCCAAAAAGGCGACTTAACACTTCCCACTGTTTTCTGTGAACGAGATATTTCCATCTTTTCTCAGCCCACGGTCACTCCCAAACCATATTGTTCACACATGGAGTTCTTTCATGCACCCAACAGATTAATCCCATCTATTCAACTGGTATGAAGGCTTGTAGTGGAGAGATGGACGTATTTGTGGAAAAAAACATAATTCTTTTAATATACATTTTTAAAATATTCCACACTGAAAGAAAAGGAGGAATTCAGTCACTTCATTTTTGTTTTGTTTTTTCAAAATTTTCAGTATCAATCCAGTACATGTCATTTTTGGCCGAAAGGTTAAAGAACTTTCTCAGGTAAACTTTCCAGTCTCTCTTGAAGAAATTGTGATAAAAAGGTCAACAGCAGCACATCAATTTATTTACGGGGGGGGGGGGGGGGTCTCATTCACTGGTTCTCCTGCCAAGTTAAAGTGAGTCTCCCTCTGCTCAAATATCTGGAAAGGGGGCATTAGGGTAGGTAGCAGAGTGGGGTAGTATTGAGGTAGATAGCACAGTGCGCCCTGGGATATATAGCTCAGTGGGAACTGGGGTAGATAGAGTGGGAACTGGGGTAGATAGAGAGGACACTGGGATGGATAGCACAGTGTGTAGTGGGCTAGAAAGAGTCGACACCGGGGTCGATATCACAGTGGGTCCTGGGGTATATAGGGTGTGCACTGGGGCAGATATCACAGTGGGCACTGGGGTAGATAGAATAGAATAGAATAGAATAGAATAGAATAGAATAGAATATATTTATAAAGCACCTTTCCCAGACATGAGACACAAGGTTTTCTGAGAAGATAAATTCCAATCCTCTGTGATAATTGACCAGGCACATCGGATCCTGGGTCCTATCTGTCCTATATATTTCTATCGGGGGAAGGATCTCACACTGCGTCTCCAGAGGACGGAGGAGCTGTAGTATAAAGGCAACGAGATGCATATTTTCCCTGACTGTACCTCGGAGGTAATGCGACAATGACGTGAATTCAATGAGGTCCTGGCCGGTCTTCGGGAGCTTAAGGTGAAGCACACGTCTTCCCAGCAAAGCTTCACGTCAAACACAAGGGCCACTTCAACGTTTTTACTGCCCAGGGTGAGGCAATGGCATTTCTGAACACTGACTTAGAGAATGCATCCTAAAAAGTGTAACACCACGGTCCGTGTATCTTCCGTCCACTCAATTTTTGTTTTGATGTCAGAAAACGAAAGACCGGAAATCCTCCAATTTCCGTTTTTCGATTTGATATTGGAAAACAAAAAAACAGGAGAGGAGCCGCCTCCGTTTGTCATTTTAAAATTGAAAATTTTAATTTTAATTTTAAACTTCTGGGTTTTCCGGCAAATCAAACTTGAAATAAAGAATTATGGTCGTATTTTATTTCCCGAATTTTGTTTAAGAAACGCAAATCGGGAAACGACCCGATTACCGTTTTTCCATTTGATATTGGAAAATGAAAATCGAAAACCGGAAATCGGACGGTTTCCTGGTTTTTCGTTTTCCAACATCAAAACGAAAATCTAATGGCCGGAAGGTACACGGACCCACCACTCTGTGTAAATTGGGTTATCCATATCTACATGTACATGTTTTGCCTTCAAAGGTGGTTTAGTTGATATGAGAGACTGTCAGTTTGTTTTAGTTTAATTTGCAGGAATTTGCAGTGGAGTTGAGTTTGCTTTTATACCGTTAGTTTTTTTTTCCTAAACCACTAGTAACTAGACGTGCGTTTAGCGGTCCCATACTTAGAGGGTCATCAGTGCTTCATTTGGGGAAGCATGAGTGTGGGCGTGCACGTAGGGAGTATGGTCACTGGGTGGTTTATAGGTGCCATTTTGAACCACTGTCTATGGTTACTGTGTGTTGTGTTTAATTGTATTATGGGTTATTTTGGGTGGATACCAAACTATCTTTACCTCAGTAGTCATGCCAATGTGTGATAACAGTGCACATTGCAGCATTAATGATAATTTAACTTTGGTCTCATGGAACGTCAGAGGTTTGGGTCAAATATAGACCCCAAATATAGACAATCCTGATTTATTTGTCCAGACTTGTGGTATGATACCAGCCTCCTGTCCCAATGTCATCGTTGGAAGTGATTTTAATTGCAACTTCGACCCCATCTTGGACAGGCTGTCAACAAAGCCTCTTTCTGCCATCGCCTCAGTGCAAATGCTTAATGGTTTAATTAAAGCAAGGTATATGACTGATGTCTGGTAGTTACAACACCCTACTAGTAAAGATTTCTCGTTTTATTCTCACGTCTACAAGTCCGACACGAGGATTGACAATTTTTTTTAATTTCTTCTGAATTACTACCCAGTCTTGTGAACTCAACATATCACAATATTTTGATATCTGATCACAGCCCTGTTTCATTTCAATTCAAGAATATCCCGTCTAAATAAAAGTAAAAGTAAAAGTGCATTTAACCAGACAAAGAAAAATATCGATACAGTCAGGACAAAATAATTCACGAAATAAAATTTAAAGAATAAAATTAAAAAGAGACACAAAAGAAGAAGAAAAAAAGATTAAAAATTACACACAGAAAGAAATAAATATAAATACGCACACATGTATACAAACATACAGATATACATTTAGACGAAGAAAACAAAAAGGGGTTACAGAATAATATTGGTAGCTGCCATATTTTCTACATAGGATATGAACGGTTGCCAAGTTTCAAAAATATTTCCTGGTGCAGCCTCTAATGGTATATCTGATTTTCTCTCGGTGGACAAGGCACATGACCTCTCTTATCCATTGGGCATATACTGGCAGCATTGTGTCCTTCCATTTAGACAGAATCAGCCCTCTGGCCATAAGTGAACAAAAAGCCATCACATTGGCTTGAAGCCTACTACAAGAGGCATTGACTGTGGGAACTCCAAACAGCGCAGCTCGTGGAGAGAGGTCAATCGTTGTGCCACATATTCTTGAAAAGGTCTTAAAGATGGAATACCAGAAACTATGAAGTTTAGGGCAGGACCAGAACATCCGTAATAATGTAGCTTACACCGATCACATGATGGGTCAAGATCCGTTTTAATCTTCTGACCAGTGTAGGCGATGCACAACTTTAAACTGGATTACCGTATGACCAAGACATAT
Source organism: Lipophrys pholis (assembly GCF_963383615.2). Classification (NCBI taxonomy): domain Eukaryota; kingdom Metazoa; phylum Chordata; class Actinopteri; order Blenniiformes; family Blenniidae; genus Lipophrys; species Lipophrys pholis. The sequence goes on along the minus strand of NC_137634.1, from coordinate 25,960,615 downwards.
GGAAGAGGAATAAATCCTCTGAATAATCTTATTCCAGATTGCGTCTGTAAAGGTTTCCCCCAGGTCTTCTTCCAATTTGACCCTCAGGCCATCCCAGCTCGAGGTATTATGTGAAGTGAGCAAGTTATACATTTTGCTTATTGTTTGTGTCATATCTATTTTGCATTTGAAAATTAAATCTAGCAGAGAGGCTGAGGGAGAGCACGGAAAACCATCTGAGTGGGATGAGCCAAAGCTTCTGAGCTGTAAATACAGATAAAAATGAGCGTTGCCTAGATTGAATTCTTTGGACAGTTGTTCCAAAGACGCAAACAGACTGTCAATATAAAGATCTGACAGTCTGCATATTCCTGTATTTAACCAGGTAACTAAACCTTTATCCATTAAAGATAGGACAAAGATATGATTATTTGCTCAGGGGGCAGCAAGTGAGAGGTCAGTAAGTTTAAAGGAGCGTCTGAATTGATTCCATATCTTTACTGAGTGGACTACAATAGGATTTAAGGTCAAAGCTGAAATGCGCTGACTCAGTGGAAGTTTAGACCAAAGTAAGGCCTTTAAGGAGGAAGAAGTAATGGATGTTGCTTCTAAAATTGCCCAACTGGGACTTTATTGATATGTTTATATGCCCTTGAAGGATAATCTGAGCCCTGCTTTCTGAAGAGCTCTCCCATTTAAAGTAGTTACAACATAACTTATCTTGGCCTTAAGATATCCAGAAACCCTAAAGTTTGACTGAAACTAAATTTCTTGGACATGACAGAAAGACTTAAGGTTAATGTAATATAAGGACTTAGAAGTTGCTTCCCCTCTCTATGATTGGCTGCATCAATGCAATCAAAATGGTTGTGCTCCTGAGGTTCTTGTACCTCTTCCAAAACCTTCCTGTTTTGTTACCATTGTCTTTCTTTAAACAACTAGATTCAGCTATTCTCTTGTTTGTGTGGGCCGGTAAAGCCCCTCGCATTTCCAAATCTCACCTGCAGAAAGATGCAAGCAGTGGCGGCTCTGGCCTTCCCGTGTTTCAGCACTATTACTGGGCTGCGAATGCCAGAGCTTCTACTTCTTGGCAATGAGGCTTCGCTGATGGAGACATGGTCTGCCGCCTCTCCACTCTGGCTAAACGTCGAGGCCGTGCCAGTTTCAGGAACCTCTCTTCCAGCGCTCCTCTTTCTAGGTCACAACCCTCCCACGAATTACTCGGCCATAATTTCATTCCTGGAAATTCTGCAGAGATTTTGAATGAATTGAAGTAGTTTCTTTTGTCGACTGAATGTTTCATTGCAAACTTCTATTACATATAATAATTTGTCCAAGCCAGGGTTAATGGACAGTGTTTTTCTGAACGGGAGGAAGGGGGGGGACTGTGCTGTATTGGGGACCTTTTATATTGTCAACAAATTTGCTTAATTTCTTCAGCTCCAAACTAAATTCAATCTCCCACAATCACATTTCTACCGTTACCTTCAAGTCAGACACTTTGTACAGGAATCAATCCCACAGTTTACAACCAAACCAAAGAGACAGATTTTCCATGATTTATTTGTTGCACATCCAAACTCTAAACATCTTGTCTCCTGCTTTGTGTCTGTTTTTATGGCACCAGTGAATACAGATCATCTCAAGGAGGCCTGAGCTAAAGAACTAGGTGCTAGATGAACTGTGGGAGGAGGGCTTGTCTCGTATAAAGAGCTGTCCTATAATCTCTGGAGCATTATTCTAAAACTAAACAAAGTTTATTGAATCAGTGTGTGATAGGTGTGGTACTGCAGAAGGTTCATTATCACACCTGTTCTGGCGTTGCCCAGTACTGATACATATTTGGAGTGACATGTTAACTTTGGTTTTCCAAACAATATGAAGCAAACATTCAGCCAGACTTCAACTTTGCAATATTTGGTAACTCTGACTTGACGAGGCCTTTTCCCTCCCGCCAAAAGCAGGCGCTCAATGCAGGCATGGTTGTGGCTAAGAAATAGATATCGCTTAACCGGATGTCCACAACACCCCCATGTTTCAAAAGGTGGCTCAATGAAATGCTTCTCATTGGTAAGATGGAGCAGATTTGTTTTAGCAAACAGAACTCTCATGATTCTTTCATTAAGGTGTGTAAACCTGTTCTGTCTATGCTAGATCAGCGTTAACTGTTTGCATTGCTGCCGTGTTACGTTTATATTATGTGTAAACTCGGTTTTATTTGGCAGACCGACTGAGGGTTTTGATTGACCCGTATATGTGTGTTGTTGTTTGTTTCCTACCCAGGACTGTTTATAAGAGAGGGGCAGTCTCTTTTTTGACATTCTTTTTGCTGGCTCCTGGCAGCGTTGGACATCCAGCCTCTATTTCTTTCTGTCATGTTGTGTAATACTGCTGGGTGTTCTTGTCTATCCTGTGTGTGTGTGTCTGTTTTGTATAAAAAGCTATAAATACAAAAAACTCCCAGTATAAAACCATTTTCTTCGGTCCCCCTTGTAAACTAGATGTTGCATCTCAAGGTGCTTTCCTTTCCTTACAATAAATTCAATTCATGATTTAACTTGTCTGTTGATTCTCTCGTTGGTCTTTCTGACCAAAAGGTTTTTTTGGGAAACTCCAACAGTGACTCTAACGTTCTGAGCCTCAATGAAGCAGCTCCTTAATGAGATGTTATGGGTCAGGGTTAATGGGAGAAGAGTGGCAGGCCTGAACAGAAACAGGAAGAAAAACCACAATGCTGAATTATCTGGACTGATAAAACGATTAAAGTGTCGGGCTATGTTTCTCTACAGCAGTGACGGATCACATGTTTAAAGCCCGTATGATTATTCCCTGTTTGACATTTAGTCAGAAAACAAATGTCAGTCACTGTAGAAAGGTCACAGATGACATTGCTAAAACAAACAGAGGAGGTTCAAGAAGACGAGGCCGAACACTCCAGCATGGAGAAAAACGTAAATCACGTTATCATAAAATCATCTGTAACAGACAAATACGTCAAGTCTGGAGGATTGAGGACAGCTTAACTCTGATACCGCTCCTCTTGCTGCATGGAGGCACGACGGGTTGTTCCCTCCGTATTCTAAGATTCAGAGAAGAGCCTGAACAAAGAATGATGCAGAATAAAGCAGCAGAGGATAGAAAAGCTTCAATAAAAGCAACATAAACATTTACCTCTGTACAGCTCAGGAGTCGGTGTCTTTTAATATGTCTTCCTTCCTGCTAATGGATGAACGAATTATTCAGTGTTTAAAGTCCTTGTTTGATTATGTCCAGTGTTGCCATAGTTACCTTGAATAAGTAATCAGAATACTGATTACTCGTCACCCCTTTCAAAAATAGCTTAGTTACTTAACTGATTACTTGTTTTTGATAGTAACTAAGTTAGATTACATGTTACATTTTAGTTACTTTCACCAGCTGCCGACAACACCCCCCATCGTCTCAACATGAAAATAAAAAGACTCTGCTGATCACTGCCTCCTGCACCATGTTTATTCATATTTCAATCTTTGACCTTCATTCTTTATTGTGTTTATATCTGACTCATGGTTTTATGATCAGATTTTTACTATTACTGGTATTTATTTACCCCTTGTGTTGTCTGTTGTTGCATTATTTATCTATTCATTTATTTGCACTGTTTGCTCTTAGCCAGTGGCGCCGCCAGGATTCAATTTCATAGTACGCTCGTCCCCCCCGGTGATGCACCAGGCAGAGACAAAAACTCGTTAATATTCATTTTTTTCACACCTTCATAAAAAATAATACGCACGATGCGTACAGGATTCCGGCTGGTGGCGCCACTGCTCTTAGCTTCCATTTAATTGCACCCTGGGGACAACTTAGGTCTTTCATTGATTAATTGATTGAAGAAAAGGAGGGGCTTCCTGCCAATATATCTTTTTACTCAGGAAAATTACAAAAATAGTGTAACATCACTGCAGTTGTGTTCTTGTTGCAATGACAAGGTTTATTGATTATGTTTGTTAGATCGGATTCTTTTGTGTCACTTGAACGCACCGTCAGAGCGAGCTGGCCTGTGACTGGCTGAGAGTGGAGAAGGGGGCGGGTCAGGTGAGCGTGTGGTGTGTGTGTGTGTGTGTGTGTGTGTGTGTGTGTGTGTGTGTGTGTGTGTGTGTGTGTGTGTGTGTGTGTGTGTGTGTGTGTGTGTGCGTGTCCATTTGGAGGAGAACGAAGGAGCAGCCTGGTTCTGTTTAATAATAAAGCGACTTTGCAGAGAAGAAACTCGTCCTGCGGGACACCACAACAGTAACGCACAGTGACTTGGAGAAGTAACTTTAATCTGATTACTGGTTTGGAAATAGTAACGCATTACCGGCATCACTGGTCATCATACGAACATAGTTATTACAGACACACGCACGCACGCACACACACACACACCTGTTGTCCTTCAATTAGGTCTTCAATCATCACCTTTCTCCATTCCCCCTTTGCAGCTCCATTATTACACAGTCAATTATATGTCATTTCCCGTCACTCTATGTGCTCCTCTTTTATTTCTTTGAGTGCTTCATGTGATTCGGGGAAGAAGGAACAGTAATTTGCTCTTTTTTTATCCTCATTAGGACACATGCAGTCACTGCAGCTATATTTATGTGGCTTGTTTTGCTCATTATATTCCTCATTAACACGTGTTTGTTCAGTACAGAGTGTTTTCATGAAACTCTCCTGGAAACACTTCTACAGCTCTGTTAACGCCACAACCTTCCGAGTGATGAAAGCGCATTGCCTTTGCGTTAGAAAAGTTTTGCACGTTCACTGCAACGTTCCAAAACTGACATAGTCCACTAGTTGGCGCTGTTGTTATTTTTTGCAAAGAAACCACACACACACATGCTGCAGAGAACAATGAGCTCTAAACATTAACAACAGGAGAACACGGACATTCTAGTGGACAGACCACCAAGTTGGATTGTTATTACGGTGACTGTCAAAATAAAAGTACGATGTCCAGGAGAATATGACCTGGGAGTCATGACACCACGGAGGAAACATCTACTGAGCATGTGCACAACTACTAGTTTCTACCAATGTGGTGACCAGGACCGGGAAAGGGACCGGGAAAGGGACCAATGACCAAATGTCCTCAAGGTTCAATCTTGAGAGAGGCCCGGGACAGGGGTGTCCACTCTCACCATCTCTCTTTGCAATTTTTATCAAACCGCGAGCAGCAGCCATCAGACAGAACAATAACATAAAAGAAATACGAACAGTAAATGTAAGACATAAAATATGTCTCTATGCAGATGATGTGATACTTCTCCTGCAGAACACACAGACTTCTCTTCCAGAAACAAAAGGGTTAATAGACAGATTCTCCTCAATCTCAGAATATTCTATAAATTGGAACAAATCAGTCGTCTTGCCTATCAACTCTATTTTTCAGCACACACCTAACACCCCACTAAAACCAGGGAACATCAAATACCTCAGCATTAACGTCTCAGCCAAGCTGTCAGACTTGGTACACTTAAACTACACCCCCCTTATTAAAACATTGGAGGAGGACCTCACTCGATGGAGGACACTCCCTTTATCACTTATGGGGAGAGTAGCAACAATCAAAATGATGGTCCTGCCTAAAATGAACTCCATCTTCTCAATGATCCCAGCAAAACCACCAAAAACCTGGTTTAACACTCTTGATTCTCACGTCTCAAAATTCTGATTTTGCGGTGCTCCCTCCCTCCACACCAGAGGTGAGGAAATTTCTTAATGCTTTCATGGGATTTGTTAGCAAGACAAAACTGCGGCTCTTCAAGCTGATCTCCATCACAACTGATGGGGCGCCTGCGATGATGGGCCACACCAGTGGCTTCATTGAACTGTGCAAACAAAGTGAATCTTTATCAGATATCCGAATTATCATTATATAATTCACCAGCAAGCATTGTGTGGAAAGATTTTAAATATGAAAGAAGTGATGGATATTGGGATGAAGATTGCTTGTTCAGTTCGAGTTTGCAGAGGAGGCTTTTTAATGTACCCAGTCACATACTCAGCATAGTCCTGTGCTGACAGAAGAGTCCTCCAGTATGGCTGCAGCTCTAAACACATCCCAGTCTGTCCTAGTAAAACAGTCCCTCACTGTGCCCTCAGTCTCTGGGGTCCAGAAAAATCCACTAAACTGAAAACGTTTGAGAGCGGAGCGAACAAACACGTGTACCACGGTGGGTGCCATATTGCATACTGTTTGTTGGAACAGGTGGATCCACGAGAGCAGGTCAGGTAGCTGGAGTCGAGAACCGGAGATCCAAAAACAGAGCAGCACACGCTGAGTCACTTGGGTAAATGGACGATCTGGCGACGAGAGTAGAGTGATCCAGAGACTTTATGGAGGAGGTGATGACGATGGCTCTCAGGTGTGCAGCTCAGCTACAGCGCAGGGCATGTCGACTCCACCCACCACGCAGACACACAAGGGCAGGGGAAACACAGGAAAGGGACAACAGGAAAAGCACGGCAGAAGACCTGTTTACAACTTGCTCGTGTCCTTTCCTCCCGCCGCCTCCTACAGAATGGCCTTTCATCGCGCTGCACCCACACTCCTGCAGGAGCACAAACACGCTGCCTCCGTTTCTCCAGCAGCTTTTTGTGTTCGTTATCCTCGTCTAGTGTCGCCGTTCGTCATTCATGACAAAAGAGCCTATAAGAAACGGCTCGTCTTCATTTACAACCTCTCCTCACCACAAGTGAAACAACAGAAAAAAACTCAGAGAAACACTTTATTTTCTTTCACGTCCCGGCTCCTCATTTCTCGGAGTTGAATATTGATGAAAACGTCCAGCGTCGGTTCCCAGAAGGCCGATGGGAGACGACGAGGCCGCTGGCCGCTGGGTCAGAGCCGCAAGCAAAATCAATTCGGATTCATATCTTCACATTTAATTCTGCTGCTGTCAAGCTCCAGACAGCGAGCATCTTGGAGATAAGCAATAAATAACGAGAGTGATTAGCCCACTGAAGCGTTTCTTTTTTTTTTTCTGGGCTTTTGTTTCACAGATGTGCTGTCAATTCCAACCATCATCAATTCAAAGGTTATCTTAGAGTAATGTTCCTTCTTCTACCACCGAAATACTTTTATAAAAGGAGCCCATGTTGCATTTATGAGAAATAGAGCTGGCAGGCGGCTCATCCTATCTGGAATAGAAACACAGTAAAACCTGTGATGTAGTGACGCCCTCAAATCCAAATGTCCCCTGAGGACAGCAGGCCACTCTTCAGAGGGTCGTGAGAATAAACCAGATAATATTATTGTTATGATCTCAAACTGAATATTCGGACACCACAACCACAGAATATTCGGATAATCGGGTCCAGCCCTCGTATTTAGTGTTGCTCAGGTTGACATTTGCAGGAAAACCAGTCTGTTGTCTGCATTTGGCTCATGAAGGTGTGTTACAAATAAAACTGACGATGAGTACCGGGCATCTGCAATCGAGTCTCTCGCCCGAGGTTCTATTGTAATAGATTACCAGTAGCTTGAAGTTGTGCTGATGCCAGTTTACTGCAGGTTTGCTGTTACTTTGATGACACTGTGATACGGGTTTATTCTGAGTTGGTATCATCCAAGCTTTTCGTCTTCGCTGCTAACACAACTCAAATCAACTCAACTCCACGATGCATAACTGCGTTACATCCTGCAGTTACTTTTCCCACTCATATGTATTCATGAGTGGGAAAAGTAGTCGGATAAATATGAATATCCTAAACTTCACCTTAGTCTGAACACAGCAGTGAGCAACAGTAAATACTAAGGTGGCATCCATATAGTGTTGTGTACTTCATAAGAGAAAATATTGAAATGTTAACAGTTTTGTTGTGAACTCGGGACACGCTTACAGTTACTTGCTGATACCAAGTTAACGCTATATTGATACTAGTTTGCTTCATGTTTTATTTTCTAATCACATTTTTTGAAGTTGCAGGCGGTGTCATTTCCTGTTGGTTTATTTTTGCCACTGAACGACTCCCTCCATCAGGATTGGGGCGCTGACACGCTATTTGTCTTAAAACTAAATGTCTCTGCCATTGTGTGAAACACTGTCGCTATAATCCTCTGCAGCAGCACGACGACTCTGAGTTTAAAAACTTGCCAAGTGTCGTTTGAAATCCAAAGAATTCAAAACCGATGGTGAACAAATCAAATCAAAAGGTTTGTGGTGAAGATTAATGTGTCAACACAGCGTTCAGTTTCACTTTGACTTTCCTCAGTCTCTCTGCTGGGAAACGGAGCCCAGCAGAACAGCGGCTCCTGCTCCACAACAAAGACTCCTACTTGTTTTTATCTTCATCTCTGTCACACTTTCTCTGTATTTGTTTGTTTGCATGCTGATTTTAATTTCACTCAATCTTCTTTCTTCTTCTTCTTCTTCTCTTCCACCTTTTCTCACCTCCTTTGCATGCTTTCATCACGTCTGTGTCGCGGCTTTATGTTTGCTGGAAAAACAGCTTCCAGTTCCCAGATACAAGAAGGTAAGCTGCAGAGATTAACCCCCCCCCAACCCCCCCGCCCCGCCCCACCTCCACCCCCGACCCCCCAGCCCCTTTAATCGATGCTCCAGTGTTGCCTCACAAACATCCGGGCCCTCAATCGAACCCCTCCATTCCTCGGCGTGATCCCAGCGTCTTCCCACTACAATAACTCCATGTTTCCATGTATGAACGTTTAGTGTGTCGCTGTGTTTCTTCTCCACCTGCTCCGAGGTGCACGCGCTCAATAATTACTCACCAAGACAAGTCAGCTAATTAAAAACAAACGGCGTGATAACGAATGGTGACGGAGGCGAGTGAAGCAGTGCGACGATCGAGCACAGTAAAGATAAGCCGCTCCTCTCATTACTGTCAACTAAACTCCACCTTTAGAGGCAGAAAGCGTTTACACGTGGAGTAAAAAAGGTCTTGACGTTGTGTCGGATACATAAAGTCCAGATGACCCATCAACCTTCTGCACCACTTCATCCACCCAAAACATTATTTATACTCCATATTTGGATACGTAAAGGCTACGATTTGATGGGGGTGAACCTCCAACTGACTCTATGCCCTTGACGCAGAATGCAAATAGTAAGACTACAAGGGCTGTGATTGGTCCTCTACTACATCATGGAGGGCTGTGATTGGTCCACTGTACTACCGTCTCTTCAAATTTTTCCCAAATCATCCTCTCAGGTTATTTTCCATCAAATCAAGTCATTGTTATCGATGATGTGACTGGAATGAAAACCAGTGTGACCCTGCACCACCATAACACCCCCACCCCCTCTCCTCTTCTTCCTCGTCTTCCTCCTCTCATTGATGGATGGGTTCCATCTGCCAGCTCTCCATGTTGTCTTCTTCCATCACTCGCCTCAAGTAGTCTGGACCCGCCTGCCTTGGCCGGCCGGGCGCCGCCCCCCACACATTAACCCTTTCTGGAGCTGGAGTGTGGGTCAGAGATCGATGCTCCTCTCCCCTCCGCCCTGTAAGCTGCTGCTGCTCCTGATGATTGATGCTTCCTCCACCCGCCTGCTCCCACATGCTAATGAAGACGTATGGCCTGGCGATGATGGCGGCCGATAGCAGCTCAGAAAACAAGCATGTCTGCAGGACATAAAGAACACACATGAACTGTTAATTCATTTAATGGAGTCGTGGGCAGACATGACAGGATGCAGAGGTTATAGAAATGTGATGCAGCGGAACAAGAGTGAGAATGTTTTGTCATCAGTGCTCTCCAGGCTGGTTGCTTGATCGTCCCATTGCACAGTGTTTGGGAACACGTAGACACGATAATTCAGATAAGAACATATTTATCAGATGGTTTTGTCGACACAAATTTGAAGCACTAACGCAGATTAACCTATCATCATAATTAATCCGAATAACAAAATTATCACAATTAAATAAACCCGTCTGTAACACAGAATGACTTAATATCCCTGAAATTGAGTTACCGTCACATGCTGCCGCGCATGTACAAATGAGCCGTCGATCCAGTGTAGAATCATATATGGAACCCTTGAAAAATGGACCCTTGGATTGGTGGCCAGCTCATTCAGGAGCTGAAGACAAGCCGTCACTGCTGGCGCCATGTAAATATCTCACCACTCCTTCAGCCACTGCTCAGTGAGGGAGGCTGATTTCAGCTGCAGCAGCATTGTAACTAAGACACCATCAGCTGTCCTCTCAGACAGTGTCAACCAGGTAGATTGTCTCAGTAGCTGCTGAAGGAAGAACAGGAACATGAATGAGGATGAATGTTTGGTTTGAAAAATGTTGTTTTTATTAACATGTTCATATATTCCCTTCCTTCTTGAGTCTGTTTGCTCATGCAAAATGAAACCCAATTAATACAGATCAAAATAAACAATATCATTAACTGAATTGAATTTATAACAACCCTGTGATTAATCATATTTTTAATTGGAACACTAGTTTTTACACAAACTTTTTACAGTCACTGTGATAATGGCAGCAGAACGCCAGCAGCATGCAGCAGACCGGTCACCGTAGTAACCAGGCCATATGGGTCCGAAGAAGATTTTGGTGGCAGAGGAAGAGGAAGACATTTAAAAGTCACTCAATTTCCTATCTGAAGAAGTTTCTGCTGTCAGACTGCAGCAGAAGAGCATATTGGACCTGGAGGAGGAGATGAAAGTTCTGCGGCTACAGAGAAGGACAAGCGGATGGCCTACTTGGAAAGCAGGGTGGGGGACCTGGAGCAGCACACCAGGATGAACGACGTGATCATCACCGGGCTCCGGGTTAAACCCCGGTCATACGCTCGGGATGGGACCGCTAACAACGGGGCCGAGTCGGATGATTGGATGCGAGCTCCATGGAATGTTTGCTGGTTGAAAGCCAGCTGGAAAAAGGAGTGAACCAAGAGTTGCTGGCATAAAGCCAGGAAGGTAGGAAATCTATGATGATCAAATATAATGAGTATAAGGCCAAGATATAATTTTACCACGACACAGGGAAGGAAATTAAAAGGAACAGACGTCTTCATTAACGAGCACCTTACCAAGAACAACGCAGACATAGTCAGAAGAGCACGGTGCCTAAAGAAGCAGAACGAAATACAGAACACTTAGACTTTAAACTGTAAAATATTCTTTAAACTAAATGGAACACCGGAGGGAGCTAAAGTGCTGGTGGTTGGAAGCATCGCGGACCTGGACAAATATCAATGATCATCATGAGCTGGACAATAAAGCAACAAGCAAGAACATCTGCAACCATGACACTCACAGATAGAACTCCGTTTGCAACTGAAGACCATAAACACACAACTCAGGAAATAAGTGGACAGAATCAATCCGGATTGAAAATATTTCATTACAACGATTACAATTTGAAGGACTTGGAACAGGAAATAGACCCGGACAATTACTTCTTTTCCTCCTGCAGCAACAATTGCCACTACTACACTGATGAACAGTACAACCGGAACATTAAATCAAAAGACAAATGATCAATTATCCACTTCAGCAGCAGCAGAAGCTTGTATGCAAACTTCAATAACATTCAGGAATTTTTACAGAAATGTTTACACCCATTTAACATTATTGCAATGTCTGAAACCTGGATAAACACAGAACAGGGCTTGGACTTTGAGCGAGAGGGTTATGAACTGAGGGGCAACAATAGGCAAAATAAAAGTGGAGGAGGTGTAGCAATGTGTGGGTAAAAGGCTGGACTTCAAGGTTTTAGAGAGCATGACAACTGTGGTGGACAACCTAGTAGAATTCATAACAATTGAGATCAACAATGGGAGGAATAGAAACATCTGCATTAGCCGGGATCAAGGATTGACATTTTCAAGGACCTGCTGGAGGGCATGTCTTCAAACAAGGGTAACAAAACTGTATTCATATGTGGAGACTCCAATATTGATCTGTTAAATCCCAATAACCATCAAATCAAAGATGAATTTGCCAATGCAATGTAGAGTTTGAGCTTGTTTCCAAAAACCACCAGACCCAGCAGAATCACATCTCATTGTGCCACTCTGATAATATCTTCACCAATGATATTGACAATAACACAGTAGGTGGACATTAATCAATGATATCAGTGATCACCTTCCAGTTTTCACAGTATATGTTAACATTTTCAGGAATAACAAGCCAAACAAACAAATACAATAGAGACCAGTAAAGACAGAGGAAGCCATCAGAGCACTAAAGAACGACTTGCTGGTACAGAACTGGGCTCTGACCTGATAGCGCATATGAAACATTCTTGGAGACATTTAGGTCACTATATGATAAAAATTGTCCAATCAAAGAATGTCACAGGAATTCTAAATACAGTAACTGTCCATGGATCACAAAGGGAATACAAAATACCTGTAAAAGGAAAAATACACTTTACAGGGATTTCATAAGACAAAGAACTAAAGAGGCAGAAAATCAATATAAAACATATAAGAATAAGTTCACTCATAGTATAAGGAAAAGTAAAAAAGAATATTATAGAAAAATACTTGAAGATAACAAAACAATATTAAAGGAACATGGAATATACTGAACAGTCTTATAAGAAATAGCACTAGTCTAACAACGTATCCTCGGTATTTCATTGATTAAGATAAAGAACTTGATAATATAGAGGACATAGCGAACAAATTTAATACTTTCTTTGTAAATATTGGACCCGACTGAGCAGCAAGAATCTCAAATCCAGGAGCAACTGGAGAAAAACCTGAAAGGCTGATCGAGAGGAATTCAAGCTCAATGTTTCTTGAACCAGTGGACGAGAAAGAAATACTGGATATTGTTAAAGAATGTACAAATACTGATATGAATAACATTGATATATTAGTAAAACAAGTCATTGAGGGAATTCCATAACCTATAACATACATCTGTAATTAATCATACCAAAAGGGTTCAGTTCCAAACAAAATGAAAATAGTAATACCTCTATACAAAACCAGGAACAAACCCTACTTCACAAACTACAGGCTTGTCTCACCACTTCTGCAATTCTCCAAAATATTAGAAAAACTTCAACAATGGATTGGATTCACTTTTAGAAAAGCACTACTTACTCACAGCCAGACAGTATGGATTCAGATCTAACAGATCAATATCATTAGCAATCATAGAAGGAGTTGAGGAAATCACAAATGCTCTAGAACAACAAAAACAAAAACGCAATGGGGTTATTCATTTATTTGAAAAAAGCTTTTGACACAATAAATCATGATATATGAATCAATAAATTGGAAAGGTATGGCATCAGGGGTGTTGCATTAAAATGGATTACAAGCTACTTAAGACAGAGACGCTTTGTGAAGTTGGGTAATGTCAGTTCAGTATGTTTGGACACTGCTTGTGGCGCCCCCCAGGGGTCAGTGTTAGGACCAAAACTTTTCATACTCTATATCAGGGGTCTCCAACCCTGGTCCTCCAACCCTGGTCCTCCAACCTCGGTCCTCGAGGGCCCCTGTCCTGCAGGGTTGAGCTTTTTCTCAGCCTTGGTGATGACATCATCATTAGATTCAGGTATGCTGAAGCAGGGAGGAACTGAAACATGCAGGACAGGGGTCCTCCAGGACCGGAGCTGGACACCCCTGCTCTATATAAATGATATTTGTAAAGTTTCCAAGCTGTTTAAGTTATTCCTATTTGCAGATGATACAAATATTTTCTGCTCTGGTGATAATTTAGATAAACTATTAGAAGATATTACTACAGAAGTGAGAAAAATTAAAACATTAGAAACAAACTATCATTAAATCTGAATAAGACAAAAATAATATTTAGTTACTTCAAACTAAATACACACGTCCAACTAGAGATAGATGGTGTTCAAATTGAAAGAGTTTGTCAGCATGAATTCCTCAGGGTAATAAAGCTGTTGAATTATTAACTGGAAATCACAGATTAAACATGTACATAATAAAATATCAAAAAGTATTTCAGTATTATACCAAGCAAAGCAGGGTCTGGATCATAAGTCACTCTGCATTCTTTATTGTTCATTAGTCTTACTGTGTGGAGGTTAGGGGCAATAACTAACAGACTTTGATACAGTCACTATTCATCCTCCAAAAAAGGGCAAGAAGGATAAATCACAAGGTTGAGTATCTGGAACACACCAACTCCAAATTCTTACAGTCCAAATAATTTAAAATCACAGATCTGGTGGGGTAACACACCTTCAAAACCTGCAGCTCCTGTACCACCAGGAACAGTTTCTGTGTTTCAGCCAGTGGAGTCAGACTGTGGAACAGTTTGAATGAGGAGCTAAAGCAACGTCCAAACATACACCAGTTTAAAATACAGTATAGAAATATGATCTTTACACAATCTAAGGATGAAGAAGGGGTTTGACTTATGCCAGGTGATTACAGAAGTTAAGGTTTATCTTGTTAATTATTTAACTTATTTAGGCATGTGTATATGTGTGCATGTACTGTATATGTAGGTGTCTGTGTATATGTGCATATATATGGATATGTGGGTATATATTTATATAGACAAATATAAATAGGTAGTATCATATTTGTATATACTTTTAATGTATTTTACATGTACAAACACGAATTGAATATTATATAAATAATTAGGAAGCCGGACATTACCACACTATGAAACAATAATTTATGGAAAAGCGGTGGGATTAAATAAGTGTTTGTTCACTTCTTCTCACTCCTTTTCGAGTATGTAGATGTAATCCAGAAGTTTGGAATAATTATTTTGCTCTATGAAATAGTTTTATAGGTGTATGTATATGAGTCTATGAGTGTGTATATATATATATATATATATATATATATATATACACATACATACATACATACATACATACATACATACATAATATCCATGCTTATTGACTTGATACTTGTGTTTATATATTCAAAATAAATATCTCAATCAATCAAAAATCTAAAATAATCCAACTTGGTACTTTTATTTTGACAGTCACCATAATAACAATCCACCTTGGTGGTCTGTCCACTAGAATGTCCGTGTTCTCCTAGTGTTAATGTTTAGAGCCCATCGTTCTCTGCTGCATGTGTGTGTGTGGTGTCATTACAAAAACTAACAACAGCACCCACTAGTGGCCCAACATGATCACTACATCGTTTTCAGTGTTTCACTGTTTCCGTGGATGTGAAACTTTTCTAAAACGAAAACACAGAAGTGACGTGTTTCGAGTTGAAGCATGTAACCAGGGTCTTAGTTTTGTCGGCTTCACATTGATTTGTTCTGAAAGATGAAGCTGGAACGTCGACATTACTCCTCCTCCTGCTTTCTCCTCGAAATCCTCCGTCCCTGGACTTTCATTTCACAGCATTTAGTGTGTGTGATTGACGAGGAGCTCTCCTCACCTCGGCGGGAGCGATGGGAGGAACATGGACACGCTCCCATCTGCCTCCTGCGCTGGTCAGCTCTCCTCCACAGCCACCATAATTATGATCAAGCAGTATTCACGGCACACTTGCACAATCAGCGGCTCGATGCAGCTGTCCTTTCATCCTCGTCCAAACACACACACACACACACACACACACACACACACACACACACACACACACACACACACACACACACACACACACACACACACACACGCAGCTCATCTGCAGCTCAGGTGTTTGCTGAAGGGAACAATAGAAGAAAATGAGCGCTGCGCCTTAACCTCCCCAATCAGCCCTCATAGTGGCGTGTTAATGGCTGATTTGTGTGGAAAAACACAAGCGAGCGACTGAATATCAACAGAAAGTGTAACATTCCAACAGCCAGCGGCGCCGTGAAGGCAGAAAATAACAATCAGTGAAGCAGCATCTCTGGGCGAGGAGACACTTCGGCCTCCAGACGGTTTGCGTTTGGATTTTCTACACACACACACGCACATGCACACACACACACACACACACACACACACACACACACACACACACACACACACACACACACACACACACACACACACACACACACACACACACACAGAGGTGGCGCTGGTTTCACAGAGCAGAATGTTTAACTGGTGGAGCCGGGAGGAGGAATCAGGGAGCAGATGGAGGCGCCGGGGTCACGGCTGGGAGAGATTGGGGTTGAAAAAGTGACTGTTGACTGTTGCGTCGCCTCTTTTTCATAATTCGCTGTAAAGCGGCGCAATCTTCTCCGGCTTTGCTTCGCTTCTTCCTCCCGCTGCTCCGTCACTCGTTTTATCTCCCGTTTAACCCTTCGTAGAGCGGTTTGCTGGCTCCTGTATGTTTTCCCAGTTAATATCCAAATGAATAAGTGCAATGAAGCAGCTGTAGATAATGAGATATCTACCTGAGCAGGCTTTCTCCACTGTCTATCATGAAAACATGCAGAGGCATGGATCGAATGCTGATTTAAACCTTTAAATCCAAATTTTTAAGCTCGCTTGAGGCGACTTCAATGGAAAAAAGACATTTTTATGAAAAAATACATTAAAGATATGAGTTTATGTTAAACTGTTTGTCAAATATGAAAGGCTCGTAATAAAGATCTTTGTTTGTCTTTGTCAGTGTTCCTCCAGTTAGACGACAGTAACGAGTAAATGAATTGGTGAACCCTTTCAGACCCATTCACACAATGCTTCTGGTGAAAACGCATCAATATTGTTTTTAAGTTTCAGAAAAGTTTCATGTTCAGACAACATTTTGAAAACAATGTCCATTTCCACGAAAACAGCAGACACACCGAAAGTGATGTAGTTTTCATGTTGGGCCACAAGATGACGCCGTTTGTTTTTGCGATGAAACCACACACACACACACACACACACACACACACACACACACACACACACACACACACACACACACACACACACACACACACACACACACACACACACACACAACAGAGAACGATGGGTTCTAAACATTGACACTGGGAGAACACGGACATTCTAGTGGACAGACCACCAAGTTGGATCGTTATGACCATGACTGTCAAAATAAAAGTACCAATTTGGATTATTTTTGATTTTTGATTGATAATATATTAATATATAATTAATATATATATACACACACACACGCACGCACGCACGCACGCACGCACGCACGCACGCACGCACGCACGCACGCACGCACGCACGCACGCACGCACGCACGCACGCACACACACACACACACACACACACACACACACACACACACACACACACACATACATACATACATACATATACAAACTACCAAGTCCAGGAGAACATGGACTGGGAGTCATGACACCACAGAGGAAACATTGTTCTGATTGTCTCGACTGAGCATGTGCGCAACTACTTGTTACTACGGTAACCAGGACCAGCATTTGCTCCAACAACAAGGAACATTCCCAAGAAGTTGTCACCCATAAGCCTCCCAAAAGTTTCGTTTTCTTTGACATCAAGCACCATCTTCGTATAAACAAAACCCCAAAAACGCAGCAAAAGTTTTGCGTTTTCACTTGAAATCGATCTGAGCGGGCTTTAAAGTTCCTCTACCGGAATCCACATTGGGGGAAATTTTAAATATTGATTTACATCTCTAATACATTGTCAATACCTTTCTGAAGGAAACTCATCATTACACTCATACAAACACTATTTCCAGCATTTCAATTTCACAGAACATCCCCGGGTTTGTTGACATCTTAGCATCACGGGAACTCCCAAAGATTCCTGAAGCATCGTGTCACAAGATCCTGTTTGCACACTGGATCTCATGAGATCTCATGAGATCTCATCATTCTCACTGGGAAATGATCAACGATCAGTTTCACAACATCTCAGACTATTCTTGTGGCTTTAAGACTCTTTCTTTGAGACAGGCTGGTTTTTTTTCAGGCTGAATCGGCCAAATGTTGATATTTTGGCTTCAGCTGCTGCAACGCCATCTTTGATATCCCAGAAACCCTTGCGGCAGGTTTCCAAAGATGACGTCAGTCAGGAAACATGAACACAGTGTTGGTTGGTTTGTAAACAGATGGACTTTGGTTTGATCGATTTAGGGAACTGCGGGGTGGAATTGAATAGAAATGAGTGGTGATGGTCTTGTTTTGGTGTTTTGGTTTGTTCCCTGTGCAGAAGTGAGCCTTTTTATAGGAAGTATATGTTAAAGAATTGTTCGTGTTGAGCAACTTTAAGTCACCATTTTAGGTAGCTTTTTCATTTTTTTAAAAGAATAATTTTAAATTGATTCTACTAACATATATAACTAAACTGGTGAAACAGAAGCTGTTACTTGTTGTTTTTTTTCCTAATTTCTTTAAATTCACTTCACCTGAATAATGCAATGAAATTAAATATGAATAAACTATGAAGAACTAGTAATCTGCATAGAAGACTAATATGCCCAATACTATGATTTAATCATATGTAGGGAAATGTTTTGCAGATAATACATCATGTAGCAGACTAGTGGCATGAGAGCATGTGGACACGCTTACAGAAATCTAATTTAAAGATGTTTTGAGCTCAAAATAATGAAATATGTGTCATCTTCAGTTAATAAGCTGCTTTATCTTCAGTAATTAGCACATGTGGTTTACAGTGACTTTAAAGTGCTGAATATATTTGCTGGGCTCATGATCCTATTGTTCACTCACTCTAATGGGGGGGGGGGGGTGACCACGTTTTCTTTGAGAACAAAGAAAACATGTGGTCAACCATGGAAAAATTTGCCATTGGTAACGTGACCCCCACCAGGGGGCCCCCTCAAACCCCCTCGAAATTGCACCCCTGCACCTCACCACCAGGGGGATCCACCAACTCCGCCACGACAGGAGGAGGGCGCGGGTCTCGGAATCTGAGACCCACGCAAGGAGATGCAGCCTGGCGCCTCAGGAGGGGCTTTTCCACCGGAAAGAACCAGGTGCTAGTTCTGGTCCAGGGCCAGACTTAGCACCAGTTCTTTGTCTTTCCACCACCAAAGCCCCGGCCAAGCAGGGGCTGAACCGGTGCTACGCTGGCCCCACTTCATTGCTGGGCCAAAGAGGAGCCAGACCGGGGCCCGACATGTCATCAGCTGGGGGCGGAGTTATCTCTGGAGTTATCGCGACCTACAAGGCGGAAGCGACACTGAACCGGCTTTCTGAAAACTACAGCGAACACGGAGCCCCGGAGTGGTTATAGAGGAAAAAAATTGAATTAACACGTGGGAACAATAAAATAAGTCGCTCCCTCAGGTTAATAATACGAGGAAACGAGATCATTTAATCCCCGATGGCGGAGCCGCGGATCTCGAGAGCGCTGCCGTGCTCCGCCACTGTCAGTCAGCTGCGTCGGATATAATTTAGAAGCAGTTTTCCATTGTCGGTTTTTCTCACGCTTTTCATGGTGACATCATTGTAACTAACTTCACTTCCATGTGTTGTATGGCGTTCTGACCGCAGGCTGAGGTCTGCATGAGGCTGCATTGCGCTATGAGATGCCCACTATTATTTTCTAACCCATAGAACTTCTTTATATTGAAGCCAGACTTTTGGTTTATCTGCAACTAAAAAACAAACTACAAACTACTGTAAATGAAAGCTTTGACATTTTTGCCATAAAATTAGCCTTTTAACGGCTTCATGTGAAAGAGAACTTTAATCAGTGTTTACCGAGGTTGCCATTGGAAACAGTTTTAGAGCGACGTTCTATCATTCTACACCTCCATTCTTCTCTGATGTTGAAGAATTTGATTCAGACACGTCCAGAAATAAAGTGAAAGGAGCAGAAATTCTCTATGTAATGCCCAAATGTTGAAAAATAAGCCCCAAACTCATACACGCGTTATTTTTGTTCCCCTCTATGTCCACTCCGGGGCTCCGGACTAAAACAAGACGGACGTGAAAAAACACAAATAGAGTGACGAAGAGACGTAATGTTTTCTGGCTCTTTGGTGCATCAGAGGTTCAGGTCAGACTAGATGGAGCGACCTGGACCAAACCAATGAATACAGTCCGTCTCCTGGTGAAATCAGTGACGTATCACGTTTTGGAGTGACGCAATGACATGGCTTTCATTTGGCTCTGTTAACGGTGGAAAAAGAACCGATTCTTTGGCGGTGCTCATTTAAGAACTGGCCCTGGTACCGGAACTGAACTAGCTCCTGGTTCTTTTTGGTGGAAAAGCCCTAAGGGTGCCTCAGGACGAGCACCAGGTATAAAACCCGGATGCGGCGAAAAACCCCTTTAACTCCAAGTCAGATTTAAACGCTGACTGTAACAGATGAGCTGTGCACGGAGCCACAAGCGGCAAGTGGACCCACAGAACCAAACCGAGGTTCAGCACGCTGGACAATCAGGGCACAGTTTGGAATACTTTTTCTCTTTTTTCTTTTATTTCTTTGACCCTTCGGACGCAAGCCAGCGTCTCTCCGCACCGCTGCACACTGTCCCAACTTTTCTAGAATTCGGGATGTTGAATTCAGACCCGGTGACCAACATGTTACCGTGGCCTCTCAGAACCGCGCAGCCCCAGGAACCAGTGCTGAACAACACAGCGCAAACTAACAGTAAGCGCTTATGTCTGGGCAGCATCGTTAGATTAGCCTGCGTGCATGATTGTATTCCAGCTGCACTTCTGGGCTCACTTCTGTGAGCTTTCCATAACGATCTCGAAAATATCTCCACTTCTGCTGCCCGGCGTTCTCCACCTTTCCTATAGTAGTTTAGGAATCATTTCAGGAGTTCTGAGCCGTCTGGCTCTTTAATTGCTTTTAATTTGTGATTGTTCAGACGGGGAGACGGAGGATCTCCTCACACAAGCGGCCAGTAGGCTCTGACACATGCGCAGTCGGCAGCGCACAGGCCGTGCTGGCATAAAATTTGAGCTGCGCGCGTTTGACCGCAGTGGGGCCGCAGCGGACCGCAGTGGGGCCGCAGCGGACCCTGCACAAAGGGGCGGATGACGATTTTGACGTCATTGGGCACTGCGCAAACGCGCACTGTGGAGAGCATGTGAAGGCCTTATCGCTGCAGCTGCACAAAGCTGCAGACCGTTTGTGAACGGGAAATTCACGCGCACCATTGCCAGTATGAAACGTGGGTTCTCCACCTCAGAAACCAGAGAACCAGGTAAGCTGAAGGGACACTACGATTTCTGTGTGGAGGAACCGGGAATCGGAACTGAACCTCGCCAGTACTCTCCTTCTCTTTTCTCCCCCTTTACTAACCCCCGATTTCGTGCGTGGGCCCTGCGGGCGTTTGGCGCTGCTCGCATTGTATCTGATCGAGATTAGATAAACACACACAGAAAGTCACAAGGAGCAGCCAAACTGCTATCTTGTGCCGCCATACCGCCGTACAGTCAACAGAGTTTTAACTGCATGTTCCGACATCCAGTTAAAAGTCAAGCGATCGGAACTGGACCAACCAAGCCGCCCAGTCGTCAGGTGACCTCGGAAAGCGCCATCCTATCGCCACGACAACTCGGCTTTGCGTCGGAGCAGCTGGGCCACCATTTTGGTTCTGTGAACACGCCACCTGAGCCGCCATCTTGGATGAGGATCCGAACTCATCAATCACCCAGTGGACGTTCGAGGTCACCCCCCTCATCATACACATTCCCCACTCAGTCGCACACACACACACACACACACACACACACACACACACACACACACACACACACACACACACACACACACACACACACACACACACACACACAGACAGATTAGTTTACTATTTTTTATTCAAAAGCCTGTGCATATAGGAATGTTTTAAGTTTAAAAGAGGTGGTTGTGTCAGTCTTCAGGTGTTCAGGAAGTTTGTTCCACAGGTTTACTTCCTTAATAATTAAAATTTTTCAGAAAATTACATCCAGGGATTTATTACTTTCAGTAATCCATTACTTACAGTAATTTAATGCTAATAACCAGCCATAAATCCCAACATGTTTTTATAACACTCTGTGGTGTTTCAATGTCTGGTCTGTGAAGGTTAAATCATTTCCTGTTTGTTATTGAGCAGATTGTGTTGCTTGTTGTTTGTTCTTCTCAACGTTTAAACGATGACGCAAAAACCTAATGAAGATGAGATGTTGGTTCCCGCGTGCTTCCTTCAACCTTCCAGCGATTCACCACTCTTCTGTCCAACTGAATTTCCATCGACGTGGGTGATTCTGCCTTTTTCATTTGAGCAGAAAGTTGTTGTTTTCTCTCGAGATGAAAACAAATAAAAACGTTCAGCGGGACCGGAGTGCACGTTTAATGGAATTAACGGGATGAAAAGAAATGTGTCCATTGAGCAGCTTTTTACCTCCGAGCTGAATAAACAACATCCACCTGAATGAAAGGAGGTTGTAGGCGGATCAAGGCCTTCTCTGCTATTTCACAAGCAGAAATACATATTTATATAGTACAGAAGATTAGATTCATTTCTCATTACTCATTTAAAGTGAATGATTGATTCATCAGTTCATCCTTCAAAAACTTTCTTTATAAGCTCCTAAAAATAAAACAGAAAATCAATGCCTCCTTTATCTCCTTATTTCAGTTTTAATTTATTTTCATGTTACTGTGAAATACAGTAAAACCTCTGATGTAGGGACACCCTAGAATCCAAGGGCAAGTGTTCCCTGAAGACAGGTGTTGGGCTTAAGACTCCATTGAACTCCTCCAAGCAGTTTTTCTGACAGAGGAGAAACACCGGGAACAATGAACAGGCCATAAAACAGCAGGGACCAAGGCAAAGACCCCAGGAAGTTCCCAACCCCCAGGTTGGCAACCAATGGTGATGGTCGAACCCGACCCAGACACCACAGGGGTCAAAAATTCAACTTGGTGAAACTCCAGTCCTACCAACTGTCCCCCGCTTCTCATCCCAGCCACCGAGAGAGACACTTGTCTCTGCTGCCTCGGGACAGTAAAGAGAGCACCGAGTGGACCCAAGGTACCGAACCAACGTCAGCCCGCTGGACGAGAAGGACACAGTTTGGACTACTTCTTCTCTTCTCCTTTTTCCCTTTTTCGGGGGATTCTGGAGACGTAGGCCAGCGTCTCCTCACCTCCACACCATCAATTGCCTCGCTGTCCACTCCTGCAGCTGAAGCCAGGCCTCTGAATTCAGGATGCTGAGCAACCGCCGCGTCCCCAGAAAGAGCGAGTCAAACGCCTCGAGCGGTCGCGTGGATCATCGCAATCCCTCTTGACGTCCACCTGGTGGACGCATCAAGTCATTGCGCTCTCCCTCTGCGCGTCGCCGCACGCCCCGAGTGGTCGTCACGGTCACCACATTGACCCGCCAACGTCTTTTTTAAAAAAAAAAATTTTTTTTTTCTTTTTCTTTGCCCTTGTCCTGTTCGGCAGCTTGGGCAAACCATATAATGTGATCTAGAACCTTCTGGAGTCAGAACAGTTTTTGCTCTTGCAACAGGGAGAGACCTGGAGTCTCCTCCTGTTGCCTCCTCCATCAGAAGTTGGCATGGCTGCTGTACACGACCAGGGGGGAACGCTCAAAGAGAGAGAGAGAAGAGAAGAGAGGTTGAGGGGGAGGGGGGGGGGGGGGGGGAAGGGGATAACATATATTATTTGCAGTGATCACACTGATCCAAATACTTTACAACTGTTATTAGATTAAACCAGCCTGAGCAGCTCTATCGAGACAGTAAGATGATTTCTTAGATTAACCAGCCTGACCCGCCAACGTCTGCCTCCACCTGGTGGACGTTGGAGGTCATCACACCCACTCACATTGACCCGCCAACGTCTGCCTCCAACTGGTGGACGTTCGGGGTCATTACGCCTATCACACTCATCACTCCAGACCATCCACAAACACACACACACACACACACACACACACACACACACACACACACACACACACACACACACACACACACACACACACACACACACACTTTGTACATAGGGTTTGCTGTTTAATAGATTAGATCTCCGTGTTAGATGTCGTTTGCTACTTGAATGTGTTGATTTATAAGATGATTTATGAATTATTTATGAATTAATACATTTTTGTTAATAAACGCCTGTTAGCTGAATTGAATGATTCTTGGTGATTATTGTGTATTTATTGTTGACAATTCACTGGTTTGTAACAGTCTGTGCTCAGGTCTCACACCTTCCCTTTTATTTAAGATTGTTATATTTTTACAAAGAAATATTAACTAACTTAAATAAACCTTTTTTCAAACGAGACGGATATTTTGGTATTAGCCATTTCCAGTTTATCTGGTGGTGCCCCCTTTTCATTATTAATAGATAAATAACAAATTTATTCAAATTAATATTTTGACTGTGGTCGCTGGTCTCCTATGCCTCTCCACACAGGAGAGAAGAAACCTCAACAGCTACAGCTCAGAGACCTGTGAAGCAAAGATCAGGCAGCTGTTAAGCTATGTGAGGAACCCGGTTGGTCAGGTAGAGCTCACCATTCCGGATGTGTTAGGCCACATTGCACATCTCAGCAGTCTGGAAAATGTCCAGCCAGATGGACAAATTACCCCAGATATGCGCATTCTTGAAGCTGTCCAGTCAGGTGGACAGCCTCCTCCAGGTCTATACAGTCCTGAAGTGGTCCAGTCAGGTGGACCGCCCACCACAGGTGAGTACAGACTTGAAGCTGTCCCTTCAGGTGGACAGACAGCATCAAGCTTCCCCGCAGCCATGGCGAGGGGGGGGCTTGACACACAGCCAGGGGGGCATGGCACAAGACACCTGCCCAGTGTTGTGGGAATTGACTGCATCCCACTGAACCGACACCCAATCCCTCCAGCTTTTCACTTTGAGGACCACAGGGTCCCGGTGTGCTTTTGGCGAAACTCAGAATGACACTTCATTCGTTTTAACAAGTGTTTGCATCAGACTGTATTGTAGGATAAAACGGGGCAAAATAACAGGGTTACACTTCCAAGATTTCCTTTGTTTTGCTCACAGTGTATGTAATGAAAATGTCTATATTTTTTCAAGATCAAACAGTTAGTACTGAGAATTATTACAATCTCAGCATAAAGTCAATTTCAATGAAACATTCTAGTGCAAAATACAATGAAATATAAAAAAAAATAAAATCTTGTATAAATCCTTTATAACCACCTTGCTTGGTGGGACCAGATTGGAGTCTCTTGCCGGTAGGTTAAACTGTCATGTGAAAGAACTTTATCAGAATAAGAAGGAGGAGGATGCTCTATAATCTGGATATTAATGGAAGAAGATGGTCTATAATCTAGATG
The DNA here is from genome assembly GCF_963383615.2 of Lipophrys pholis. Taxonomy (NCBI): domain Eukaryota; kingdom Metazoa; phylum Chordata; class Actinopteri; order Blenniiformes; family Blenniidae; genus Lipophrys; species Lipophrys pholis. The sequence continues at coordinate 25,935,472 of NC_137634.1, read as the reverse complement.
TTGAAGGAAGAAGATGCTCTATAATCTGGATGCCAGAGGAAGAAGATGCTCTATAGTCTGGATGTTAGAGGAGGAAGATGCTCTATAATCTGGATGTTAGAGGAGGAAGATGCTCTATAGTCTGGATGTTAGAGGAGGACAATGCTCTATAATCTGGATGTTAGAGGAGGAAGATGCTCTATAGTCTGGATGTTAGAGGAGGAAGATGCTCTGTAAATGAGGCCTAAAAACAGTAGAAATGTTTCCAGTCGGAATCTGTTACAATAAAGTTCTTGAAGTATTTCGGGGCCTGATGAGAATATCAGGTTCTGGGTTCGTCCCTTGAGTTTACACATGGCGGCGTCACCTTCAGTAATCCCGACCTCAGACGCTGTGTTGAGAGAATTCAAGACGTCAATCTGCTCTCTGAAGTTTCTCTTCCCTGTGAACTGCTCGATTTCGAGTCAAACATCCATTGCTGCAGAAAATCCTCAGAATATAAAGCGGCTGAAGCTTTTTTTTTCTTTGACTCATGAATTTTTTTTCCACAGGGGCTCAAACCGATGGACCACAACGGGCTGTCAGATCCGTACGTCAAGCTGCACCTTCTGCCTGGCGCCAGCAAGGTTGGTACCCAGAAGATTTAAACCTGCTTCTGTGTTTCTGTCTCCGCTCCCCGTTAATCATGCAGCTTGTGGGCTGCTCGCCACGCTCGCACTGTCATTTCAATTCAATTCTTTGCGTAGGCCATCACATCACCATCAACATCTCGAGGCTTTTGACATAACAATCAGGAGACGTTATGAAACAGAACATCTGAACTGGATGGGACCTGAACAGAACAAAGAGACATGTTCAGTTTTGGGTTTCTAGTCGCTCCAGCTTGATTTTAGAGATCAGCCGCAGAAAGCATGGAGAGCGGAACGGTAGAACCAGCCTGGCTGCGTTCTCTTGATACCTGGCTTTGTTTTTTACACTGCAGCTTCAAGTCATGGCATTCAGGAAGGGCCATAACAGAAATCAAAACTAAAGTTCTGAAATACTTTGAGCTGTTTCAATGTTTTTAACAGTTTTTTTTTTTTTTGTGACTTAGCCTTTTTTAGCTGTTTTAATTATTTTTGCCTTCTCGTCAATTTTTATATTTTACCTTTCTGTAATGGTTCAACATCTTTGAAGCCGTTTTAGAGGTTTCAACATTTCACATTGCATTTCTGCTCATGTGTTTAATGTACATGTATTCTGACGTAGATGTCGGAGGGCCCAAACTTCCATGGTTCATGCTGTCCTGACAAAAAAAAAAAAAAAAAGGTGTGTGTGTGTGTGTGGGGGGGGGGGGGGGGGGGGGGGGGGGGCGTTCTCCTCAGAACAAAGAAACTGTGGTGACCGCATGCTTGAATATGCCCTCCACATATCCACCAACTCCACCACACCCAGAGGAGGAGACTGCTCTCTGAAACTAAGGCCAGCGCAAAGAGATTGGTTAAGATGAAGCCTGGCGCCACAGGTCCCTCAATACATCATCCGGTATAAAACCCTGATGCGGCGAGCCCCCCCCCCCCCCCCCCCGTAACTCCAAGTCAAACCGGTTGACGGTAACGGGTGGACTCCGCAAGGAGACACAAAAAGCCATGTGGACCCACAAGGACCGGACTTTACTTGCTGGCAAAGTAAGAAAGCCGTGGAAAGCTCTTTTACTTTTTTTTCTTCATTGGATTCGCGGCGCACGCTGCAGCAGATCTGAGCGTGCGTGAACAGAACGTTCACCATCACGAGCACGAGAATCTGCTCCTTCACCTCAGACACCGGAGGTCTGGGTGAGCTCCAAAAGTCAGTCCGATCTCTGTGTGAAGGAACTGGGAAATCAGAACGCACTCCTGTCCTCCAGAACTCCTCTCCTTTCCTCTCTCTTATTATCGCCGACTTCATGCACGCGTCCCATCTGCCTCCCGCTGGTGGACTTTCGAGGTCATTACACACACACACACACACACACACACACACACACACACACACACACACACACACACACACACACACACACACACACACACACACACACACACACACACACTCTTCCTCCAGGTTCCGCCAGGTTCCAGGTTGTTGTTAGTGCTTGAAAAGGCAGTGCTGTGTGAAGCATTGTGTAGTTGGGTCATGCAGCTGATGAGGGATTTGAAGACGGCGGCTTGTCGAGAGTGACGTAAATCGGCTGTGTTTTGCTCCTCAAAATGGGAACCGTGCTGTAGTGCTGGGTATCCCAACGGAAGGGTGACGGAAGTTCTTCACCCTTGGATACCCTTTTTTCGGTACCACAACTTTTGCAGTGGGGATGCATGAAAACCTGAACCGTCCCAAACTGTCCCAAACTGTCCCGAACCGTCCCGAACTGTCCTGAACCGTCCTGAACCGTCACTGGTCGAGACACTGAACCACCGAACGGCTCCAGGTGGAAGTGTGGGAACCTGACATGGCGGCTGGTGACCTCGGTGCGATTATGTTTGTAAAACACTTTGATTGTGGTAAATATGGTGAATCTGTGCTGTAGAAATAATAACATCTCAGAGTCCCACCCTGCAACATTTGGTGAGGACCTGAAAGAATCTTTGGTTGTTTGTGTTGTGTTGTTTCGGGTTTGTGTACTTTTGAGAAAAATCACGGAAGGTCATGAAAATACAAAAAAACTAACCTTTTACAACTTGCACAGCTTCATAATACATTTACAATTCGATTAAATGCAAATAAAAGAAATACCATTTCTAAAAATAGAAGTCTGTTAAATTGAATCAAAGTTAATCAGTTATAACATAATAAAAATTATTGCTTCCATAAATGTTAACGGCTTCAGGCCATAATTTATTACATCACCAGACCAAGCTCAATATTCGTAGACAAAAATGGACGAGCAAGTCGTAAAGAGTTTTAAAAATGCGGGAAACAAATCTTTTAATTGTGTGAAGGATGATCAGGTTCATACATTGTTTTCTTCTGTTTTTTATGAGAAATGTGCTCATTAGGTCAACGGCTCCGTTACAGCCGGGTCGAGCAGTTTAAGAGCAGCAGAACAAAACTGGGCATCAGAAGAATGAAATACTTTTCCTGTTGATTTCTGCTAAGAAATACCGATAATTATATATATAAATATTGTTCATAACATAACATTAATTGCCAAAATAAAGTATGCTTCATAATCCACCTGAGAGGAAAGTCCAGACCTTTCAAGTGAAAACTGAAAGCTGTTGTTGTGTTTTGGGCGTGTGTTTACATGACAACAGTGTTCGGGGCCACTGAACACGCAACTTTTAAAAATGGCTTCCAAGGTGATACTTTTACAAAACACTGACTCTGTCACCATGAAAACAGAGAAAAATGCAACTTTTTGAAAACTCTGTTTCCATGGAATTGTACTCTGTAAATGGTAAATGGATTTCAATTCTATAACCCTTTTCCACTGCTCAAAGGGCTTTACATCCTTAGTCCCATTCACACACACACATTCACACACCAGTGGAGGCGGCTGCCATACAAGGTGCTCAGTCATGCTCTGGGAGCAGTTTGGGGTTCAGTGTCTTGCTCAGGGACACTTCGACATTTGGATGGGCAGAGATGGGAATCAAGTCATTCCCAAGACTAACAACAGCACCAACTAGACATCGTTTTTCGAATGTCGCCATGTAAATGTGAAATTTTTCTCAAACGAAAACGACGTGTTTTCACTTGAAAGGTTCCCGAGACTTTCCGTACTGGAGGACGAGCTGTTGGGACAATGGTAAAGCAGACAGTTGATCCATCACTATCGGGCAGGATTACAGACGTAGGAGTGGTGTGAAATGAAAGCTGAAGCTATACAGAGGGAACAGATACACAACAATTATAGAGGTCAGATTCAACAAGAGAAGAGTTTGAGAAGAAAGAGACGTGAGTCAGGTGGACCAATAATTGCAGCACTTTGCCTTTCAGAAAGCTGCTTTAGTGGAACGCACTCATTCAATGGGTATAACGTAAATTCAAGGATCTTAATGAAAGGATTAAATCCCCACCAGGGGCTGGAGTCAGATGCACTCACGTTGAAGAATCCACCTTCTGTTTTAAATCAAGTTGACTATGTTGGGCTTTTGTTGAAACGTGTGGGCTGTAAACTGGAGTGTGACGAGCTGAGAGCCAGCAGAGCTGCTGAAGCTCTGACCGCTGGAGTGAATCCAGTCGTGACGCCGAGTCGAGCGAAGCCCGAGCAGCGCCGGGGAGCGAGTACCAGGGTTCGGCCAGTTAATGTCTACACTGATGAAGCTATGCACTGACATATAACCACACTGCAGAGTTCCGTGAGTCGTGAAATAAGTAATTACCCTCCTAGAGCGATCTCATCAGAAAACCTCGAGAAAATGTCCTGCATGAACTAAGTCATCAAATCTGACTGAGGCTTCATTCACACGACAGCGTTTCAAGTGAAAACGCATCATTTTCTCTTCATTGTTTCAGGAATGTTTCGCGTTTACACAGTGACTGTCAAAATAAAACTACCAAGTCCCAGGAGAATAAGGACAGGGAGTCATGACACTACGGAGAAAACCTTGTTCTGATTGTTTCTACATAGCATGTGCACAACTAGTAGTCACTACCAACGTGGTGACCAGGAGCAGTTGCAGAGATTTCCCCGTCTCCGCGGCAACGGAGCCAGAGGGTTTTGCAAAAGTTCCACTTGAGAGGAAACACTGTTTTGATTATCTCTACTGAGCATGTGCACAACTATCAGTTACTACGGCCATGGAGACCGTCACCAGAGACGGACCCCAAGCAGTTTCGAAAAGTTGTGTTTTCAGTGGTTCTGAGCGCCATTGTCATCTTAACGGACCCCAAAAGGCTATAAAAGTCCTGCTGCATCCCTTGAAAACATTGTTGTGTAAATGGGGCTTCGGTTCGACTCCGTCTTGCCTCATCTTTGAGTTCAAGGTGTTCAAGGGAAACCTTGAACCTCAAAGTCCTCTCAATGGTTTCAGAGCACCTTGGATGGCAGCTGCCGCTTCATGGTGTGAGTGAACCGGTCAGATTATATCGAGAGTACATTTAGGCTAGAATAGATAGAATCTCAATACATTTATTGTTGTAAGTTCTTGTGCAAACAAAGCTTTAGCACCTCGAGCTGAAGGCAGAAACAAAGAAGTGTTTGTTGATCCAACATTTAAGCCTCTTAAAATTGACAGATTTGCACAGAAAGCTCTGAAAGCTGCCAAAAAGCCTCACGAGAAACAAAACTCTGTAGTTTAACAGCAAAGACACATTCTTACTGTTGGAAATGTGATTATATTAGAAAGAGGCTTTAATTACGGATTAATGCTGTATTTTGGATTTTCTGAAAGATTATTATTGGGCAAGTGAAATTAAATTTACTCTTCTTTTATCTCCTTATTTCAGCCTCTTTTTGTTGTCCTGTTACTGTGAAATATTAGCTGAGCTGGAAGCATTCGCACCGTTTGTTCTGAACGTGTGTGTACTTATGTTGAATGGGTGGGCAGGTTAACGTTTCAGCAGGTGTTGCCAAGCGTTTCCTTGCTTTTTATTACTACGAGCAGCTGCTGGAAAACACTCCCCCTCATTTAAGAAACTACACGGTGACTAATTTTAACAAGAGTAAACTTCGTTCACATATTAAGAAATAAAGACGAGCGTGCAGATCTGAACGTCTGCTGAATAAATGCCACGTCTGTAATTACTGAGACACTCTTGAGACTGATAGCTCGGTAATCGTTTCCTGATTCCAGGCGGTGCCCCACAATTATTAACGAATGACAAATTTATTTTGACAATTTTTTTTAAAATAATTCATTCGCCTTATAGTTACTCTACTAGAAAAAAAAATCTTTAAAATGTACTTCCCATAAAAAGGCTCACTTCTGCACAGAGGAAAAACCAAAACACCAAAACAAGGCCATCACCACTTATTTCTGCTCATTTCCAACCTGCAGTTTCCCAAATTAATCAAACCAAAGTCCATATGTTTACAAACAAACCGAAATTATACTTCAAGATGGCGGCGCAGGAAGATGCTGCAGTTCGGTGCTCTCAGTTCAGCAGCAGCTTTCTTTTGTTTTGGTGTGTTTTCTACCTACTTTTCCGTACACTCAGTGCTCAATTAAAGTACAGACGAGCCGAACTCCTTCAAATCGGAGCTCGACACCAATACTCTGCCCTGGAAAACAAGGATTTTATCCCTCCGGAGATCCAATGCCAGAGAGACCATGACGGCATGATCACCGTCGCCCTGCTGAGACGCCGGGGGCAAAAGCGCGGTAAGCGTGGCGGTCTGCAAGCTAGGCTAAAGGCTAACCCGCACAGATCAGCTCTACCGAGTCTCGTCATTGCCAACTCCCGATCAATTGTCAACAAGATGGACAATCTGTGGCTAAGGATCACGTCCCAAAGAACAAACAGCTGTGTGATGATGATCACGGAGACTTGGCTGGACAGCATCGTCCTGTGCGCGGCCTTCAAGCGACCAGAGCGTTCCATTCATCGAGCGGATCCAACAGCCGCGTCCGACAAGACGAAAGGTGGGTGTGTGTGTGTTTACACCCACAGCAACTGGTGCAGGGCGACAGACACTCTTGGATCTTACTGCTCTCTGGACTTGGAGTACTTGGCTGTTAAATGCCCGTTGTTCCACGTGAGTTTTCTGCTATCCTCATCACTGTTGTTTATATACCGCCGCATGCAAATGCTAGCATAGCCCTGGAGGAGCTGCACAGCGTCATTAACACCCAGATGACTGCTCACCCAGAGGCAGCAGTGATGGTAGCAGGAGACCTCAACAACAAAGACCTGAAGACAGTCATGCTCAGATTTTACAAGAACATTACATTCCCAGCCAGAGAAAATAACACATTGGATCAAGTCTACACCAACATTCCCACAGCCTATAAAGCTGCATCATCTCCACACCTGGGCCTCTCAGACCACCTTTCTCTGACCCTGACTCCATCTTACAGGCTTCTGATGTGCAGAACCAGACCAACCACCAGAACTGTCCAGGTTTGGGGGGAGGAAGCCACCTCGCTCCTGCAGGACTGTTTTGAGGGCACATGCTGGGAGGTGTTTGCAGAGGGAGCAGATCTGGAGGAATACACCTCAGCTGTCCTGGCCTACATTCACTTCTGCACTAAGGCAGTGCTGAGCACCAAAACCATCAAGGTGTTCCCGAATCACAAGCCCTTGATGGACAGTCCTCTAAGCTCGGGATGCTGCCCTCAGGTGACATGCAGGCCTACAGCCACGCCTGGAGGGATCTGAAAAAGGGCATCAGAGAGTCTAAACAGAGGTACAGGCAGCGCATTGAAGGACACTTTGCCCACAACAACCCCTGCAGCATGTCGTCTGGCATTAAGGCCATTACAGACTACAGGGGCAGCAGCCCACAGATCAGCCCTGACAGCACACTGCCTGATACCCTCAACTATTTCTTTGAGCACTTTAACATGCAGAACACCCGAGCAGATCCTCAAACCACCTCACCTGGAGAGGAACCAGCACTTGTCGTGCAGCCTCACCAGGTGAGATCTGCTCTGAGGCGCCTCAAAACCTTGAAAGCAGCAAGACCCGACGGGGTGTCGGGCCGCACACTGCAGTCATGTGCTGACCAGCTAGCGGGGGTGTTCACCAACATCTTTAACCTCTCGCTGCAACAAGCTGTTGGCCTCACCTGCCTTAAATCCACCACTGTCATCCCTGTACCAAAGAAAACATCCGTGACCTACTTAATGACTACCGCCCTGTTGCCCTGACCCCGGTCGTCATGAAGTGCTTTGAGAGGATCATCCTGTCCCACATCAGAGACATCATCCCTGCAGACCAGAACAGACACCAGTTTGCCTTCCAGAGGAACAGCTCCACAGAGGATGCAGTCTCTGCTGCTCTCCACTTGGCCTTGAACCACCTGGAACAACCTCATACATACGCCCGGATGCTCTTCATAGACTTCAGCTCCGCCTTCAACACAATAATCCCTAATAAAATGGTCCACAAACTCAGGGATCTCGGACTCACCACCTCACGATGCACATGGATTATGGACTTTCTTACCTGCAGACCACAGAACGTCAAGTTAGGAAGACACACATCCTCCACCATCATCCTGAACACTGGTGTGCCACAGGGCTGTGTGCTCAGTCCAGCCCTGTTCACCCTCTTTACTCAGGAATGCTCCTCCATCCACCCCTCAAACACTATAGTGAAGTTTGCTGATGACACCACTATAATTGGACTCAACAGTGAAAATGAGGAGGCTCACTACAGAGAGGAGGAACATACATCCCCTGACTCAATGGTGTTCAGAGAACAACCTGCTTCTGAACACCACCAAAACCAAGGAGGTCATTGTGGACTTCAGGAGGAGCAGGAAGACCACCTCCCATCCACTGCACATAAACGGTGAGAGGGTGGAAGTGGTGGACAACACCAAATTCCTGGGACTCCACATAACCAAGGACCTCTCTTGGACCGTCAACACCTCCCACCTGCTGAAGAAGGCACAGCAAAGGCTCTTCTTCCTCAGGAAGCTGAAGCGGGCTGGTCTCTCCCCTCAGCTCCTGGTAAACTTCTACAGGAGCACTGAGGAGAGCTTCCTCTCTCAGGGCATCACTGCACCGCACAGAACAGGAAGGTCTTGGCTCGCGTTGTGAAGACAGCCCAGAGGATCATCGGAGCTGAGCTTCCTGACCTGGATTCTGTTCATGCTGGACGCCTGCAGAGGAGAGCCACCAGGATCTCCACCGACAGAACTCATCCCGGACACCACCTGTTTGCCCCGCTCCCATCAGGGAAGCGATTCTGCAGCATAAAAACATGGACTAGCAGACTGAGGAACAGCTTTTTCTCCAGAGCTGTAGCCTCCATCACCCCTCCCCTCCCCCGGCCCCCACTCTCACACTCACCAGCCTCAGCCACAGACTGAGACGCAGACTGCTGAACTTTCCGAACTTTAATCGAAAACTGCTTCACTTTACATAAAACTGTCTTCACTTTACATTGTAAATAATACAAGATGTTTACTGCTGTTTTTATGTGCCTACTGTTCTTACTTTCTTATTTTTATAGTCAATCCTTGCTGCTACCGACTGGTTGTCACCAACGAAGTTTCGTTGTTTATTACAATGACAATAAAGTTCTGTATGTCCTTATGTCTTAATTCAAAGCCATCAAACTGTTTATGCTTCCTGACTGACGCCATCTTCGCAAACCTGCCGCAAGGGTTTCTGGGATATCAAAGATGGCGTTGCAGCAGCTAAAGCCAAAATATCAACATTTGACCGATTCAGCCTGAAAAAACAATCCTAACTTTGTCAAAGAAAGAGTCTTCAAGCCACGAGAATAGTCTGAAATGTTGTGAAACTGATCATTGATCATTTTCCAGTTAGAATGGAGATCTCATGAGATCCAGTGTACAAACGGGATCTTGTGACACAATGCTTCAGGAAACTTTGGGCATTTCCGTGATGCTAAGATGTCTACAAACCCAGTGATGTTGACACAAAATTTAAGTGGTGGAAATAGTGTTTGTGGCAGTGTAATGATGAGTTTCCTTCAGAAACGTATTGACAACGTATTAGAGATGTACATGAATGTTTTAATTTTCCCCTGGGGATTCTGGTCGAGGAACTTTAAGTAATTAATCTATTACTTCCTGTAATTATTCATGAGTAAATGACTACTTATTCCAAATCTCAAAATGGGCTTAGATTTAACCCTGTAATGCCTGAACCCAGAAATAATGGACATAAAAAATTCAGATTTCTTGAATCTGGAACCATTATTTGGCCCTTTCACAAAATTTGAAAAATAAAATTACAAAAAATGATTTGCATATATTTTTTTCCATTTGTATTATAAATGATAATTGTGCATTACATACAGTTCTAGCAATACAACAAGAACATCAGCCTCTTTAGGCCTCTTGTAATGATATGTAGAATCTAGAGTTGGTGTGAGGGCCCAGGAGCAGAACCAGAGGATCAGTTACAGAAAGTTTATTGAGGAACAGAGGAGCGGGGGGGGGGGGGACCAGGGAGACTCGACGCTGGGAGGCTGGAGACTTGGAGAGGCACACGAACGAGACAACTTCTAGAGGACTTGAAGACACACGAGGGCTTGAAGACACACAGCGAGCACGGAGAGGCACACTCGAATAGGAATCTTCTCACATCTGCTTAAGCTCACCCAGATGAGAGCTTAAGTAACTGTGGTGATTGCCCTGATGACCTGCAGGTGCACCCAGCTTCTGTGAAAAGTGCAGGAGAAACAGCTTGCAGCAGGAAATGGCTCCCTGGAGCTTATCACAATAAGGGCAATCACCACACCTCTTTCTTTTTCTTTTATTATGAACAGTGGGAAGCATGAAAACAGTAGTTGAGGCTATTCAACAAGAACATTGGCCTCTTATTTTTTCAAAATGCTTACCTTTTCCAGTAACTTTTCCATGTATTATGAACAGTCAGTAAGCATGAAAACAGCAGTTCAGGCGATACAACAAAACCATCGGCCTCTTGTTTTTTTTTCAAACTGCTACCTTTTCCAGTAACTTTCTTTTTTTGTGGTATTTTTTTAAGTGGTAATGATGAAAACAACAGTTAAGGTGATAACAAGAACATCAGCCTCTTCATTTTTTTAAACTGTGACTGTTTCCAGTGACATTTGTTTTATTATGCCACATGGTAATCATGGAAACAGTTCCTGTCCTTGTTCAGGCAGAGATGGACATTGCATTTTCCACAGTGCACATGGGGAAAGGGTCCTGTGCAGTGCTTGCACCTTTGTCACTTTTCCCAGGATGGGAAGTGGTTGACCATATCTCTCCTCACATCCGGAGGCACACTGGTCAATCGTTGGTCATTGTGCCGGTGAGAAATGTGATGGAGAGGATGCCGGTGGAGAGGAGAGTGGTCTACCAACCCTGACTGTTGCTTTTCCTGGGCTTAGCAGGGAAAAGCCAAATAATGCCTGAACTCTTCTCAGGGGCATGGCATTTTTCTCTAGGTCCAGGGCCTTCAGGTCTCTTCCGTACCATGGGACCAAGCATTGATGGGTGCCACTGTGACACTATGCCACCAGATATACAAGTCCCATCTTCTAGTTTTGAAACTGTATTTGTACAGGGCAGACAGCATATCTATAAGATCCCCCCCCCCCCCCCCCCCATGAATCTGTTGTACGTTTCCACAACGGATGGTCTTGGAACCATGAGATATTTTTTGGTCTTCCAATCCCAGCATTTCACGTGGTCTTGGGGAGTGATGCCAACAAAAGAGGACACCAGGTTGATGGGTTTGTTGTCACACCACCTTACAACTATCACATTGTTTTGGTTGACTCTGTAATTCATGGACCCTCGTCCCTGTTTCCTCGGGTCTGTTTCATCCTTCATACTGCAGTTGGGTACCCTGTTCATTTTGACGGTGCCAAGGTAGTATACCCCTCTCTGCTGCAGGTGTACCAACAATGGGAGTGATGTAAAACAGTTGTCTGCGAACACTTTGTAGTTACTCCCTGCAGGAAGGGTTGTTGTCAATTTGAGAACAATATCTCCACTCACACCAACCTCAGACTTTCCTTGTCTGGATCTGCAGACAAACATCAGTCATACAAAAAACCACTGCACGTCCCCACAATTAAAATCTCCATTTGTGGGGTACCGTTTAGCCATCTAAAGTACAGAAATATAGGTTTGTCCATTTTCAAGTGCAATTATTTGTTGTAAATATCACATTTCAATCTGTATTCTGTGTAATTGATTGATTTTTTTTTCATTTTTGTGATACACAATGATCAATATAATGAATTTACTAACAAATTCCACTTTTTACCTGTAGTATCACATTTGAACACAGATTTTATGCACAATTTTACTATATACTAAAATGCAAAAAAGTAAGTCATTATAACTTGCTTCAACAGATGAAGTACTCATGTTAGAATATTACAAAAAATTTCATAGAAAATGTCACTGGAAAATCGGAAAAATTGCAATTAGTGATAAAGGTGTCCATCAGGGGGTGGAAGACAAGTATCAGAGTGGATACAAGAGAGTTTTGAGTGAAGTTTTTACCTTAAAGTGATGCAATAGGTCTGGTTGTATCAGATTTGATGCATTTGGCATTCTGTTTCACCTGTCCGACCCACTCAGGATGATATTGGGTCGGTTGTGGACCCTGAACTAGTAAAATGTGTTTGACAACCTGATTTAAGAATCATAACTTTTATTTTCTACTTAAAAATAGGCTAGCCTGGCGAGCTCAGTTGGTAGAGCATGAGACTTGCAATCTCAAGGTCGTGGGATCATGTCCCACGCTGGGCGCTCACTACCCGCAGAAAGGTTCTTAATCGGTGCAGTGTGATCTGGGTGACGGTGCTCAGACTGCCACCCACAGGACCCCCAAATGGATAAGCAGGAGAAGCTGGATGGACTTAAAAATAGGTGAGTCAGCATTTAATGCATTTATGGCAAAAAACTAATAAGCTTCTTAAAAAGTGTTGATATTAAAAGTTTAAGCAGCGGGAGAAAAAAATGGAGGAGCGTCAGGAAGATGAATCGTTGAAAAACCCCAGTTAGAGAGTTACAGAGGATTTCTCTTCTTTGGCATTATGGACACAATTAGTTAAATTCCTGTTTTGTGGTTCAGTGTCACCAGATCACCAAACACCCGGAGACGGAGTGTCAACCCAAAGAGTTTATCCTCAGTCTGCAGACGCCTGAATATATTTCACCTCCAGACCGAATTGATGAATGAATGAATAGATTTTAGCGAAACACTCATGTGGCTACAGAAACTGTCCTCCTGCATCCAACCCTTCAGAACAAGCATTGGGGAGCATTTTCCCTGTAAGAGACCTTATTTAGAATCTATCCAGTTTTACACTGTGGGAATTGATTTGTGTGTTACTGATGGAGAGAGAGTCTGAGCTCGGTTCACTGTGACACAACAAACTGCCTTCGTCCAGCTGAACAATAATAATCTGACTCAACACTCAGTCAGAAACTCTGACCGACCGAGACGCTCCGATCTCTGCAGGCCGAAGGAGGCCGGCTGTTAATCTGAGCCTCCCTGTTAGCTGTTAATCTGAGCCAGTTTGTATCTGAGCCACCAATTTGTGTGGAATTGTGTTTTTCATTATGAGCGTGTGAGTTTTTCTGACATTATAAAGTTAACTGCCGGATTTGTACCATATTCTATTCTCGGCACGTGTTCTGACCTCCACATCCTCGTACTGTTTCTGCTGGAATAACTCCAAACAAATGTGTCAAAATGGGATTAAATGGCAGAATATGTGTTTAAGGCTGAGAGTTCAGCCTCTACACACGCAGACAGTCATTTTTATGAATATAGTGTGTTTGGCTCACCTTAAAAATCATTATTATTTGAGAGGAAACTGATTTTTACAGTCTTAGATTAAATTGAAATTAAAAAAACAAAGTGTGATCTAATTGTCACGCAGCAGATGGAATAAACCCATAAACCAGATCTGCTTGGTGTTACTTACTTACTTACTTACTTACTTACTTACTTACTTACTTACTTACTTACTTACTTACTTACTTACTTACTTACTTACGTACTTACTTACTTACTTGGTGTTGGTTTGAATTGGACGTGTTCTCCCCACTTTAATCTGCCAACTGGAGATATCATCTGTGATTATATCCACCTGGCAGATTCCATCCAGGACAAGGAATCTGGACGAGGAGCGGCCAGGCTGGGTTTTGTCCAGAGAAGGAGAAGGTCTGATCCCCCAGGTTGTTCACGGCGAGACGTCGGGTTACGGCTGCAGGCGATGTTTGTTCAGATAAACCAGCTGCCTGCTTCCAGGCTAAAAATACCAACGGACACACAGCTTGACGTCACGCTGTGATTCATCCCTTCATTGGTTGTAACGGATGTTTTGCTGAGTTTCTCACCAGATATTCACACGCAGAGTTTTGCATTAAAAACACAGTTAATTGTTGAAGGTTCCAAACATCCGCCTGAGGGCCAAGTGGACCTCTCGGTCTTTACAAACTCAAACTGGACGTATCAGTCACAGAAACTCGGACTCTTTAGGACCTTTACTTACAGGATCTTCTTTTACTTTTTGTTCCTAAAGTCAAAACTGAACTGGGAAAAAAGGTGATAAGGTTGCGTCTCCATCTGCTTGGAATGGACAACAAAAGACACTGAAACTATGGGGTTTTATTGGACTTGGAGACAGACACATCTGTCTGCAGATGTTTTGAATAGAAGACTTTATTTAATTTGTGGGCAATTTGTTGAGGTAATTTTCAAGTATAATGTATTGAGATTTTTCTTGTGTTTGTTCTGCCTGTTTTGTCTGAAACGTTGATGTACTGCAGTCGATCTTGGCAAGGACACTCTTGAAAGAGAGATTTTTAATCTCAACAAAGTTTTTCTTTTAAAATAAAGCTAAGATAAAATTTTGGGGCTAAAATGGTCTCAACATGATGAATTTGGAATTTTAAAAAGTTTGTGTCCCTTTCCATCTTCTGAAAACACATTTTGGCCCAGTTTACACAACAATGTTTTGAAGTCACTGTCTGTCTCCATGGAAACGGCACAAATGCTGAAAATGATGTAGTTGTAATATCAGGCCACTAATTGGTGCTGTTGGTTGTTTTAGTAATGAAACCACACACACAAGAACAATCCCCCTTCAAACACTAAGGCCCCGTTTATACGACAACGAATTAGAGTGTATCCGCAAAACTTTCTTCACTTTTGGGGGGTCCGTTTACACGGCATCAGTGTTCTGATGCTCTGTATCCACAACGTTTTTAATCCGGGTCCCAAGGTGGAAAGATTCTTTCACGGTGCAAATCCCTCCTGCAGAGACTGATGGAGGCTACAGAGCCTGTTACTGCTCATCTCCCCCCTCCCTCCTGCTCATCCAGTTGTAAACAAACATGGCCGACCCATAGTGGTACGACCCGTAGTGGTACGACCCGTAGTGGGTCCATATTCTAGTTTTATCATCCAGATCAGTAGTTTAATAGTTGAGACTCTCCCTGATATCATCCGATGTGTCATCAGTCCATGTGGATGTCAGGTTCTCTCCATTTTGTTCTCTGCACACGTCTGTGTAGTTTCATTACAAAATCACGCAACAGCGCCCTCCAGTGGCCCGGCAGACTAACTACATCGCTGTCTCTGTGTCCGCTGCTGCAGTGGAAACGCTCCCACTTTTTTTTTGCGGATTAGGTGTTGTCATGTGAAACGTTGTCATGTAAACAGGGCCTAAACGTTTTCAAAAAGTTCCACCTTGGGTCCTTTTCTTCTCTCCGTTGTTCTTTAAGTTTCCCGTCCACACAGGGAACATCTGCGTTCCCGTGTGGCAGTAGAGCACACCACCGTTGGGTTCACCCACAGAGGCACTGAGTCAGGAGTTTCCAAAACCATTACTTTGTTAAAGTAAATCAAAACACAAACCAAACACGGCCACTGCTGCCTCTCTCAGGCTCGTTTGCATGTCTGTCTGTTCTAGGGTTGCCAACCGTCCCTTGAAAAATGGAATCGTCCCGTATTCGCAAACAAAAGTATGCATTTCGTATTGAGCTGAAAAGGGATGCACTCTCCCGTATTACCTTGAGAATCAAAAATAGTCCGTAAAATGTCAATGGAATTTATGACAAACTGGGCACTTTATATCCAAACTTATAGTAAACTTATTCCACCACCTCTCCTGCTCTGTGACCAATGAGCTGACAGCATAGTCACACACGACTATGACAATACAGAATCCCGCTTATCTCGTTGGTTGAGGTACAGTTGCTCACCAACAAGATATCGGCAGACGACAGACGAGCCTACAAAGCAGCATGGTGACAGACTCTAATAGTTCACCTCCGACCAGCAATGCTCCTCCAAAAAAACTAAAAAACAGGCTGCAGAAATGCAGGGAGGGATGAGAAGAAGTCAACATCTGGGAGGAAATAGTGCGTGATAGCACTTTTTGATCCGCCTGCTCTCTGCATCTGGGAAAACTTCCTTCAATGACATGGAGAAGATCATTGAGCAGCTTTGCCTGGTTGGCAGGTTAAAATGAAACAACTGCCAGTTAAGTGATAAACCATGTTTAATATTATTGATAGCTAGAAACAAATAAATAGATAGATAATATATACAAATAATAAATACAATTGATAGATAATATATACAAATAAATATATATAAATATAATCTTAAACTTACGTTACAGTATACACACAAATATGCATTCTTTTATTCAACATTTTACAAATTCAGACAGTTCATGTACTTAATATATGGATGGATGAATAAATAATAAATAAAGTAAACTATACAGGTAGTCAAAATACTATACAAAATTATAAATATAACCAATATGATTTATTTTCCTTTTATTCACCACTTTAAATGACTCAGGTCAACTTCTGATATCTATTGGCAGAATAAACATCTCTATGGATGAGCTTCATGAGGAGTGTGTGAGACTGCAAACAGCCTTCTGGAGAACCTCACTACAGAACCTCACTACATAACCTCACAACAGAACCTCACTACAGAGCCTCACAACAGAACCTCACTACAGAGCCTCACTGCAGAACCTCACTACAGAACATCACTACAGAACCTCACAACAGAACCTCACTCCAGCGCCTCGCTAGAGAACCTCACTGCAGTACCCCACTACAAATCTCACTACAGAACCTCACTGCAGTACCTCACTACAGAACCTCACTACAGAACTTCACTTCTGTACCTCACTACAGAACCTCACTACAGAGCCTCACTACAGAACCTCCCTGCAGTACCTCACTGCAGACCCTCACTACAGAACCTTACTACAGTACCTCACTGCATTACCTCACTACAGAACCTCACTGCAGTACCTCACTACTGAACTTCACTGCTGTACCTCACTACAGAACCTCACTACAGTACCTCACTACAGAACCTCATTGTAGAACCTCACTGTAGAACCACACTACAGAGCATCACTACAGAACCTCAAAAGAAGGAAACAGTCCAAAAGAACAGCAGAGAGGTTCCAGTTCCTCCCCAACTTCCAGGCTGTTGTGTCCTTTGCCCTCAGCGTCCAGCTCATACTGTGTTTGTAGAGAGGATTCCTTCTTACAGGGCCCCCGGCGAGCTCAGTAGGTAGAGCATGAGACTCTCAACTCAAGGTAGAGGGTTCATGTCCCACGCCGGGCGCCACCTTCCTGTGGGCTCTCCACCTGCAGGAAGGTTCTTAATGGTGCAATGTGAGCTGGGTGACGGTGCTCAGACTGACACCCCCACCACCCGGAAACGGATAAGAGGGAGAAGATGGATGGATGGATGGATGGATGGATGGATGGATTTCTTCTTACATGAAGAATAAGTGGACTGATGTGGTAACAAACGTTCTGCTGAATTAATTAGAAGTGAGCTCATTGTCGCCTTAAATGATGAAATGTCTTGATCAGAGTTTTACTCTGTAACAATGAAAGACAAACACGTCCTCCCTGCAGCTCAACAGAAATACTAATGGAACAATATTCTGTCTTTACATGATGGAGCGTTGAGCTTTTAGGTTCATGAGTTCCATCTTTGTTTCTTTTTTACTTCAGCTGTAGCCTGCTGTCATTCACTTAGAGGAACAAATATACTTCCCCACAGACTTTCTGTTTCCACTTTGCTTATTGCACTAAATGTGCATTATTGTAGGAATTATTGTTTTATATTAATCTATTGTTTTATATTAATTCGCACAATTTTAAGTTAATTTTCATTTATTCTGTTGTAATTTAAACCAGATCGAGTTCTGTTAAAGAAATTTTTGTTTTTATTCTATGATTCAAGACAGGTTTCTATTTTAGTAAAATACAGATTTTATTCTGTTAATTTTGGTATTTTGCAATAAAAAAAATTGCTAAATAATTTGTTTTCAATGTGTTCATAACAATACGCATCTACTAAAATTCAAGTTCAAGTCAAGATAGTAAAAGAATTGTCGCCGGCCGGCCCTGCCAGTGCCTTATTGTTTTTTTCAGGGAGTTGGCAGCCCGAGTCTGTTCACTCCCGCCTGTCACCCTGTGTCTGGTCAGCTCCTCCTTTATGAGCAGAGAGGTGAGGCAGCGCACCTGATTCCCATCAGGGCTTAGTCACCTCTCTGCCACAACGTGACACCATGAAAAACTCTCAAAAGGATGTAGTACATATGCCTGGCTGATAGGTGACGCTGTCACGCTGCCACAGGAATACACCAAAAAATGTAGAACAACACACGCAGCATGAAAAGACGGAGAAAAAGAATAATCCACCATGTGGCCTTATCATCAGCAGCTTGTGCAGCTCCACCCTGGAGCAGGTCGTCCGCCATGTTGTTGTTGTTCAGTGACATCACAGAGAGGGTCGCGATTGGGTGATGACATCATCATTTTTAGCTAATGTACATCTTGTCCGTCCACACATCGAAGCCGGGGCAGCGTTTTCTAATTTCTCCACCCTGGAACTCGTTTTTAAAAAAAAGTTTTCAGGCTCCTAAAATGCTGCATCGTCGTGTGGCTGATCAGACAGAAATGACGGTCATATGAAACGGCAGCGGCGTGTGGGTGGGGCCTAACCCTCCTGTACTCAGAAATAGAGGCGATCCTGAACTCGAGCAAAATTCACTCTGAGAGTTTAGAGGTCATTTCACTCTTTGATTTGTCCCGTGGTAAAATGATCAGAACGGAGACGTTTGTCTCGGGCAGGACGCTCACTGTCAGAGGAACCGCCCGTCTCCTGGATTGATCCATGGATCAGAACCGTCTGAGTCCTCCGTCGATTCCCACCGAAGGACCGCTGCCGCCTGGAGGGGCCGTCCTAAAGGGAGCATCAGGTGGCTCCTCAACATCTTCAAACACACACACACACACACACACACACACACACACACACACACACACACACACACACACACACACACACACACACACACACACACACACACACACACACACACACACACCACACACACACACACAGTTCTCAGGCGTTAAGTGGAACATTTCTATCAAAATATAAGAGGTGACAGGAATAAATTACTTCCTGAAAGTCGCTTTGATTTGTTTTGATCTTGTGATTTTACACACAAACTCAGAGTTTCCTCCTTCTACCTGCTTCATAAGTGTTTTGCTTCTGTCTTTTCAGGCATGTGGGTTTTATTTCCACGATACTAACTGGCAGATGTTTCTGTTGCTCTCTGGGAACGATCAGTAAACAGTTTGATGAGAACAGACTCACCAGAGAGATACACACTCGTCTGGTTCACTGACTCCTGTGAGTGGAAATGCCACGGACTCGGATTTGACCTGGATCACGTCACTGAATGACTCGGGGTGTGTTCACATTCCCCTGTTTGATCCAGACCGGAGTCTCTTCAGGGAAGAACTGTATCATGTGGGTGACGTGAACACGCCTGTGAACTCTGAACTGGAGCGAACAAGAGATCTCTGGTCCCCTTGAAAATCTCGGTCTGGCTTCATTTACAAACCATCTTTCTAGCGGGTGGGGGGAGAGGACGCGACGTGGTGCGCAATGCATTCTGGTTGTAAACAAACCAAGCTAACCGCGTGAATCAGAAGAAGCAGACACAGAAAGAAAAAGTTGGAAAATATCTGGCGGGCAGACGTGGAGTAGTGAGTAAGAATTAGTGAAAAGGGCGCTTATTGATATCTGGTCTGAAGACCAGATGGTTGTTTGTGGCTAACCATTAGCCATGAGCTAACTAGCCTAGCCACCACGGGCTAAAGCTGTGAGACTTCAACTTTTGGAAAAAAATTTAAAATAAAGTGCCATCACCGTCTCCTGGCTCAAATTTCCTCTCCGCTTGTTCTGAAAATAAAGATTGGCTCGTCTGAGAGCCTCATTAGGAGCCACTAAAGAGGTCATAAGTTCTGCTGGCTCTCTAATCAGAAGTGAAGTTTCACGCTCGGCTGCGAAGCCGAATTGCAGCTCTGCCTCCTCCGAGAGAACAATCAAACACAATGAAATGTCTGTAATTATTGCAGATTAAAGGGTGGAGTGATGACAGCAACACCTCGGTGAAACTGTGATGCTCGGACAGAACGAGTGAGAAGTGTGAAGACGAGCCGAACCGGAAACACGTCCACTGTCGTTACGCCAGAGATTCTGTGGACGCTTCAGGATTCCTTCGTTTTCAGTCAGAACATCTGGGCCTCATTTCTAAAACATTGTGTAGGATGCTTACTAAAAATGGATGCGTGCCCAAAAGCTGAAAATGGCGTGCGCCAAAGAAAATTTGGATCAATAAAACCGTGTGTACGCACTTCTGCACACACTTTCCTTTTATAGATCACAGTCCACCTGGAAAGTTGACCATTCAGGCCCCGCCCTCAACTCGCCCACTTTTTTATCATAAATGGTCAATGCAAAGTGCCTCGTCAATATTTTTGCATCTCATTCAGCCTCATGCTCGCCGGCATTTGACGCTGAATCCTGATAGAAAAGACGAAGAAAAGGAATTTTACGGAGAGAGAAATAGTCATGGAGGAGGTGGAGCTCAGGAGATGATATTATTTGGTGTCACAGTAGTAGAATCACTAATTAAAGAAATATGAGCGATCGGCAGCACGTCTTCACTGCTGTAAATAGTGTGAGAGTCACAGAGAGATCAGTGACTGTAGAGGTGGAGAAGAAGAATCTGATCTGAAGGTGGAGGCCAGAGGAGGGTGACATCATGGGTCGAGGACACCGCTTGGCGAAAAAACAGCCCCCATGGTTGTGACGGCCATCGTGTGTCAGAGTGTCGGAGAGGGAAGGAGACATTTTGTTGGAGACACAGCAGACTGATAAAGTTCAGTTTGATCTGTTTATTAAATGTATAAATTAGATATTTGAACAGGGAAAAGACACAGTGGATTTTGTGTTTTATCCTCAGTAACTCGAGAATTGGAGGCGGAGGGTGGAGGAGGTCGTCAGTCTCCAACAGGAGTGCGTCGTGAGCACATGACTTTTATGGCTTTTATCAGGATTTACAGCCATAACGCAAAAATATACTAAACTGTATCACGTATGTACAATAATATAATAAGCAATATAAAATCTATAATTTCCTTATTTTGTAACCCATTGGTAAATCATCTCAATTGCAGTTCTTTTTTCGCATGAGACTTTCCTAGAGACTCACATTAGTTGTTACCGTGTTCATACAGTTTAGTATATTTGTACGTTATAACTGTAAATCCTAATAAAAGCAGCTTGACAGAACAGACGTCCCCAGAGACAGACAGTCAGTGTGCGCTCCCGACACTGCAGCTTTACACACGGCTATTACTGCGCTATTTATGTACTTACTCTGAAATTAGACTGATTGTTACACACCTTGTCACAATTGATATCAAGCAGTTCAATCCACCGCTCTGGATCACGTGAAGATGAAAGTTTGACATATGAACAAGGAGCTGCTGATTCAGCAGTAACGTTCCACTAATGAAACATCTAGAACTCTGCAGATTGACTGTTTATGATTATTTGGATCTGTAAGTCTGATATTTGAAGATATTAAACATGTGAGATGAATCTGGCTTCAATTCCCCACCTCACCATCAGCGCTGCAGGTTCCTCGTCTCCAAAATGTGTGTGTGCAAGGTTCAAAGTTTGTGTACCGGTACACACAAGTATATTTTTGTAAATCACAAACTTTGCTTGGGAAGTGGCGTACGCATCTTTCAGGACCTATTTTGTGCATAAGCAGCTTTATTAATGAGGCCCCATGTGGTCTGTAACACCTGGAAGATGTGGGGCCACATGTGGCTCCTGCTGCTTTTACGAAATTATCTGTAAATAAGTATTTATTTTATTTGGTGACAAATGACATGTGTTGAATAACCTGAACTCAAATGTCACACTTAGGCCGCGTTGGAAAATGGCTCTCAAGGTAGAACTTTTTGAAAACCCTCAGGCAGTGGCGGACCTGGCTGGTTTTCCGCCCTGGCCAAACAACCGACCCACCCCCACCCCCTCCACCCCCGCCAGTGCACGAAGATTGGTCTTCTTTGCTCACATGACCCCCTCCCCCCAATCCTTCGGCACTGCCGTGTGCTGCGCATGCACGTTTCCAGCTTGCTGATGACTGTATCAGTCATATTTTAATCATATTTAGTATGTAGCCTCGCTACTGTATGAGCCCCGCAACTCGTTAACAGGTTGGATGGCAGGCTTACGTGATGCACCTGAACGCATCACTCAAAGCTGTCAGCTACGAAGCAGCGTTTTAACTTTTCAAGTAGTTCAGTAATAAAAGAAAAGTTTGTGTCCGAGCCGCGATGTTGGTCTGGTTTTAACTGCGGGACCTGACAGCGGTCTGCGCAGACAGGGGGCCGAGTCATAAGACCGTATCTGAGCCGGTGCACAATGTGTCCCTGTTGAGTTTGCGCGCTGGGCAGCTGGCCTCTTCACCCATGGCAAAATCCGCCTCTGCCCTCAGGCCCCGTCGCCATGGAGACGGGCGAAAACACAACATTTTCAGTGAAAGCGCATCGTTTTTGCATTTGGAAATTTTCCTGTGTTCATGGCAACATTCTGAAATCAATGTCCATTTTCCTGTTGTTTGTTTTTGTAATGAAACCACACACACACACACGCAGCAGAATACATCCATCATCCTGTTCAGGGTCGCTGGAGCTGATTTCAGCTCACTATGGGCAAGGGCAGGAAACAATCTGTCACACGGCACACACACGCACACACACACCTCGGGGTATACTTGAACCCACAACCTTCTCGCTATGAGGAGAGAGCGCTAACCTCTGAAGTCGTTTCTGTGTAAACGAGCCCCAAGCATTCCAGAACGGTTTTAAGTTTCTCCCTCCGACACAAATCTCTTCATTTCCCTCATTTCTGAGGTTTTTTTTAACCCGAACGAGACAAACAGAAATCCACGTGGGAGTGCTGCGATCAAAGCCTCCAGAGTGAAGAAGCCCTCTTAACCTCGGCTGATGAAATGATGGCGACAGCAGTTGCAGGATCGCAACGCCGTCTGTGAGCAGGTGACTTATTTCCTCTTTATTGCATGCTGATCCCACATGGAGAAGAAAAGCCTCCTGCGGATGTGTTTTAATTCTTTCATCACTCGGCGGGGAGTCTGCAGCGACGCGTTCTGAAGGCTGTGGACCGTTCGGGGCTTTGTAACCCTTTAATTAAATCACACCGTCAGATTATCCCCCCACTCCGTCGTGATTTATTGACGTCTCTGTCCGTAGACCGCTGGATTCATCGCCATTGAAATTCAGCCTATCTCCTCAGCTTTTCACCGCCCTGCCAACAATCCACTTAGTAAGTCGCAGGAGGAGTGTGTGAAACGAACAAGGTGACCCCCTCCATCAGGAAGAACACCCTGACGTTCATGCTGTGTTCCAGATGCTGCTGCAGACTGTAATGAAGTGTCTGAATTGACAGGTGTGTTAACCCTCGATGACTTATCGATGGAGAATCATAACCTGAAGTACATGAGCGTGAACCTGCAATGGACTGTTGATTCGTGCAGGGTGGAACCTGCCTTCACTCATTCTCTGATCAGCTGCGATTCTGCAGGAAGCTGCTTAAATGACACCTTCACACAAATACATGGGCACTCAGTTTGTGTGCATTTTGCAGGATTTACTAAGAATCTGTGTTGTAGGACACAAGACCGAGACCATTCTTGTCTCGGTCTTCACTGAAGGGTCCCACATTCTTTGGCCGTCTGAGACGAAAGATTGGATCGTGGGAGAATCGTTGGTCGTTGGGCTCAAATCGGTTGGGTTTTCTGCTCCTTCCCAGGACGGCCGTGAGTCCACTATCAGATTGCGTCTGAAATTGGGGGAGTCATAGCAGAAGCTGCGATCACGTTATCTACGCGACACTCGAATGCTAACGTAAAATGCTAGTACATGCTTACAAGTACTCATTTAAAGACTCTGTAAAATTGGCATGAAATGGCGATGCCAATATTTCTCTTCCCAAGCCACCATGTGCTCCTTTTCCTTTTGTGGGGATTTTTTATCAAACATAAGAAAACCGCTCTTCTGTCCACGTTAACGCCTTATGACATTTTATTTTTGTGTCACTCCGTCGACTCGAAGCGATTGGGTAATCACAGCGAGTCGACACAGATTCAGCTCACACACTCTGCAAAAACCATTTTTTAAGTCTGTTTTGCACAGTTGTGAAGAGTGTGGAAGCTTTGACAACTCTGACGGCAGAAAGCCTTCAGTTTGGGCCCCATAAAGTCTTGGGGTGCGTCCCAATAGTCCCTTCTATCTTCTTTCCTATCCACTTTTCCTTAACCCCCGGAAGTGTTTAAGTGGCGGCCATGATAAAGAGCGTTGGCATTCTCTGTAAACCAAGCAAAGGAGGCTCAATGCTTCCTGTAGAACCTCCTTCAGCCTAGGAAACACTGATGCTTCCTGTAGAACCTCATTTAGCCTAGGAAACACTGATGCTTCCTGTAGAACCTCCTTCAGCCTAGGAAACACTGATGCATCCTTTATGAAAGGAGATGAGATCATGCTGCCCCACAATTCCTTGCAGCGACAATTAAAGGGACCCGTTCCTCTGAGCATTCAGGGAAACTCACAATGACTGAACATGCAGCAGATCATGTAAGTTACCAAAGCAATAACATGTCTTGAACAACTTTAAATAATCTAAATCCGATATTCCAACTATGAATGTTGTGCAGATTTTGTAAAACACAGTAAACGTTTTGCGCAGCCTATCCTCAGCTTGATTGGTTATTTATTCACCTGGCAGCCGTTTCACTTTTATTCCTCGTAGCCTGGTTACCTCTTTTCCTTTCATTTCAATTCAACCCTTGTGATATTTGAGATCATATCAGTGGTTGGAGGCACAGGGGAAATTTTTCGATATTCACTTTTTATAGTCCATTTTTGGAAATGTGTAGTTTTTTCACCACGACAGACCTCACTAACCTGCGCCCCCATCGGATTATTATTACGCCACCTAGTGGAAGTGTGATCGTCTTTCCCTAACTCCTTTAGGAAGCCTCCTAACACCTTTCCTTTAACCCCGTGACGATATCTACAGGGTTAAGGAAAAGTGGCTAGGAAAGGAGGTAGGAGGGCCTATTCGGAAGTATAATATTTCCTTGCATTCCAACAGAATTACCACGTGCTGCTTGGATCTTAATGCAATTGCTTTCAGACTCCAGAAACTACATTGCATGTTAGCATGACTTCGTCCCAGATTATGCGTATGACCTGAAACAGGCCAGATATTCCACCGTCATGAACAAAGTGTTATTCTCCACGTCAGTCAGACTCACTCTGAATGCTTCCTGTTGCTATATGTCAGACTCCACGCAGTATCACGTTTGTGCTTTCATACATTCAACAATCCAGAACATGGAGTCCAGAGGAGGCTGCGATGGACCCTGAAGCTGACTGAGACCCCGTTTACACCAACGACCTACAACCACTTCAAGTGAAAATGCAAAACGTTCTTAGTTTTTTGGGAGATTCTTTACGCTGTGGTCGGAGCCACTCAAAACACAACTTTTCAAAAAAGCTTGGGCTCCGTTGTCGCGTGGAGCGGGAGTAGCTGGACATTCAGAACAATGTTCCCTCCGTGGTTACACGACTCCCAGTCCATATTCTCCTGGGACTTGCTAGTTTTATTTTGATAGTCACCATAATAAAAATCCAACTTGGTCATCAGTCTACTGGAAACAAACAAACAAACAAACAAACAACAGCACTTATAGTCGACCAACATGAAAACTACATCGATTTCAGTGTGTCTGCCGTTGTCATGGAGATGGATATTGTTTTCAAAAGGCTGTGGTGTAAACAGGGCCTTTTAGTCTGTGTAGCCTTATATATATATATATATATATTCCTGCTTGTTCGCTTGGCTGAAGGATTCATTCATAATTATTCTGAAGTCAAATATAAGAAATGTATATTTGATTAAAATAACGGTTATTGTCAGTTTATCAATAAATTACAGTAATAATCAGTAAAAATCAGTAAAGCAATAAATGTCCGTGTGATGCATTTTCACTTGAAACGGTGTGTAAACGAGGTCCAAAGTTCTGTCTGAGGGAAGAAGATCTTTATGTGGAATGCTGAACAATATGTCACCAATTATTCATCATGAATCAACATGCACATTAAACATACTATAGAAGACTGAACTGTGTAAACTGTTTTCATGCTTTAAAGAATTATGACAAATTAAATGAATATAAAAGAAAAGTACAATGAATTCCACAAATGATGTGACGACATCATGAAAAGTCTGGATTGGATTGAGAGCTCTAATTATTTTCTCCTTGGTGGACACATCTTTTATTCACTGTGGAAATACAACAGACATAAATCAGACAATTCAGATCATTGATTTAGGCTGTAAATGCTTTTTTTTATATATAAAATGTGGTCATTAAACATAAAAGAAATATTTCTCAGTAGAGACGTAGTGAACAAAGAAAACTATAAGTGATAATATTTCTGTGTTTACCGGCTTCTATACAGGCGTATGTGCACGTGGTGGTGTTTACATATAGACAGTGTGTGTGTGTGTGTGTGTGTGTGTGTGTGTGTGTGTGTGTGTGTGTGTGTGTGTGTGTGTGTGTGTGTGTGTGTGTGTGTGTGTGTGTGAGTGTGTGTGAAACACCTTCCTGGTGAGCAGCATCCTCTGATTGAGGAGAAACAATCTGCGAGTTCCTTGTTCGGTGCCTTCAGACCTGCAAATAATCACACCAGCTAATTGATTGAATTCAGCAGAATCCCGTCGCCTCGCCCCGGCCTCTCCTTGTCTCCTCACCTCCTCAACCTCCTCGCCCTGTTCTCCTCCCCTTGACGCCGGTCTCCCAGGATTTCCTTCGGCGTTGCTCGTTTTCACAGAATTCCAAACAACGTAAGGATGTTGGTTGTTTAGAACCCTGGATGTACGTCAGTGTTTATTGAAGCTGATCAAAGCCAAAACATTAAAATCACCTGACCAGCGCAAATACTGAAATATCCCCATTCGTGATCATTTGATCAATATGAAAACAATTTTACCAATCTGATACTAAAATACTCTCAAACCCAGGCCATGTTTCAAGTGCTGTCATGACTCCCAGTCAATATTCTCCTGGGACTTGGTAGTTTTATTTTGACAGCCACAGTAATGACAATCCAACTTGGTAGTTTTATTCTGACAGTCACCGTAATAACAATCCAACTTGGTGGTCTGTCCACTAGAATGTCCGTGTTCTCCCATTGTTAACGTTTAGAGTTCAGTGTTCTCTGCTGTATGTATGTATGTATGTATGTATGTATGTGTGTCTATGTATGTGTATGTGTATATGTATATGTATGTTTATATATATGGTATATATATTCAAAATAAATATCTCAATCAATCAAAAATCTAAAATAATCCAACTTAGTACTTTTATTTTGACAGTCATGGTCATAACGATCCAACTTGGTGGTCTGTCCACTAGAATGTCTGTGTTCTCCCGTTAATGTTTAGTGCCCCATTGTTCTCTGCTGCATGTGTGTGTGTGTGGTTTCATTACAAAAACAAACAACAGCTCCCACTAGTGGCTCAGCATGGAAACTCCACCGTTTTCAGAAAGTTGCCTTTAAGCCTCGGATCTCGGTTATGGCCCTAGAGAGCGGTTTGAACAGTGAGTGACAAAGAGATGACGGAGAACCATGAATGATGTTCCAAGGCGCCTTAAATACAGTCCACTCACCTGGGTGAAACCATTAAAAACTCTACAGGTGATAAAAGGTAACATTAGTTTCATAAAACTAAGTTAAAATCCTCCCAACCAAAACCATAACTATAAGTTAATGAAAGAAAACCCATATTAACTAATAAATCTAAAAACCAAACACCTGAATAATACAGTAAATCCTAAACTCTGCTTAAACTACAGTATGTGTAACACCCCCCACTTGCTCCTCCTCTTGGTTCAGACCGGAACCATCTAAAAACATTCCCAGCACACACTAAAGAACTTAAAGAACCAGCCAGTCTTAAATACACACATATATATATATATATATATCACAATGGTCAATGTATCAACTAATTGTTGCGTTGCCTCCACAGACGACCGGATCTATGGACGGCAACAGAAGAGTCAATATCAAAGTTAAAAACAACAGTTGTGTGCAAAATTCATTTATTAGTGCAAATAGCGTCATCTTTAAGTGCTGTGTGCTACTCAAAGTGCTGGTGAACATTTAAAGTGCTGGAATAAAGTGTTGTGAGTGCTTAAGTGAGGAACAAACTGCCTGTTCGTTACACTGCTGCCTACAAGCAAAACTTTTCTGAAATGAAAACGCAAAAACAATTTGTTTTCATTTGTCATTGTGTGAAACGTTGCCTAAGTTTTCACTTTCATTCTCAGACCAGGTGAGAACAGATCCAGTAATAAAATCAGACCTGGTAAAACAATCTGAACATTATTGTGTTTATTATTCCTCCTACCGATTATTTCAGTGACTCTAGGCACCACCTTGTGGTGGAACCTTGAACTGCTAAACTCAACAGGTTTGTAGCAAGTAGAGAAAACTTGTTGGCTTTGGTAGATTTACAGCCACTTTACAGATCCAAACGCTTTGCCATTCTGATGTATTGTTCATAGAAACACAACATGCAGTACTTCTGAGTGTTTCCTTGGAGCTTCAGCGCTGCAGCTGATCCTCACAGCTGTGTGAAGCTTGACCTGGTGCCGAGTGTCTCCTGGCTGCAGTGGGATCACTGTCTCTTCCTCGCTCAACACTTGTCACTTCTCGTGAAGCGCCGCTCTGAGCCAGTGGTCGCACGAGTGCCGTCAACACATTTTCACGGCTTTTGTACATTTTCAAGGGTGTTTGCGTGATTCCCAGCTGCATTTCAATCAAGGCGACAGCTGACGGAGGACGCTCGCTAAACCGTGAACTCAACTCTGCATATTTCTTTGTCTTCCAGGCCAATAAGCTTCGAACCAAGACGCTGCACAACACACTCAACCCCGTGTGGAGCGAGACGCTGACCTACTACGGCATCACAGACGAGGACATGGTCCGGAAAACGCTCAGGTACGGAACCATAGACTGCTAGAAGATGGGTGGAAGGTAAACATAGCTGACGAGTAACTGAGTCGGGCGAGGACGTCCACGTGATGACAACCACTCGCTACTCTCACAGTGAGAGTACCCTGATTCCATCCCGGGGTTTCTTTGTGACTCCACAGTCATGTGATCTGCCTTGTGCCGATCAGATCTTGGTGACAGAGCAGATATTGGTGATTTGTGAGTGACCGGGAATCGGCAAATCCAGCCGATCACCCCGCCGATCTTAAAAAAAATAAAAATAAAAAATGTTCACGTCAGCTGCCGTAAAGCAAGCCCCGTGTGCGACCTGCTGTAAACTGAGGTTAGAAGCCTGAAGCCATTGAGAGGATAAACCAGCAGTCTGGAGGGATTTTAAGGTTGATAACCAAACCAGTCCAGAGGCCAGTTGGACTATTTGCTTCACCACAGTCCTGAGAGGTGGAGCACCAGAGCTTCGTTCAACACAACTAATTTGATAAGACATCTAAAAAGTAAACATGCGGCGGCGTACGCTCAGTTTACAACAACAACTAAAGAGAAAGCCGTACCGAAGCAGCAAACTCTCCACTTCAAAATAAAGGATCAGTCCCCACAGGGGAGCGATATGGTGAAGAAAAGAACCCAGAAGGTTCCTCTAGTTTGAAGGGAGACTGAGATATTCTGAATAAGTTCTTGAGAGTACTATGTTCAGAGTACTTTTGTCAAACAGGTTTTACCACTTTGAAGTGGATTGAAGTGTTTATAATTCACATTGAAATGTAAATGTTTAGTGACATTCAGGTCAAACCTCTCATACTGCTTTAAGGTAAACTGAAATTTAATACACAAAGAAGTTACATGGAGTCTCAGAGTATTTATGTTTAAGATTTATTTATTTATTTTTATTTTTGTATTTGCACTTTTTTTTTTACTTATTTTCAACCCAACCAGCCAAAGACACTTTGAAGTGGAATTGGGTTTTTCTGATTGGTTTTCCTGAATATTGTTTATGTTGTAGTTTTTATACTTTATATGTTAAACTGATTCACTGGGTTTCATTTAAAAAAAAATTTATTTGCCACAAAATCCAGGTGAAGTTGTTTAAGTTAACATAAATAAGAGAAACAAGACTGCAGAGTGTAACTGGGTTTTTTGTTGTTCTGACTGAATAAAGTTTAAATAAGTTCTTAAGTCATTCTGAGAAGAATTTTGATTCAATAAGTGAGTTTTACAAGAATTTCTAGCTAAACAAAGCTTCTGCCAATAGTGCTTTTAGCTTCAGACATCTTACTTGCTCCAAAAATAGACTGTTGAGTATATTTGCAATAGCAATGTAAGTATCGGATCGGGAAAGTATCGGTATTGGCCGATACTCAATTCTGAAAAATCGGATCGGTATCGGGGGCCAAAAAGTGTGATCGGGACATCCCTAATGATAACCCTTTTTTGAGAAACAAAATTAATATCTGGCACAAGGGGGGTTAGGTTTAGGGTTAACCAACTTCTCTCCTGGCAGAAAAGACCAAGGTTTTAAAATGTGGGCAACAAAGGGCATTTGTAAAGTTATGGATCTATATAAGGAAGGCAAACTAGCTCAATTTGAAGAAATTAATATGATATTCCTCGGACACACTTATTTAAATATTTACAGTTGAGAAGTTTTGTTTATGCACAGATGCACTCCTATTAACAATCCCCTTTGTCCATATTAGAAAACCTAGCAGTGAATAATTGTACTGGCAAGGGTCAGATATCCATTACTCTGTAATATACTGGTGAAACACCATAAAGACTCTACTGAGCACAGGAAAACTCAATGGGTAACTGACTTGCAAAAAGATATCCCGGAGGAGGACTGGACAGAGGTGTGCTCGAAAGCTCAACTCCTGACAGTCAGTACCCATCTTAGACTGATTCAATATAACTGGATTATCAGAATTTATATTACTCCGGATAGACTGAATAAGACAAATCCAAATAGTCCTGATATCTGTGTTAAAGGCAATGCTGAAAAAGGCACCTTAATACACTGTCTGTGGGACTGTCCTGAGATACAAGAGTTCTGGAATGAAGTTATAAAATGCATTTCTCAGATGACCCTGAATCCAGTACCGGACTGTCCTGCACTCTGTATTCTTAATCGATATCCAAAGGATTGTATGCTGAAAAACAAAGAGAAGAAATTACTGACTTATGTTTAGTCCAAGCTACACACTTGAGGTCTCTTTGCTGGAAAGACATCAAGAGACCTTCAGTAAGTCGTTGGGTCAAAGAACTATCAGCATGCCTTGTCCTTGAAAAGTTAACATACACAATAAATAAGAAATCAGCCAAATTCAGAGAGATCTGGAATCCCTTTCTTTCATTCTTAGAGACCTGTGAAGTTGAGGAAACTCTGGAAACTTGAAGGTGTTATGTCTCTAACTGATGATACCTCAACCATGTGATACGAAGCTGTATATGATTATGTAATGTCGTTACCCAGGTTTTTTTTTTTTTATTTATTTATTTATTTTTGGTTCCCTTTGGGTTGGGGGAAGTGGATTATTCTATAGTTTGACTGTTATATACCTTGTTAAATGTATTAAAAGGTTTTGTTAAAACCCAATAAAGAATAAAGCCCAGGAGCCACAACTGGCCGGGAAGATGTCACAAAGTGGAGAAAACTGAGAGAAAACTGTCTTTTCTGCTGGGAGGATTACAGAGGAGCTCAAGAGAGCTACGATTCTGACGAAGAACCAGAAGCATCAAACCCCAACTGAGGCTCCCTTTACACCATTGTTGGAACCCGGCCTTGGGCCTGCTGGTTCCTCCCGGTTCGTTGATCCTGAACTTGGTTGTCTAAAAGAGTCTCAAGACAGCAAGATACGTTTTACCATTTATTTGAGTAGATGTAGCCAAATGCAATGAGCAGCGCTGGACACCAAGAGAACTCACGCAGGAGGACACCCAAAAAGTGTCCAGAACTTCCCGGGACTCCCAGTTTTCTTCTGGGCGTAGGCCTCGCCCCGACTTTGGGTTTGTCTTTTCGTAAACGGTCAATTTTGGATTTTGACGTCTGTTTTCAAGCTAAATCAGACGTTGCATGTTTGATGAAACTGTGTGTGTGTGTGTGTGTGTGTGTGTGTGTGTGTGTGTGTGTGTGTGTGTGTGTGTGTGTGTGTGTGTGTGTGTGTGTGTGTGTGTGTGTGTGTGTGTGTGTGTGTGTGTGTGTTGTTTCGCCCGGAGAAGCAAACGAGGCAAACTAATGAGTCTAAAATTCTTTCGTCGTTCTTATCTCAAGGACACCGTGACTCCCCAGCAAGAGCTTCCTGCAGGTGTTTTATCTCACGGACACTGTGGTTTCCTGGCAAGAGCCTCTTGCAGGTGTTTCACCTAACTGAAACGGATGTCTCGACCACTGCCTGTTTCAGGCGTTTGCAGTATCATTGCAGTTCAGTTAAGCATAATACTTGCCATCCCTTCACCGTTTCAGCTGAAAATGCTTCGTTGCAGAAAAGGTTTGTGTCTACAACGTTTAGAAAACGATATCCAACACAGAATCAGCAGGAACGTTGAAAACAATGTAGTTTCCTTGTTGGGCCACTCGTGGGTGCTGTTTTTTTGTGGACTTTATTATAAGATATTGTGTAATTTTCACTCTGTGATCACTCACACTCAGATCGTTTACATGAACGCAGAATAACGGATCGGATCAGATCGATCTGCAGCTTTATGGGGAAAAAAATCAGATTCAGTAAATGGACCAACTCCACGATGCTTTGCACCTTGATGCTGGTGTGACGTGATCCCACATCCCGTTTTACCCAAAAACAAATCAGCATTGATTGGTCAACGAGACTAATTTAGATTTCCTTTATAGGTTTAGGTCCCGTTGACATGACGATGTTTCAAGTGAAAAAACGAATTGTTTCAGAAAAGTTTCGTGTTTACTTGGAAATCTTCAAAAACGATGTAGTTAGCATGCCCGGGCATTCATGAAGTAGTGGATAGTGCGTGAAAACGCATCGTTTTTGCCCTTTTGTTTCCGAAAACTTTTGCATCTACACGGCAACGTATTACTAACGATGTCCATTCACGCAAAAATGGCGGAAATAATAAAAAATGGTGTAGTTAGCATGTTGGCCCATGCTGTTGGTTGTTTTTGAAAGCCAGGAGCAGTGTTTCCGCTGTTTCCGCTGTTTCCGCTGTTTCCACGGTGACTGAGTCGGAGCCTTTTCAAAAAGCTTTTTTCCGTGACTCTAAGCTCTGTTGCCGTGTGAACGGACCCCGAGGCTACGGCATCAGCTTCCTAAAGGCACTTTGCTGTCGTTTACTGGTTCTTTCTCCAGAGCAGAACTGCAGCGTTGCTACGCTGAACACTTTAACAACAATGAAGGCAGCCGAGACGGGATCTGACTGGACAGACGTTTGCACACGAGCCTCCCAAAAAAAAACCATCTCTTCACCGGCAGAAGCTCCATGAACCATTTTACAGAAACGTTCGATTGTGGGTTAGGGTTAGAGTCGTCACATTTTAAGCAGCGCCGCTCCGCTCGCTCCTGTCTGGAAATGGAAAGTAGAGTCCTGCAGCTCCTGTGTGCTTTCCAGATACATCATTGCTATTATTATTGCCATTACAGTGAGTGTGATGACACGCCGGCGCTGCTGCTCGTCCCCCAGGCCGCCGCCTGCTTGTTTCCCTGCCTCAGCCAGCTGATTATTCAGGGAAAAGCCCCAGAAACAAACGGAGACGCAGCGGCGTGTTGATGGTGTTGCGTCAGGGCTGGGAGCGCTCGCTCGGCGACGCGCTCTGCACTCAGTCAAGATCTACCTCTGCTCCCAGCCCTGTAATTGACTTTCATTATAAATATAATGAAATGGCAGAAAGGAATATGGATCTTTCTGGGAAGTGGTGCGCATCCAGTTCTTTATGCTTTGAGTTACAAACACTGCAGGATACACATATACTCTACATACCGCAATAACGTGCTGTCCTACTTTCTAATGATTAGTATACATCATACTTATCATACTCATATATATTGCACTGAACTGTATTGTACACATGAAATTGTACTTACACTATATTGGCAAAAGTGTTTATTCAACTCTCCAAATCACTGAATTCGGGAGTTCCAATCACTCCCATGGCCACAAGTGTAAAGATCCATCACCTCAGTATTTCTACAGACAGTATGCTACAGTTTAGACCAGGGATCAACACTCAAATACACACACACACACACACACACACACACACACACACACACACACACACACACACACACACACACACACACACACACACACATATACACACATATATATATGGCTGGTACAGGTATCTTTTTTTTATTGTTTTAACGTGGCCGCGTAGCGTCACTGTGTTGTAATTTGCACCGAGGAGAGTCGTCAGTCGCTCTGTGGGGGAAGAGCCGGCCCGCTTTTTTGCTTTTTGGGGGGGGGGGGGGGGGGGGGGGGTTTACGGGATGTTTCGGTGATTCAGTGATTCAGTGATGGTTCTAGGGGTTAGGGTTAGAGTCGTTACATTTTGTGAAGTGATGGTTCTAAAAACAAACCTATATATATATATATATATATATATATATATGGGTTTTTAGAACCATGACTGTGAGTGGTGTGGCTCTCAATGTCATTCAGTAATGTAATTACAGGTTATTTATTTCGGTGTTTTGTAGTGAGCATCGCTCAAGTCCGCAATATTAAAATATCTTATCTGCCGTAAACATTCCGATTACTGTTCACATACGCTGCTTTGCACACACTGGTTTTTTGTTGACTGGGTTCATTGAAACGTCGGCGCTCCACAGCACGGCGGTCTTCTGGTGAGGTTCAGACGCTCCTCTCAGTAACAGGAGAGGAGGAGATCCAGCAGGAGATGGACGCTGCAGTTCAGATTGAGAAAGTTTTCCGCTGTGCCACAAATAAAGGAATCTCACGGCTTTGCATGGCCGCTGAGCTGCGGCTGCAGGGAGCTGACAGCTTCGGACGACCGTGCAACAGCAGCTGCCGTGAGCCGTGACCGTGCTCTTCGCGCTACTATTGTTGCGTAATGATGCTACAACCCCGCCTACATTTTACCAAACTCGCTGTAGTGGGACCATGCAACACAGTTGGTTCTGGGTGCAGTTATTAGGTCGATCATTTACGAGTACGAGTTTGAAACGCTTACTTTAGCAGAGAAAATTAAGGTAAATAGTTGTAAACTGTGTGACAGGAACATTTTAAGAATCTCATCAGTTTGTACCTTACTGGTGGTCGAGTGGCTGAACTGCCGGTGTAGGTACCAGATCTGTCCGGGGCGGGGCTTGCGCATGCGCTTGAACTACCAGAGCTGTCCGGGGCGGGGCTTGAACCCGCGGGCGGTGATGACGTTTCACATTATGATTGGCTATGACGGCGTTTCGCATTTTTACTGGCTATAAGTTTCTCCCGTCACAGTATGAAGCTAACATTAGCTTTCACAGTTAGCTTCGTAGCTCCGTGAAAAGCTAACAAGGCTGTGTGAGGTGAACAGGACGCTACGAGTGGTTTTATGTCTCTGAATGTCCCGAAGCAGCAGTGATCTGCCTGGTATAACTTCAGGAGAGTTTAGAGGCTGAACGTGTCTGCTGGAGCTTCGTCTGATTTTATGAAATGTCCTTTCTTTACCCACTTAATTCTGTAAAGAGCTGTGATGGGTGACAGAGACATTTAGTCTGTTTCTCATGTCTCCAGCAGGTGAAACAATAAACTGAATGTTTTCCAAGACTGATGATAAATATTGTGGCCACATGAATGAGAAGGAATGCACAGGTATAATGTAGAGATAAGTGACTGTTTTCATTATATTTCCAAATACATACACAATATTATAATATTGGACATAGTGACAAAGGTAGAATTCTTAGGAAAATGTTTATCAATCTATCTATCGATCGATCGATCGATCGATCGATCGATCCAGCCCATAATGTAGTTTGTTAATATGGCATTGCCGTAGATAATATTGTGTGTGACGTCTTTGACAGGCGCAGGCACGAACTCCGCCCCGGACCGATCTGGTAGCCCGGACAGATCTGGTACCTACACCGTCTTTGAAACACTATGACCTGGTTCCAGTGTTGTTTTTGGCAGCCATCTTAGTTTTAGTCTAAGTCTTAGTCTTATGGACGAAACTGCTTATTAGTTTCAGTCATATTTTAGTCATTTCAAAATGTGATAGTTTTAGTCGACGAAAACTCAAAGCGGTTTTAGTCTAACTTCAGTCAGGTTTTTTTTTAGCGTATGAGTCTTTTAACATTAATTTAGTTGAATAAATGTTCGAAATTGGAGTCAAGGTTTACAGGTTGTATCAGGTGTTAAAATTCATAAAACCAACCGTGAACCGTAAAGCTATCACATAACCAGAATCCTTTCTTTGTCAATTGTGGCTTTATTACTGAGAATTTTCAAAAGTGCAATGAACATACAGTACACACTAGTGTTGTAACGATACCAACATTTGGTACCGATCCCATGTATTTCGATAATGTCGATACTTTTCCAAATAAATAATATTGGCTTGTATTTATATAGCACTTTTTTCGAGCTGACTCAAAGTGCGTACAGAGACCATTATTCATTCACACCAGTCCCACCAGTGATGCTAAGCTACGTTGTAGCCACCGCTGCCTTGGGGCATGCTGACAGAGGCGTGGCTGCCATTTTGCACCAACGGCACCTTTCATACCCATTCATAGGAGGCAATGTGGGTAAAGTGCCTTGCCCAAGGACACAATAACCGTTTGATAGAGTGGGATTTGAACCACCAACCCTCCAGTTATTGGACGACCGACTCTACCGCTGAGCCACCATCGCCCCCAAAATAAAAAGAGAACACAGTTGCGGCCTTGTGGCTGGAGCAGCAGCCATTGTTTGCCTTATGTCTCTCTCACTCTCTCACTCTCTCTCGCTCTCTCTCTCTCTCTCTCTCTCTCTCTCTCTCTCTCTCTCTCTCTCTTTTATTCCTCTCTTTCGCCAGACTCTTGCTCTTTGCTGCTCCATTAGTGATGCACTCGATTTGTTTTCACAGAGTTTCCACGGGTTGTTTGATTCAGTTACGCATGCTCACTCTCACATGGAAGCAAACGCCATGTCATTTACGCATGCGCATCCGGTATTCTTTTCAAAGTACAAGCTCGGTTGGAGGAAGATTGTCTTGAAAATACGTTGTTTGACTTTTATTTTGAAGTTGTGTCCAGGAACGTTGTTGGTAAATAAGGTAGAGTATGAAGCGCAATTGCGGATCTCTCGGTAGAGCACGGGAGCGCGCGTGCACCCAGTCTCAGCCATTTTTTTCACACCTCTCGTAAACCGGATCGCAATTAAAAAGTAAAATAAAATATGAATAAAAAAAGAAACCGGAGCGCTGTTTTCCGCACAATTATCTGAAACAATCGTTTTAAAGGTGTCAGTACCGTGATACCAATACAGTACCGGTATATCGAACAACCCTAATACACACATGCCCAAAATCTTAACAATGGATGAGTAACTCGACCTGCCAAAGCAATTAAGAGTGTATTATGTATGCTTTGTAAAGAGGGCGAGTTGTAACTTATCTTCGAATAAATATCAGCGTGGAAAGCCTTCAGGTGCCGCTTCAGATTGGTGGTGTTCTTTACACCTAGTCTGTCGCCACATTTACCAGCGTCTCCCTCTACAATGCACTCGCTCTTTCTCTCCGATGGATGGTAATGGATGTGTATCCAAAGTGTACCCTCCCACCACCAGGCCCCTTCCATGAGGCCGCGGCCATGCTCCCTCGACAGGTTAACATTAATCAACTCAATTCCCGCTCAATGTGCGCTGCCTTGCTCGGTGGTGGACGCGACAAAACAAGGAAGTAGCCGCGGCGGCATTGCCGGCTTTTGACAGACAGATTTCACAGACAATAGGAGGAAATGTGAAGCATTTTGAACGTCTGACAGGCCACGCACTGAGGTTTTAGTCCCGTCTCGTTGTTTCAACAAAAACTCACACATGTATAACGTCACGTTTTAGTCATAAGAGAGACGTGTTTAGCTCGTCACCGTCTCGTGATCGTCATGAAAAAAAGGGGCGTCAACGAAATAATTTCATCATCGTCGTCGTTGACGAAAACAACAATGCCTGGTTCAAACCGCATCATTGGTATATTTTTTTTTATTGAATTTACTTTTTTTTGATCGTCTATTTCCAAGGCTCAACATTTTTACGGGATTAAAACTTTTATGTTTGTTATATTGTTGTGTATAAAGTTGGGCACACACTTTACTTTGGAATTCAGTAGTGTCACTCGACCTGAAACAAAATCTTGCCCCACCAAGTATTTACATCTAGAAACGCCACTGTCCACCGGATCAATGAATCCAGCCTGGAAATGTTCTCACATTCAGCTGTTAGTAGGACGACTAGAGTGGCAGAGACGGGTAACAACAGCAACTCATCCAAAAATACTGCACTGTACCGCACTGTACTGCACTGCACTGCACTGCACTGTACTGTACTGCACTGTACTGCACTGTACTGTACTGCACTGCACTGCACTGCACTGTACTGTACTGCACTGTACCATACCGCAATATATGATACCATACCATACCATGCTGTACTGTACTATAAAACTGTATGCTATACTACCCAGTACTGTACTATGCTATACCATACTGCACTGTATTATACTGTACTGTGCTATGCTGCATTGTACTGTACCATAATATACTCATACTATACTGTACTTTACCGAACTATACTATACTATACTTTGCTAAATTATGCTATACTGTAGTTTGAAATATTTTACTGTGTTATACTGTGCTTCACTATACCACACCAAGCCATACCACACCACACCACACTATAATATTAGATTAGATTAGATGACACTTCATTCATCCCACAAATTCAGAGAAAAAGGAGTAGAAAATGCAAAATACTCTATACAGAAAAAGACAAACTCTCTACTATGAAACATTTTAACAATACACAACATTTTAACAATATACCTATGCCTACGTTTTGTACAAATGTAGAATGAAGTAAGTGCAACAATATTTACATCAGCAGGTATGGAGATTAAGGCACTGGAACTATTTTCTCAGTGATTATTTAACGGTACCGCTGTACTATACTGAAGTATAGTGTGTTTTAATACACTGTGCTTTGGTTTTGAAAGAAGTATCTGTTGTTGATTTGTTTCTTGTATTTTTCTTGTAGTTTCTTCATGAACCCTCATCTCTGTGTTTTGGTGGAAACAGGCTCATCAAACCAAACATCACAGACACAATCCAGTTCAAACTGGATTTTATATTTGCTTCTTTCAGGCCGGAAAGCCTGATGATCCCTTCACTTCCTGTTGTAGTGACGACCTCAACCCTGCATCAGGGAGCTGCTGGACCAGCGCTCGTCTGGAGGTTAAGAGCGCTGCTGGTCTGGAGGTTTAGATTGGAGCTGGTCTGGAGGTTTAGAGTGCTGCTGGTCTGGAGGTTTAGATTGGAGCTGGTCTGGAGGTTTAGAGTGCTGCTGGTCTGGAGGTTTAGATTGGAGCTGGTCTGGAGGTTTAGAGTGCTGCTGGTCTGGAGGTTTAGAGCACTGCTGGTCTGGAGGTTTAGAGTGCTGCTGGTCTGGAGGTTTAGAGCGCTGCTGGTCTGGAGGTTTAGAGCGCTGCTGGTCTGGAGGTTTAGAGTGCTGCTGGTCTGGAGGTTTAGAGCGCTGGTCTGGAGGTTTAGAGCGCTGCTGGTCTGGAGGTTTAGAGCATTTCTGGTCTGGAGGTTTAGAGTGCTGCTGGTCTGGAGGTTTAGAGCATTTCTGGTCTGTAGGTTTAGAGCGCTGGTCTGGAGGTTTAGAGCATTTCTGGTCTGGAGGTTTAGAGTGCTGCTGGTCTGGAGGTTTAGAGCGCTGCTGGTCTGGAGGCTTAGAGCGCTGCTGGTCTGGAGGTTTTGAACACTGATGGTCTGGAGGTTTAGAGCACTGGTCTGAGGGTTTAGAGTGCTGCTGGTCTGGAGGTTTAGAGCGCTGCTGGTCTGGAGGTTTAGAGCACTGGTTTGGAGCGCTGCTGGTCTGGAGGTTTAGATTGGTGCTGGTCTGGAGGTTTAGATTGGTGCTGGTCTGGAGGTTTAGATTGGTGCAGGTCTGGAGGAGCTGCAGAGATATTTGAACCGGTGTGAGCGAACTTAATGGGCTGCGGGTGGAAGATGATTTTATGCTTCCTCTCTGCAACAAAAGCCTTCAGTTTGTTCTCGTCTCACTTCTTCTCCGTCCTCGCAGGATTTCAGTGTGTGATGAAGACAAGTTCCGCCACAACGAGTTCATCGGGGAGACGAGGATTCCTCTGAAGAAGCTCAAACCCAACCAAGTGAAGAACTTCAACAACTGTCTGGAGAAGCAGCTACCTGTGAGTCGGCCACACACACACACACACACACACACACACACACACACACACACACACACACACACACACACACACACACACACACACACACACACACACACACACGCTGTCTATATGTAAACACCACCACGTGCACATACGCCTGTATAGAAGCCGGTAAACACAGAAATATTATCACTTATAGTTTTCTTTGTTCACTACGTGGATAATTATGTCACCAACAGTTTTCACATTCTTTTTTACAAATTTTTTCATATTTTCCTGTTAAAAAATAAACAAATTGTAAAAATTTTTAGATTTAAAGAGACAGACAGAAACGTGGATGTTACCAAATTGTCACTTCTGGTTAATAAACTGGTATATTTGTGCAGACATTTCAATAAACTGAACCATGCAGATCATTTAACGGACACGATTGATGCTTCAGCCTCCACCGTCCGTCAGGTGGAGACGGGATGAAGCCCTCTGGATCCACCGGCTCATTTTAAACCGCATGACGGATGGCAGCGGTGGTTCTGGAGCTCAGAAGTGGGCTGCTGGAGTGGATTATGTGTTATGAGAGCAGGGGAGTGGACTGTAGTGTCATTGAACTGTGATTGAATATCCTCGGGAAACAGCCCACACATTTTAAAGACATGCAGTGTATTTGTGGACCGTCCATTTTGGGAGACCAGAGCTGTGCCTCTTCCTGTTTCTTTGTTGTCTGTGTAGGAGTGAGGGAAAGCTTCCAAAAATACTGGAACAGGCATGATGCCTTCAGACAGTTTTATTCTTATTTTACTTTATATCCGCAGCAACTTTACATCCCAGTGCTTTGACAAGAGAGTGGGCGTGTCCAGCAGGGTTTGTCCTCATCGAGGCCGTTCACGCCACAACATTTAGAGTGGAAACATAAAAGCATTTGTTGTGTTTTGGGGTCTTCCTCCTTCAGTTCACTGTCACTCTGTGAATGTGTGCGGTGTGACGAAGAAAAAAAAAAAGAGATGTGTGCCGGTGTTACAATGAGTGTTGGCAGTAGATGTTTTCATTTCCTCCAGAACAGAAATGGTGCGATTACATGACGAGTCCAGCTGTGTTTTTACCTCCATCGACACTAAATGTGAAAAATCGTTCAGGAAAGATAAACCGGCAACATACGGCCTGCGGGAGGGGGAGGGGGGGACGGAGGAGGAGGAGGAAGAGGAGGGTTGGAGGAGGAGGCGGCGCCTTCATTTCTTTAGTGTTTCCTCATCACAGCACATTCAAACCATCTCATCATTCAGTCTGAACAGCTGTTGGCCTCACTTAGGGCTTTTCCACCAAAAAGAACCCGGTGCTGGTTCAGGGCCGGTGCCAGGGCCAGTTTTTAAATGAGCACCGCCAAAGAACCGGTTGTTTTTCCATTGTCAACGGAGAGCCATGTCATTACGTCACTCCAAAACGTTGTACGTCAATGGTTTCACCAATGTAGCGCTGGCAGCGCGCATACAGGAATGAGGAGACGTACTGGATTCATCAGTTTCATCCGGGTCGCTCCATCTAGTCTTGCCTGAACCTC
The DNA here is from genome assembly GCF_963383615.2 of Lipophrys pholis. Lineage (NCBI taxonomy): Eukaryota > Metazoa > Chordata > Actinopteri > Blenniiformes > Blenniidae > Lipophrys > Lipophrys pholis. Next base: position 25,893,502 of record NC_137634.1, on the reverse strand, counting down.
GGATGCAGACCAAAGAGCAAGAAAACACTGCGTCTCCTCGTGGCTCTATTGGTGTTTTTTCACGCCCGTCTTGCTTTAGTTCGTGTCAGCACTCCTGGTGTGTCGAAAGGCCTCTGCGTACTTCAATAAGAACGCATAAGAACAAGAAGAAACGTTCGGCTGTGACGTCAGCCAGCTGCCGGAAAAAATTTGAGTTTGTACTCCGTGAAGAAGCTGTCAAACTCGTAGGCCACGCCCCCTCACGGCAGACACACGCCATCGCCCGCCTCGTCGTGGTTGCCGTCGCCCGCCTCGTCTGCGCTGCCGTGGACTCGGCCGTCACCTCCGCCCACCTCGTCCGTGTTGCCTTGAACTTGGCCGTTGCCCCGACTGCTGCTGCTGCTGCTGCTGCTGCCATCTTTGGGGACCGCGCTGTCCAGTCGAGGCCCCGCCTTTGTCCGCGGGGCCGGGACCGGACCTACCCGGCTGTTCTTCCCCCGGAGAAGGTCTGTCGGCTCGCCGCCGCCGCCATTCTGGCCTTCAGCGAAGTGCGCCCTCTTCCGCAGAGCCTGGATCGGCCGCACCACACTTGCCGCCCGCCCCTCCTCCCCTTCCAGGGCACGGGACGGCGGCGGCAGCTCAGCCAGCGCAGGGCCCGATCTGTCCTCCAGGACCCACCAGGACAGCAGCGTACTGAGGAGACATGCTTGCTTGTCCTTCTGCAGCAGGAGAGCTGCAGCTCATCCTGAGCAGCCTGCTCCTGCTGCAGTCGGGTGAAGTCCTTCAGCCGAGCACATGCCTCCTCCACCGTCGCCTGTGGAGCCGCTGCTCCTGGGCGCACCTCCGCGCTCTGTGGGTTCGACGGGGAGCCAGTGGAGCAGTGGAGCATACCACCATCAGGTTCACCCACAGAGGCACCGAGTCAAGGGTTTTCTTTTATTAAAGTAACACAAAACCTAAACTCTCATATGCTGACTCTGCAGTCCTGCATAAGTTTTTTCCGCCCGTCACCCCGAGTGTCTGGGCGGCTCCTCCTTTAGGGGCAGAGAGGTGAGGCCGCACACCTGAGTCTCATCAGGGGCTTCATCACCTCTCTGCCACAGTCTCCTCCTCACGTCATCACCTCAATGTGTTCCACCCGTGGCCACGTTTACACGTACACGGGTATTTGAAAAAACTGTGATATTTCTCTGCGTTTGGGCCACGCATTTACACATAAATGCAGCTACGACTCACCACAAACGATGATTGTGGGAAACTCCGGCCACAGTGGAGATCTGGATGAAAACCGTGTCTCCGGTTGATTCTAAAGGGGTGAGGCGGCTATTTATGTCAGAATTCGTGACGTGGTGTTTTTTCCAGGATTCTGATTGGCTATCATGGCTTCATGTTTCTCGCTACACTACTACCCCCTACAGGTTTGGCATACTCATAGCAACTCTGAACCAGGTGTATATGCGGGTCCATGTAAATTACGATTTTATTTTTTTTTTAAGGTAGAGCATGTAAATGTGGCCTGTGTCTCATCTCCTCATGTATATTAACCCCCTCCCCCAGTGTGTCTGTGCCAGATCGTCTTCGTACTTCGTGTTGGACATCCAGCGTCTCTCATCCTCCCAGTGTTCCTGTTTTCTTGTTTTTGGACTTCTCCGTTAAAAAGCACATTTTATGGCTAAAAACACCAAGCTTTCATTCACAGTAGCATGTAGTTTGTTTTTAAGATGCAGATGAACCAAAGTCTGGCTTCATTATAAAGAAGTTCTATGGGTAAAATAGTGGAGCGTCTCATGGCGGAGCACAACGCAGACCTCAGCCTGCGGTCCTCATAACGCGATACAAGACATGGCAGTCAAGTTACAATGATGCCACCATGAAAAGAGTGAAAAAAACGACAATTGAAAACTGCTTCTAAATGATATATCCGACACAGCTGACAGGACAGCGCAGGAGCACGCCAGCACTCTCGAGAGCCACGGCTCCGCAATCGCACATTAAATTATCTCGTTTCCTTGTATTATTAACTTCAGGGAGCGACTTATTATCTCATTCCCACACGTTATTATTATTTTTTTCTCTATAACCACTCCAGGGCTCCGTGTTCGCTGTAGATTTCAGAATGCCGGTTCACCTCGTCGGTAGCGAAACCCCGCCCCCAGCTGATGACGTGTCAGGTCCCGCTCTGGTCCCGCTCTGGCCCAGCAATGATGTGGCGGCAGCATAGCACCCATTTAGCCCCCGATAGGCCGGGGCTTTGGCGTTGGGAAGACAAAGAACTGGTGCTAAATCTGGGTCTGGCTCTGAACTAGCACCTGGTTTTTTCCGGTGAAAAAGCCCCCCCCCCCCCCCGTCAATGAATCTTGGAGCGGAGTGTGTGTCATACATGACTTGCCCCCTCTGTCCCACAATGAGGGGCTTAACTGTCGAGCAGAGCCACAGATTTGTGTCCCAGCCGGCTGCCAAACGAGGAGAAACATCGGTGTAATTGTGTGTTTGGATTGTTTTATCACCTCATTACAATCATGCGAAGCCATGTTGGAGAAGCTGCTGGTGTGTGTGTGCGTGTGTGTGTGTGTGTGTGTGTGTGTGTGTGTGTGTGTGTGTGTGTGTGTGTGTGTGTGTGTGTGTGTGTGTGTGTGTGTGTGTGTGTGTGTGTGTGTGTGTGTGTGTGTGTGTGTGTGTGTGTGTGTGTTGGAAGCAGCAGAATGTTGTCACTGAGCTGAAGATCCACAGCAGAGGGGCGGCAGTCAAACACATGCTGCTAAGTTTGTCACTGACGTGAAAAATGGAAGTCTCAATTCCTGCGAGCTCACTTTGTGGAAGACAAACATTTCCTGTTGTAAAACCCAGAGAGAGGCCTCATGTTCAGGAGTATTGATGGAGGCTTGGTGAGAGACTGAGAGGAACCGGAGCGGCATGATGATTCAATGAAACCTTGGTCTTGAATATGATTCTAAAAAAACATTTGAATATTAGATTTCAAGTGGAACACATTGTTTTTGAGTTTTCCTCTCAGAAACGTTTAAGATAAGATAAGATATCCCTTTATTTATCTCGCATGTGGAGAAATTTGTAGTGGTACAGCAGGATAGTACAGAGAAAGAAGCACACATAGCAGGAACTAAAAAAAGCAGATAAAGATACAATATAATAGAAAAATATGCACACGGTGCCTATAAGTGTGGACATGTACAGAATATGAGGGTGGATGTATTTTACACAGTAAATACGTTCTTATAGATTATTATTGTTATTGCACCACTTCTTGTCCAGCAAGAGTGGAGTTTACACTGCAAAACAATGTATATCCTTGTCATTGGCAGGAAGATGGGAAATGATGTAGTTAGCTTGGTGGTCCACTAGTTGATGCTGTTGTTTGTTTTATAATGAAACCACACACACATTCAGCAGAGAACAATGAGCTCTAAACATAAACAATGAGAGAGCACGGACGTTCTATTGGACAGACCACCAAGTTGGATTGTTATACGGTGACTGTCAAAATAAAAGTACCATGTCCCAGGAGAATATGGACTGGGAGTCATGACACAATGGAGGAAACCTTGTTCTGAGTGTCTCTACTGAGCATGTGCACAACTACTAGTTACTACCAACATGGTGACCAGGACCGGGACCAGGACCGGGACCAGGACCGGGACCAGGACCGGGACCAGGACCGGGACCAGGAGCAGCAGTTCCACCTTCAACGAGGAGGCAGAGCCCGAGCGATTTAAAATACTTGTGTTTTCAGTGGCTCAGAGCACCGTTGTCCTGTAAACGGTGCGGCAGATGTTTTTGTGTTTCCACTTGAAATTTGTGTAATTAAAGAGCCACACATGCCTCTCTGGTTTCAGACTCTTTCGCTGGATCAAACAGAACAAGTGAAGGAAGAGGTGTTCCTCTGGTTCCTCTCACTGATGTAGAAGAATTAACATTACGTCCAGAATAGAAAGAAACTAACCCAAACATCCTGAAAGAGACACAGGAGTGATGAAGTGTATCGTAGAGTGTTGTTGACCACTGAAAGCGTTCACAGAAAGTCTTCATGGGAAAGTTTTCAGAAGTGATCAGAAGGATCACAGCACCCGTGTAACTTTCCATCCTTTGAATTTCTATCAGCCAATAAGAGGATCTAATAAAAAAAACAAGTGGAGTCTGTCACAAACATTTAAATGTCATCTTCCTGAAGCTGATCGTACCTTCAAAGGTTTTCTAAAGTTCAGATGCAAGGCTCCACATCCGGAGGATTGTGCTCGACTTTTCTAAGCGTTTCAGGTTTTCCCCTCGTTAAAGAGATTATCAACATGTCCTCTGCAGTGCTCCTGAAGATAGTTGCCCAGTGGGTAGAACCCGTTATCTCCTAATCCCAATGTGAACGGTTCGATTCCCCGTCAATACATCCAACAGTCCTGAGGAAAAGAGAAACACACCTCTGCTGGTGTGTGAGTGAATGAGTTTAGTTTGTCGCGTCCACACAGGACCTGAGTGACTTTCTCATCCCAGAAAAAGAAGAGTCGGGCGCTTTCAAGCAGCCCGAGGCGTCCTTTACATGGCGACGATTCAGGTGAAAACATGTGGCTGAAGAGTTTTCGTTTCAGAAAGGTTCACTGTACGATTGAACCGCTGACCGGTTTACAGTTTGTGACTATTATTGATCGCTGGCTCCGAGGTTCGATGGGCTCGCCTGCTTCACTCAGCCTACTCGCTCCGTCTGTTGCTGTGGTAACCTCTGTGTGATGGCAGGAGTCGGACACGGCGCCGGTCGCTGCCTTGCTGCCGCTCTGCAGCTTTGTGTACTCAGACGTATGTTTTGAGGCGTCTGCTTCTATTTAATGCAGCGTGCATTAAATTGAAGCACTGCAGATCCTCCACAGTTTCCCTGCAGGCGACGGTCCAATCAGCCGGGAGCCACTGAGCAAACGCCACTATTTGTGTATGTAAATTGGTTTTGTGTTTGAGCAGATTAATGGAGCGACTGGAGGAAGAGCAAAGGACTCAGGATTAATGAAGTTAGACTCTAATCAGTACTTCATCCTGTCATCTGCACCCAGAGCCTCACATGAATGTTAGTTACAGATTAGAGTTACTCACAGTACTATTTGAATAGCTTTTTTCTTCATATTTATGAGCCTAAATACTCAAAGTACTGTAGTAATGTAGTACTCTTATGGCTGGAAATAACAAATAATCACATTAATATAATAATTAGTATTCTGTAGTACTTGAACTTTTATGAGTAAAATTATTATTACTGTATTCATTGAGGTTTTTGGGACATTTTTTATTTTTATGAATGACGAATCCAACATGGCCGTCTGTCCACCAGAATGTTTCCGTGTAAATTTAAAGATATGTTCATGATGGAAGAATTAAATAAAATTACTAAAGTCCAATATAACAAATGTACATTTAATGGCAGTTTATAAATAAACAGAATGTAAAATACGTAATGATATCAACTGGAGACAGCTTGAACTGAAGTGATGGAGGTCCCAGTCCCAGTAACCCCCTCCCCCAAACACCCACCAACCACACACACACACACACACACACACACACACACATGCACACGCACACCCACACACACATTTGCTCAGGCACTATCCATAAGCTTCTGATAAGCTTGAAGTTGTTAAACCTTTGTGCATTTTCCTCTGCAGATAATAGCATATATATATATATATAGTGGTTGAATAAATGCTGAGTAGGAGGGAAAAGTGGGACTATATTCATGTAATCAGCAGCTGCACTCATATGGTCTGTAAATTGGATTTCTAAGTCACAGGCCGACAATCCAGGAAGAGAAACAAAGCTCCAACTGCTCTGTGGGACCTGCAGTTTGCTCATTTTCACATCTGGAACTTTGTGCTTTTCTCACTGGAAGAGATGCAAAATATCAAAATTGAAGAACTTCTAGAGTTGGGTGATTGTGTGACTTCAGGCGTTGTTTTCACTGAAACAATTTCGAGTGAAGATGCTAAACTTTTGTTGCATATTGGGTGTTCATTACCATGATGACGTTGCTCTGAGCCACCGAAGACCTAACTTTTTGAAAACGCTTGGGTCCGTCACCGTGTCGATTGCTGAAAATGAATCTCTTTGCTGGATCGGTTACAAAATGCTTGTTCCAACACGAGGCCATATAACGGCAGCAGTGACATTTCCACCATTGCAAGTGCTCATGTTTGTTTAGGTGCAAATGCAGAGCAGAACTGAGCCTTCAGCTGAACACAGAGGGGAGATGAATGGTGGACTGAACCTGATATGACAGCCAATGCAGTTATGAACTTATAATTGACTGATTGAGCATAAGCAGGGATCTCATTAGTGATGTGTCACTAGAACACTCAGCGATAGTGCAGCCTCCTCGTTGTGGCCACGTGGCTGTGATCACTGTCTTTGCTGGTTTCACGCCTAAGAAAATGTCCAACTTTTCTCTCAAACTCACATTTGATCAGGTTTCCTCTCGTGTGATGGGAATGTGTGAGGCTTGGTGTCGTCTGCAGACCGACACTAGTGGCAGTCTGACTGAGTTTATCCAGCGTGACTAAAGCGTGAGAGAGATGGAGGGTTTCATACGAGGCTCGCTATTCAGGCTTCCACTTTCTGGTTCAAATATATATATATATATATATATATATATATATATATATATATATAGTAAAACCTCTGATGTAGGGACCCCCTAAAAAGTGTGCAAGTGTCCCCTGAAGGCACTTTAGGGGACACTTCAGGGGCTGGCTGGCTGGCTGGCTGGCTGGTCGGTTGGTTGGCTGGTTGGTTGGCTAGTTAGATAGCTGGCTGGTCGGTTGGTTGGTTGGATGGTTGGTTGGCTTGTTGGCTGGTCGGTTGGTTGGTCGGCTGGTCGGTTGGTTGGCTGGTTTGTTGGCTAGTTGGATGGTTGGCTGGCTGGTCGGTTGGTTGGTTGGATGGTTGGCTGGCTGGCAGGCTGGCTGGTTGGTTGGCTGGTTGGTTGGCTAGTTGGATGGTTGGTTGGCTGGCTGGCTGGTTGGTTGGTTGGTTGGCTAGTTGGATGGTTGGCTGGCTGGCTGGCTGGTCGGTCGGTTGGTTGGATGGTTGGTTGGTTAGCTGGCTGATTGGCTGGCTGGCTGGCTGGCTGGCTGGCTGGTCGGTCGGTTGGTTGGCTGGTTGGTTGGCTAGTTGGATTGTTGGCTGGCTGGTCGGTTGGTTGGTTGGATGGTTGGCTGGCTGGCAGGCTGGCTGGTTGGTTGGCTGGTTGGTTGGCCAGTTGGATGGTTGGTTGGCTGGCTGGCTGGTTGGTTGGTTGGTTGGTTGGTTGGTTGGTTGGTTGGTTGGTTGGTTGGTTGGTTGGTTGGTTGGTTGGTTGGTTGGTTGGTTGGTTGGTTGGTTGGTTGGTTGACTGGTCGGTTGGTTGGTTGGATGGTTGGATGGTTGGCTTGGATGGTTGGCTGGCTGGTTGGTTGGCTGGTTGGTTGGCTAGTTGGATGGTTGGTTGGCTGGCTGGTTGGTTGGTTGGTTGGTTGGTTGGTTGGTTGGTTGGTTGGCTGGTCGGTTGGTTGGTTGGATGGTTGGCTGGCTGGTTGGTTGGCTGGTTGGTTGGCTAGTTGGATGGTTGGTTGGCTGGCTGGCTGGCTGGCTGGTCGGTTGGTTGGTTGGTTGGATGGTTGGCTGGCTGGCTGGCTGGCTGGCTGGCTGGTTGGTTGGTTGGTTGGTTGGTTGATCTGAACAGGTATTTGTATTAACTCGTAGCTCTGTTCAGTTGGAGCTGATCAGTGAAAGAAAGTCACTCTTATCACGCAGGTTGTGTTTTTCTTCTCTCTTCCAACGTGACAAATTAATTCTGATGAGGCGATTACCTCCTCATCGACATTGGAGAAAGCATCAATCAGCCAATCAGGGTCTTGCTGATTTTCAAAATGCACATCAGTCAAAGGAAGTGCTGATGTTGCTGCTGTTCACTTCCTTCACTCAGGACTCAGGTTGCAATCTGGTGTCTGATGCAGTTTTCAGTGAAGGGAAGCTGATCAGTGTCTTTTCTTCCCTGCAGGTCAATAAGACAGAAGACAAATCTCTGGAGGAACGTGGACGCATCATGATTTCTCTCAAGTACAACACGCAGAAGTCTTGCCTGGTGGTGGGAATCATACGCTGTGCTCACCTCGCAGCCATGGACGCCAACGGCTTCTCTGACCCCTACGTCAAAACGTCAGTATGCAAACGCCTGCAGACCTCCAGGCCTGCTTCCTCATCTGCTCAGACGTTAATCTAGATTGAATAAGCATACATTCTAATGAGCATAACATTTAAAAAAAAAAAACTGTCTGAGGCTCCGTTTACACATTTCAAGTAAAAACGCATTGTTTTTCTGTTTTCACTTGAAATGGTTGCTCTGTAACCGGAGACATTGTTGTTTAACCTGCTGCAGAAGTGTAGGAATGGATTATCTGGCGGTGCCAATGTTTCAGCAGAGAAAGAGGCCGACTTCCTGTGATTTTCTGCCGCCTGAGAGGCCGTCCGCCGAGCTGCAGCTCTGAAGGAGACTCGAATTCAGCACACCTGAACATTTCCCAGCTCTTTCATCTGGCTAAGCAATGAAAGTGCAATTAATTTCTCAGTCTGCTGTGCACACCGCCAGAACAAAAGCTGCAACTCATTTCAGAAGGAGAGGAGTGTGTGTGTGTGTGTGTGTGTGTGTGTGTGTGTGTGTGTGTGTGTGTGTGTGTGTGTGTGTGTGTGTGTGTGTGTGTGTGTGTGTGTGTGTGTGTGTGTGTGTGTGTGTGTGTGTGTGTGTGTGTGTGTGTGTGTGTGTGTGAAGCTTGAAGGACGCTCGGCCGATCACAGAGCTGAGGAGAGGAGAGGAGAAGAAAGAGAATGTACACACCATTAGATAAACAAAGCATCCATCACGTCTGTCACCCAAACAGACGGTGCTTTAAAATCCAGCCTAGATTTGTTTTGTTCGACGAGGAAACGCTGTGAAGAAACGAGTGGCCTTCCTCCCTGATGGCTCCTCGGTCCACGACAGCAGGACATCACGGAACCGGGACGTACGGATCACTTTGTTATTCCCACTACAACTCTTAGTTTTCTTCATGACGTCGGCCAGAAATCACAGCGTTTGCATCCTCACTGAGATGGCCTTGGATTGTTTCAGCCCGAGGCTGGCAGGCTCATTACATGACAACAATTAGGTTTGCTGCAAAAACATCATCAACAACAATTTGGAGTCCCTCCTGCTGCCCCCCCACCGGGAGCAGGTTGGTGAGTAGTAACCCACTTAGCTTCGCTTAAAGTCTTTTTGTTACCTCGGGCGAATCAAAGTGAGAGTGGGTCCAGTGTAACAGATGGAACACTATAACCGCAGTGGAAGATCCGTCTGTGGAAACGAGTTATACCACCTGAAACTGTCCCTTTACTCAAGTACTCAACACTTTTGATTCTGTTACTGCCGGCCAGCGACAGAATCAACCGCAACACTGCCAAGAAGCAATGAAGCTGAGCTTTGTGTCTATGACTCATGATATTCCCCTCAGGATCTCTGCAGTGCCTCACGTGTTTGTATCCAGAGTGGCCAGACGCCCACAGGGGGGCGCAAGAGATAATAATAACACCTGGGTTTTATATAGCGCTGTTCAGGACACTCAAAGCGCTTTACATTGCATTATTCATTCCAAACCCAATGGTGTTAAACTACGTATGTAGCCACAGCTGCCCTGGGGCAGACTGACGGATGTGAGGCTGCCAATCTGCGCCATCAGCCCCTCTGACCACCATCACTACATCCACTTTGGGGTTCAGTGTCTTGCCCAAGGACACTTTGGCATGCAGACGGGCAGAGATGGGAATTGAACCTGCAACCTTTCGATTGGGATACGAACGCTCTATCAAGCGCACCATGCCGTCCCCGGGTGTTGCAAAGCCCTCTTTATATTAAAGCAGGGGAGTCAAACATCGGGACTGTGGGTCAAAACCACAAAAGGCTCCAATCCGCCAAACCAAGCAAACAGTAAACGTCTCAAAGAAAAGATTGTTTTTTTAACACATTTTTTAACAGTGGCGACACAACACGACACCGGGGGCGGAGCTTAGATATTGTGGCGCTGCCATGAAAGCGAGCTGTCTAGTTGCTATCAAACTCGCCCCAAAGCCATGCTGTCAGGGAGAGTTTGTAAAAACTCCCAGAATGCAACAGCTACAGAAGTTTTCTGGACATTTCATTGTATTTTGCATCATTAGAATTGTTTTTATGTTGAAATTATTGTCCTTTTGTTGTAGTAATTGTTTGGTTTTATGAAAATATCAAGAAGGAAGGAAGGAAGGAAGGAAGGAAGGAAGGAAGGAAGGAAGGAAGGAAGGGAGGAAGGAAGGAAGGAAGGAAGGGAGGGAGGGTTAGAAACTCTCCTACAGGCATGAAATCAAAATAAATCCATATTTCAGAGTCATAAAAGTGTTAAACGTTACTTATTACGAGGAAGTTGGAGATCGGAGCCTTTAGCATGATTATAAATGCAGAGCAGCAACAAAGGTCGAACCTTCACACAAACGATATAAACAGATCATTATGAAGAAACACAAGTGGAGCTTGGCTCAGATCACACAGATCATAGCTTCTCTTTCAGGCCCCGTTTGCACGTTTCAGCTGAAAACTCTTCGTTTTTGTGTTTCATTTCAGAATAGTTTTGCATTTACACAACAGTCTGAAAACGACAGAAAACACTGAAAATTATGTTGTTTTCATGTTGCTGTTGTCTGTTTTTGTAATGAAACCACACACACATGGAGCAGAGAACAACGAGCTCTAAACATTAACAACGGGAGAACACAGACATTCAGACAGGCCACCAAGTTGGATTGTTATTACGGTGACTGTCAAAATAAAAGTCCCAAGTCCCAGGAGAATATGGACTGGGGGTCATGACACCACGGAGGAATCATTGTTCTGATTGGTCAGCTACTGAGCATGTGCAGAACTACTTGTTACTACGACCGTAGTGACCAGCACCTGGACTGGAGTTTCTGAAAAGTTTAAACATTCCCCCCATTTCCATGGAGATTTAGTCGGAGTATTTCCAAAAAGGTCCACCTCAGGAGCTGAATCCCTAAAGTTGTGCACACAGACACCCAAAGCACTATAAAAGTTTAGCGTTTTCAAAAACTCTGCTGTTATCAGAAGAGGCTTGTACATAAATAATGTATTGATCCAATCAACTACTGGAACTCTTGATGGGATTCCTCCAAAAAGTACAACTTCAACTTTCAGACTCATCAAATAGACAAGCGACCAAAACGTGTTGAATATACTCATTTCAGTTTTTGCCCGTGTTTTTATGGAAGTGTATTTTGATCCCAAAGGAAGCCTGTGAAAGAAGCGAGTGACATCTGAAAGGAAGAACAGGTGAATGAAGCTGTAAGAAAAGATCAATTTCAGATAAAAAGTCACAACGTAAAGAGTTTGAATGAGCTGCACCGTGACAATGAATGAAAAGTCTCCTGGTTATTATTAAGCGAAAACTTTTGAACCATAAGGAAGTGAAAAATCACACAGCGGCTTCAGATTTACACCACAGAAGAAAAACTGCTGAGATCAGTGTGTGTGGTTGAGTTTAGTTAGTGGACGTCGGGCAGTACTACAGCGCCCCCCGGAGGCCAGAACTATACAACACCCCACAGAGAGACAGAGAGAGTGAGAGAGAGAGACAGAGAGAGAGAGACAGACAGAGAGAGAGAGAGAGAGAGAGAGAGAGAGAGAGAGAGAGAGAATCAATAAATAACTAAAGGAATGCTGTATTGTGATTAATATATACACATTTTCCTCAGTTGAAACTGAAAATCACGAGTTTGAAAGGAGCTGAGATTTTTTGTTGAAGTTCTTTGTTCACACCGGATTCTCATACGAGGGGGCGCACCCCAAAACAGGAGGTTTAGGTTGTCATCAACACCGGACGCTGATATCATAAACCGCCTCTGTTAAATTTAGCCGCGAGCTGCTAACAGGACGAGTATAAACGTTCAACCATGTGATTTACAAATGAGCCTGTATTTCATTTTAACTCTTTGAATGTTTGTCGACAGCTCCATCGTGGTTTTTAGTTTTGGTTTTCATGTGCGCAAAGGACTGCTATGCTATCACTATGCTATTGCTATGCTATCGCCATGATTGACAGTTCCTGCGTCCAATCAACACGTGCCGAACATCCATACCAGTCAGAATGTCACATGCACTTTCGCCAGATTTGATTTAAAGACAATTTAAGAGAGACTTCATACGTGAGAATACCAGCTGATGGCTCCTTTAATGCTCCTGGATACTGAAAAGGTAAAAAGCGAGTATTTAGTCGTGTTTGTGCTTCCTGCTGCAGTGAAGTCTTTCTTCTCTCTGCAGATACCTGAAGCCTGACGAGAACAAAAAGTCAAAGCACAAGACTGCGGTGAAAAAGAAGACGCTCAATCCCGAGTTCAATGAGGTACGCAGCCTCTGCTTTGTGTGTTTGTGCCTCTCAGTGTCGATCCAAAGCCTTCAGCTGCGTCTGCAACCCGGAGGAAGGACCTGAACAGACCCAACCTGGGAGGTCAGCGTCACTGTCTGATCTCTGGTCCTTCGTTATGAGCTGTGTGGGGATGAAAAGGAAGATTACGGGTGACCTCATCTCCTCCTTGATGTTTTCCACCAAATATTCAGTTCATGAGAAAATCCAACCCTGGTGTTACAGTAAAACTCAACAGGACATTTTTTCTTCACCCACTGGTGGCGGACTGATGTTCAGGGGTGGGAAATAACTAAGTATTTGTGTTTAAGGTATCGTTGCTTTACTTGAGTAAGTGTAAACACAAATATCTGTACTTTCTTTCCGCTTAAGTTTTTCAAATTGATTGGCTGGCTGGCTGGTTATCTCCACCGTCTCCACGGCAACCGAGCCCGAGTGTTTCCAGAAAGTTCCACATCGGGAGCGTTTCCTAAAAGCTGCATTTTCAGTGACTCCAGCCACCGTTGTCGTGTAAATAGGGACGTTTCTAGACCCCCTGGGGGCCCGAGGCAAGAATGACGATGAATGAAGACCAGGACGACGGATCAGTAAAGAAATACTTTATTAGATAATTAACATAATAAATAACATAACTATCTCAACTGAATGCAAACTTTATACACAATATATAAATGTCAGAAAACAAACACAACTGAAATGTGCTAAATTTTAAGTATGATAAAAATGTAACCAAGTAAAAAGACAACAAATAAACACAAATACTCAACTTTTGAGATATATATGGAATAATGAACATTCATTAGCAGTAACAACTTTGATGCTTCATGTTAACATTTTATTTAACGTAACATTTAGGCTATAGCAGAAAATTTATGGATATATTACTATATTATCGTTCAATTCTAAATACAAATGAGCCTCTAAACTAAACTGACAGCAGCATTGATGCTGGAATCAGTTTTAGCATTTGACAACAAACACTTTATTCTGGGAGAAAATATCATTGGCAGCAAAGGACTAACTTATTGTGTGGCTATGAATGTATTTACACAGCAACAAGACTTGTGACTATACTGTGTAAGCAATGCTGGACTACTCTTTAAATAAAGCTGTTAGAATGGGTGTGAAGTAAGAATAAATATGTGCTCTAAGGTTGTTATACCAAAGAAGTGGGTTGTTAATCACACTGTCAAATTGGAATGATTAATACATACATAAATACACACTTTATGAATGTGTTCAGAAGAAAATGGCTGAATCCACTTTACACGGACTTAAATGTGCAGTTAACTTTTCTGCTGCTTGGTGGAGGACTGGGAGTTTAGGACAAAGTGTCTGGGACTAACTGGGACTAACCTTTTTAAAATGTAACACACACAGTTTACACACTCTCACTCTACCACAGTCACGTTTGTTCTTTTCATCGTCTTCTTGGTTTTTTCTTTTCATATGCCCTGAGGAGGTATATGTCCGCTTCTTTTTTTGTTTCAGTGTGTTTGACAACGAGGACTGCACGTTGATGCACGGTAGTAGTGGGGCCCCATTAGGGAGGTTCCCAATGTGTCATTGTAACGTGTCCGGGGGTCCCCTCCTAGCAACTAGCCAGCAGCTACTCGGAAAGGGGATTTTCAACGCGCTGTCGTTGCAGCGTCTCAAAGCAGTCACATTGTTTTGTCATTGAAATTGACTAATGTCAGCCGTCCCCCGGGGCCCCCTGCAGCTCGGGGCCCCCTGAAGCTCGGGGCCCGAGGCAATTGCCTGTGTTGCCTACCCCGTTGCGGCGCCTCTGCGTGTAGGTCTTTCTCCACCTGTTGCTGTGTGAACGTCTGTTTTCCCGAGAGGCCGGGTTCCAGACTGCAGCTAAACGGAGGCCCAGGCCACGTTCCCTCTGATATTTCTTGCGCTCGGTTGCCTCCGTCACCTGCTGGTCTTTCAGTCAGGATGTAGACAGTCTTCCTCCACATCCAGGCAATGGTCGGATTGCAGCGGCGGGAAGAAGCACTCGGCTCTGCTGTCACACGCTGAGGATCAGGAACATCAGGCCCGTTTTTTAGAAGATTTAGAAGACCGCGTAGTTTATGGATTACTCCCTTCGTTGGAGTACTCCGCCATGTGTTTCACATGTTCCTTTGTCTTTTTGTCCATCCATCTGTCCATCTGTCCGTCTGTCCATCCATCCATTCATCCATCCATCCATCCATCCATCCATCCATCCATCCATCCATCCATCCATCCATCCATCCATCCATCCATCCATCCATCCATCCATCCATCCATCCATCCATCCATCCATCCACGTATCCGTCCGTCCATGCATCACATCATCGTGTGGAACGTTCTTGTTTCAATCAGGAGACGGTGCAGATATTTGTCTTCACGTCGGGGAAGTAAAACAAAAAGTCCTCAAGTGAAGTAAAGATACTTTGAAAAGTAAAACTAGTTTGTGAAATCTGTGTCTTCAGTCTTCTCTTGAAGCCGGTTGGAAAAGATGAGCTGTGTGATTGTTTGAGTCTCACCGGGTTGTGTTTGTTCACAGGAGTTCTGTTACGACATTAAATATGCAGACCTCACCAAAAAGACCCTGGAGGTCACCGTGTGGGACTACGATATCGGCAAGTCCAACGACTTCATCGGTACGTAAACTCCCAGTGTCTGCAGAGACTCATCAGCGCCAGAAAAACTATAGTTCCTCAGTCCGGGACCCTCTGGAACAATTCCTCTAAACTCCTGCAAGCTCTGAACTCCAAACTCCTCCTAATTTCTTCAAACTCCTCCACACCCCTCTAAATTCCTTCAAACTCCTCCAAACTCTTCCAAACTCCTATAAACTCCTCCAAACCCCTCCAAACTTCTCTAAACTCCTCCAAACTCTTCCAAACTCCTATAAACTCCTCCAAACCCCTCCAAACTTCTCTAAACTCCTCCAAACTCTTCCAAACTCCTATAAACTCCTGTAAACTCCTCCAACTCCTCTAAAGGCCTCCAATCTCTTCTAAATTTCTTCATACTCCTCTAAACTCTTCTAAATTTCTTCAAACTCCTCCAAACTCCTCTAAACTCTTCTAAACTCCTTCAAACTCCTCTAAATTCCTTCAAACTGCTCTAAACTCCTCTAAACTCAGTCAAACTCCTCTAAACTTATTTAAACTCCTTCAAACTCCTCTAAATTTCTTCAAAATCCTCCAAACTTCTTCAAACTTCTTCAATCTCCTCTAAATTCCTTCCATCTCCTCTAAACTCCTTCAAACTCCGCTAAACTCCTCCAAACCCTTTCAAACTCCTTCAATCGCCTCCAAACTCCTTCACACTCCTCTAAACTCCCTATATCTCGTCTAAACTCATTCAAACTTCTCTAAATTCCTTCAAACTGTTCCAAACTCCTCTAATTTCCTTGAAACTTCTTGAAACTCCTTCAAACTCCTCCAAACTCCTCTAAACTCCTTCGATCTCCTCTAAATTCCTTCAAACTGTTCCAAACTCCTCTAATTTCCTTGAAACTTCTTGAAACTCCTTCAAACTCCTCCAAACTCCTCTGAACTCCTTCGATCTCCTCTAAATTCATTCAAGCACCTCCAATCTCCTCCCAACTTATTCAAACTCCTTCAATCTCCTCTAAATTTCTTCAAACTCCTCTAAACACCTCAAAACTCCTCTTAACTCCTCTCCTCTCTGAACTCCTCTTCACTACTTCAAAGAAACAAACTGTATTTCCACATTTTGTGAGTTGTGTAGTGCCTTCCACTCTTTCTTGTCTTCCGGTAATCTCTGAATTGGAATGTTTTGTTCTCCTGTGTGTGAGTGTGTGACTCTTCCTGCCTCTTCCAGGCGGCGTGTCTCTGGGCATCAATGCAAATGGCGAGCGGCTCAAGCACTGGTTCGACTGCCTAAAGAACAAGGACAAAAAAATAGAGCGCTGGCACACGCTGACCAATGAACTGCCTGGTTCATTAAATGACTGAAGATACCCCCCCCCCCCACCCCCACACACACACCCCCCACAGCCCCCCACCCCCCTGCTTCCGGGCTGTACCGGGCCGGGCTCCTTCCCTCATCCTCCGGACTCTTCTTCTCTGGACTCCCCTTACGTCGGCCTGTGATACCTCTCCTTGGGATTGCAGTTCCTCTCATCAGGGCTCAAAAAAAAAGTCTCCAGATTTTATGTTTTTCTTTCCAATACACAACAAAGGTTTTATTATTCGTGATTTTTAATCTTTTTTTCCTGATGAAATGCTGTTTGACCAGACCTTTTCCAGTGTTGTTTTTAACCGACGGCACAGAAAGAAAGAAAAAAGGCCCGTGCCCCGCCGTCCCGGTGACTGTGAAGTAGAATAGAGCTGCAGCAGGTCGAAAAATTGAGAAACAAAGGATGTAGCAAATGTTTCACACTGTAAACAGAGAGAGAGTGAATGAGCCGTCATCTTCCAGAAAAGCCTCTGACGTTGGTTCAGCCGGCTTTCAGTAACGTTTGTGTGTCAGAAGAGCAGCTGAGGAACAAAGGATGAAGACGTTGCACTTTAATATGGTGGTGAAACAATCGAACAGAGGAGATGGTCTGACGCGTGAATCCAACACGTCACGCTGAAGGTGTCACAGACTTTGTCAAGGCCTCACTATGCTTCAAACAAACACCATCAGAACACGAGGGGCAGGTCCGTTAACACCCGCTGCTCAGAGGTCGGACTCCTGTAGTTTTCATGGATATATTGTTAGCGATGACGTCATGATCACACAACTGAAAGTAACAGTGACATACCTGTTGTGGTCAGTAAACCCAGACAGCGGAGCTTTTATCGCCGTGTTCAAGCAAAAAAAGAAAAAGAAGGAATGGCAGGAGGGCAAGATAATGAAATAAAGTGCTCGGTGTTCTCAATAACACACAAAGGGATGGTTCAGAAAATATGAGTTAGGAAAGCTAAAACTACATGAAGTAGATATTAAAATGAAACTCCAGTCATGACCACATCAGAAACCTTTACCACCATCCTTGGTAGTCATGGAAACGTGACTTTGCACTTGTGGTCATGCTTGGTAATCATGGAAACATAACGTTCTACTTGTCATAGAAGCGTGACGTTCTACCTGCCACCGTGCTTGGTAGTCATAGAAACGTCACATTTTATCTGTCATCATGAAAACGTGACAGTCTACCTGTCATCATGCTTGGTAGTCATGGAAACATAACGTTGCACCTATCGTCATGCTTGGTAGTCATGGAAACGTGACAGTCTACCTGTTGCCATGCTTGGTAGTCATGGAAACGTGACGATCTACCTGTCGTCTCATGTTCAAGGATGTTTCATTTCCATTTGGCGGTATAATAGTGACATTTTGCAAATTGACAATCAGTTTTGTAAGAATGGAGGCTGTTTGGCGTGTCTGAAGGAACTCTATCATAATAACGGTCGTGTCTCCCGGCAGCGTCTGGACTCCTCCGTGTGAGCGCCTGCTGCAGGATTTTGGTGTTTCTATCAGCAGCGGCTGTAACCGGCTTTCTGCAGCAGTTCGTTACAGCGGATCCTTTTTCCAGTCACTTGTAATGGCGGCAGTGAATTGTGCCACATACTGGAGAAGTGCAGCACCATAAAGTTTCTCAAACTGGCACTGAGCTGCTGCTCGGGACTGAAAAACGTCTTACCGGGCAGCAATTTCACTGCTCCGACATCGATAGGTGGAGGAATGATTCACGGTCAGACTGCAGAGGCCGAGCTGCTATCCAGCTTGCCTCGTTCTGACGGCTCCGTGAAAGGAAACACAAAGGAAAGTGTAGAGTGACTCTTCACGCCCCGTGCAGGTTAGTTTCCTTGAATCCTGCTCACACTGCAGGTTAACAAACAGAACCACTCTCATCAGAGCCACGTCACGTCCCTGTTTAATTATTAAAAGCTGATTAGTTTCACTTTAGGATGATAAATCCTCAGGATGTGTCGTCTAAAGGTCACAATTAATGTAACGTCATTTGGAGGCTGAGCAGGTGTGACAGCGACTAGAAAACAAGTCTTCCATCGTGTAAACCTCACCCATCCTATATGCCTCTCTCTCTTTCGAGTTTCTGTTTCCACAACAATGCTTTCACTGAAAACACAACTTTCCAAAAACGCCCCCAAGGTGGAAGTTTTTGAAAACGCTTCGACTCTGTCGCATTGGAGACGGACGAAAAAGTTACTTTGTGACACGTGTGTGTGTGGTCTCATTACAAAAACAAACAACAACAACCTCCCGTGGCCCATCATGCTGACGACATCATTTCCAGTGTTTTTGCCAAATCAAAATTCTAAATCGTTGCGTTTTTACTTGAAACCTCTCGGATGGTAGGTTTTGAGTCGTTACATCAGGAATATCTTGTTTGAAGTATACTCAGGCCTTCTCAAGTCTCATGTTTTGATTAAAACACTTTTTTTTTCCCCCCAGAACTGCACCACCACCTCTTCTCGTTTAACGAAGTGAATCAGGTTTTTAGTTTCAGGTTTCAGGACATTTGGAGGATTTGATTCTCTCCTGTTAACTGGTGTGTTGCCTTGTTTCCACTCGTCCTCAGACGACTTGCATGAGTAAACGTGACAAGACAGACGAGCTCCACACACTCTGATACAGACTGAGACCTCTGACCTTGGGTTCTGATGGGTTTTAAACTGAAGTGGACAGTTTAACCATGTGTCATGACCACCGCAGTGGTTAGCACTGTCGCTTCACAACGAGAGGACCCCGGTTTGATTGCAGGTTCTGGTGACGTCCGTGTGAAATAAGCTTGTTGTCACTGTGACTGTGTCGTTGACTTCCAACAATTCAAAGACATGCGTGTTGGTTTTATTCATCCATTCATCCTCTTTCCCCTGTATAAAGGTTATTAATGATTTAACCTCAAACTAGAGATGCACCGATACCGATACCAGTATTGGGTATCGGTTCGATATGAGGCATGAGTACTCGTACTCGTACTCACAAAACTGCCACCGATATGATGACACCCGATACCACTTTACGGCAGCACGCGGTTTACGGCACTTCACTGCAAAGCGCGGCGGCCAGTGAGGAGGCACAGCTCGCTCAAAGCTGTTCCACCGAGTACACCCCATGTGTATTGGCCTAAGTACTCAATATTGTTATCGGTGAGTGCTCTAATGCAAGTACTCATACACTACTCATTTTGGAAAAAGTGGTATTGGTGCATCCCAACCTCGAACACATGATAGTAAAATCAAAATCCTGTCATTTTAGACATGACGGTGTAAATATTATCACGATATTATCATTAAAATCAAAACTGTTCAGCTCATTTGGACTCTTAAAGGTTAGAACTCCTGGCATCGGTGCGTTCTCTAGTTTTAACCGTTTCTTTGTGTTTTTGTAAAGTTCACATTTGAGGAACTTAATTAATGAACCTCAAATGCATGTCTTTGAACATTTTGGGAAAAACAAGAAATCTCCACTCAGAACCCAGCAGGCACTCAAACTGGGTTTGTCCCTCATGTGAGGCAGCAGTGCTCACCACTGCACCACTGAGCAGACTTGGAAAAGTGACAGCATAGAGATGGGGTTCAGTGTGTGTGTGTGTGTGTGTGTGTGTGTGTGTGTGTGTGTGTGTGTGTGTGTGTGTGTGTAGCTTATTGTTTACACTACAGAAAATGAGTTTCCACACCAACTTGGCGTTTCCAGCCATGGATGGAAATGTTCCTGCTGTACATCAAAAAAGGGCAAGAATTTAAAAAAAAAAAAAAAAAAAAAAAGGGAAAGTTTACGTGTTTAAAGAATCTATATAACCACAACAGAATCATGTATTGTTTACAGGAGCCTCCTCTTGCTGAAGTTCCAGTTTGCTGCTGACGCTGTGTTCAGACATGCAATGCAAGCTCTTTTTTTTTTTGGGGGGGGGGGGGGGTGGGGTGTTGGCGGTGGGGGGGGGGGGGGGGGGGTTACACCGCAACGACTTCAAATAAAAACCTAAAAGTGTTTGGTGTGTCCGTTTCCATGACAACTGAGCTCAGAGACGCTGAAAACTGCTCGGGCCCCGTCAGTGTTTAGATGACGGCGACGCTCCAGGTCATGTGATCAACGGCCACAATCACCAGGAGTTACTGTGGCCTTGTACACATGCACATTAGAGACAATCAGAACAATGTTTCCTCCGTGGTGTCATGTATTCTCCTGGGACTTGGTACTTTTATTTTGACAGTCACCATAATAACAATCCAACTTGGTGGTCTGTCCACTAGAATGTCCGCGTTCTCCCGTTGTTCTCTGCTGCATGTGTGTGAGCAGAATTAGTGGCCCAACATGCCCAACTACATTGTTTTCAGTGTTTCTGCTGTTGTCGTGGAAACGGACATCATTTTTCATTATGTTGCTGTATAAGCGTAAAAGTTTTCTGAAACGATGAGCCTGTCGCACTGTGTTGTTACCATGTTTCACCGGTCGGGGTTTTATTTTTTAAGCGGCTCCGTTAAAATTGTTTCAAACCGAATGTTCATGTTTGACTGTTGACATTACGTACCGGAGCGTCTGCCACTCACTTTAGAACTTTTAATTTTTCTCTTACCATAATTTCCCCCTTTATGAACATTTATGTTGAAGTTTTGCTGCCACTGATCCCGTTAGCAGGACAGTAGATTTCTTGTGTGTTTGTGATTTTGTCAGTTTTTTATTTAACCGCATGCCTCCTCCCTCACTCCCTCCCAAATCTCAACCTCTTGTGAATTTGTGCACTAAAGAAACAGCTCACCAACAGTCCCACAGTCTGGATTCCTGTTCAGGTCTGGGTGCGAGTCTTGTAGGGTCCTGCTCTGAGGCCCCGTTCACACTGCAACCATTTCTAGTGAAAGCACAAAACTTTAGGAGCGTTTTGTGTGTCTGTTTACACGATGTTTACACAAAAACACAACTTCTCTGAAACGCTGCTGCAGGTCCTGGGCTACGCAGCCGTGGTAACGCGTTGTGTACATGTGCATGAAAAAGTGGCGTTTTTAAGTGAAACTAAGGCCCCATTTACACGACAACGAATTCGAGTGTATCCGCAAAACTTTCTTCACTTTTGGGGGGTCCGTTTACACGACACCAGTGTTCTGATGCTCTGTATCCACAAAGTTTTTAATCCGGCTCCCAAAGTGGAAAGATTCTTTCACGGCCGCTAATCCCTCCTGCGGAGACTGATGGAGGCTACAGAGCCTGTTACTGCTCATCTCCCCCTCCCTCCTGCTCATCCAGTTGTAAACAAACATGGCGGCCCCGTAGTGGTACGACCCGTAGTGGTACGACCCGTAGTGGTACGACCCGTAGTGGTACGACCCGTGGTGGTACGACCCGTGGTGGTACGACCCGTGGTGGTACGACCCGTAGTGGTACGACCCGTAGTGGTACGACCCGTAGTGGTACGACCCGTAGTGGTACGACCCGTAGTGGTACGACCCGTAGTGGTACGACTCGCGGTCCATATTCTAGTTTTATGGTCCAGATCAGTAGTTTAATAGTTGAGACTCTCCCTGATATCATCCGATGTGTCATCAGTCCATACGGATGTCAGGTTCTCTCTATTTTCTTCACCTTTATAGTGTTTTGTTCTCTCCACACACGTCTGTGTAGTTTCATTACAAAATCAAGCAACAGCGCCCTCCAGTGGCCCGGCATAGTAACTACATCATTGTCTCTGTGTTCGTTGCTGCAGTGGAAACGCATTCCTTTTTCGCGGATTAGGTGTTGTCACATGAAACGTGGTCGTGTAAACACGGCCTAAAACAAAGTGATTCATCACATGCACTCTGAAAGGTGACAGTACCAGTTTTGAACAAGTCAGTTAAAATTATTGAAATTATTTTTGCAACTAACACATTAAATTGCTGGACGTTATCTTTCCGTAACATTTAACAAAAATCCAACAAAAGTGCACACCGTGACAATTTTATTTGAAATTCAAAAATAAGTAATTTGGTGCATTTTTATTTATTTTAAGTGCAACAAACTTAATTCATCTCCTATAAAGCCTGTATTTCAAAAAGGGCCCTGTGAAGGGTTAAACGTTTTCATTTCTGTTCTGTGAATGAATCCAACATTTCAAAAGCAGCCAACAGCACCCCCTCATGGCCCAACGTGAAAACTACATTGTCTTCAGCGTTTCTGCCATTTCCGTGGAAACAGACATCGTTTTCAGAATGTTGTACTGTAAATGTGAAAGTCTTCTGAAACAAAACGATGTGTTTTCACTTGAAACGTTGTCGTGTAAACGGGTCTTAAATTCACATGTATTATAAACCTAAGTAACAACTATGCTAATTTTAAGAATAACTAATAAATGATGTATTTTGAGACTATAATTACCTTCAGTGGTGAGCAGTCAGGGGCAGCAGGGCGAGCACTGCCAGCCCGGTCAAAAAGGATTTTTCTTTTTTTTTTTATATAGTTAAAAAGTGATTCTGAAATCTGTGTCTGGAATGAATTAGGCTGCTTGTTCAATATGCAACTTTATCCAGAAAATAAATGGTTATTTTTGTGGAGCTCAAATCTCCTGTGTGCTCTAAACGCATCACAGCTCCTTTCCTCTGCTGGGGCCAGCAGTGACTGCATCTAACCTCTGATGGAAGCTGGACGCTGCTGTCAGGTTAAAATGTTGAGTGACCGTATCATCAGCCAATCAAATTTTGATGTGTTATTGACGGAACGCCCTTGGGCAAGCGGAGTTTCTAGAGCTGGTCTTGGTGTCGCCATTGAAATGAGCTTGACTGATTGGCTCATGGGAAGGTGCATGATGATGCACTGTTATTGTCTGCTATTCTGGAGGTGATGGCAGCTAATTTAACAGCAAGATTGGGTGATACGATAGCGGACCTGCTTCGGGGGCCTTTGTCAAGGCGCCCGTTTGCAGAGAAAATGGAAATTGTGGACAGAGGAAGACCGACACCAAAAAAGATGGGCTAACTCAGACCAACAAAGGCTTTGTGTGGCATTTTAGATGATGGATTTCATCTACAAGTGATGGTGAGTGCTAGTTTCTTTTCACTTTCTCTGGATTAGATTGGCGCTGCTGTTGGCCTTTGGTGCTGTTTCTGATTGTAAAGTGGTGTTTCCCGTAAAATCGTGGCGGCCCGCCACGATTGAATTACGTCAGGTTTTGGTTCGCCCAAGGCAATATCGCTCCGTTCATTCATCTCGGCATAGCGCTCTTTCTCTGTTATTGCCACTCACACAGACAGACGAGCGAGCATGCATGACAGTAGTGAGCGAGACTCGCTACGATCTCAGTCTCAGTGCAAACCTGTGGGAAACACAGGAAGATGATCTGATGGTGATGCTGCTCAGTGGTGTCTTGATGTGTTGTGCTTGTTGATCAGCTGTCATGTTGGTGTGGATTAAGTATTGATGCATAATAGAGGCCTTACATTGGATTCGGATTGTGTTTTTACTGCAGGACATAATGTGCGGCTGTTGCTGTATCGGCATAGGCAACAATACTTTTTCTTTTAAATTATTTTGTTACTGCTGGCCCTGACTGAAACACCACCGCACACTACTGATTACCTTCCATTGTTGGCGTGTGGAAGAGACCAGATCTACCGTGTTTTCTGGACTATATAAGTTGCTCCTGAGTAAAAGTTGGATTTAAAAAAAAAAAAAAAAAAAAAAAAAGCATCATAGACTAAAAACACCCCCCACATATAACTCACATTTATGTTTCCATGTCCGGATGTAAGTGTTGATCATCCAGCTGCTGCTCTTCCAGAACCTTCTGGGATTTTGCTCCTCAGCTTTTAGCCAATGGTTTGTTTTCTCCCTCACAGTAACAGTTTGTTTTCTTCATCACAAGTTTCTCACTCGTATTTTTACTTTGAATTCTTCTGCAATTTTATTCATGGAAATTTCCCAGGTGAAATTGTACAGTTTAACCAGTCAGTCGTATTGGTCTGTGATCATTTCTTCTTCTTCTTTTTTTTTTTTTAAAGATAAAAAAAACTAAAACAACAACAAACAAAAAAGCAGCTTTCCGTGGACATACAGTGACCTCTAGTGGTCACAGAGGGCTTGTACCATATACTTTAGTATACAGTATATAGTGTACTCATGAGAGTGAGCCGGCCGCCACAAATCCAGCCCTCACATGTCAAACAGTGTGACTTCTAGTCCAGATAATACGGTAGTTACCAACCTGGTCAGTTAGAAAAACACCTCGGGACGAATGAGTTTCCTGGGAATCTCTCCGAGCAGCCGCTGGATCGTGAACTTCTCCTGCTACTTCACCTCCCAAACATTCATTTTTCACATTTGGTTCATCAAATATTTTCATTCTTTGCATTTTGGGAGAAATTGTGATTTTTGAATTTTGTGTTGATTCATGAGGCACAAACAGGCTGTGAAATCTTATTAACATCTCAACAGTAAACCTCCTCCTCCTCCTCCTCCTCCTCCTCCTCCTCCTCCTCCTCCTCCTCCTCCTCCTCCTCCTCTCTTTTTCCTCCTCTACTCCTCTCTCTCCCTTCCTCCTCCTCCCTTCTCTCTTCCCTTATCTCCTCCTCCTCCTCTTTTCTCTCAGAATATGTAAAGAAAACAACGAACATGTGATATTGATTTTGTAACCCGTATGCCTTTGTATGCAAGCTCAATATTACGAAGAAGAAGAAGAAGAAGAAGAAGAAGCAGAAAACACATAATTGCATGCGTATGTTCTTGGTTTGTCATGACATGACTTTGCCTAATGTTTGATACTGTTTTTCTGTATAAAATCAAAGTATATGACTGTGGATTCTCTATGATTGCGCTATAAGTCGGTATTTCTTCTGGACAACATTTTGTACCTTTGAACCCTATCGCATTGCCTGTTTGGCTGCTGTGTTGACTATCTGGAAGTGTGACTTGATGTGAATTAAAATCTCTCCTTTGTTGTTTTTGTTCATTTCTAACACTCAGGCACTTGGTTCCCGCTCTCGGTTTGTTGAATGTACGACTGTAAAAGCTCAAATTATATTTTAGTTATCCTCCGAACCTTGAGGTTTCTGTGCACTTGCTTTATTCTTGCAGTCTTGTTGTTTTGGTTGTTTTCACTCCTGACAGGCGCCGGCATCAACTGTGCTCTTAATTCCTGCATGCTAATGGCGCCCGGGCCCGGCTCGCCCTGGTGCTGCCCGTGATCTGCAACGTGAAAGCAACAGGAGCTCGTCACTGCAGAGCCTGATACTAACGGGAGCTTAGTGCATCACACAAACCTGCAGAGCTTTAAACACCTACGCACACGCTCTCTTGATGTCATCATGCTGTTTGTTTTTAGTCGGGACACACCAACACCGCTGTTTTAAGGTAAGAGTATGAGTACGAACATTTGTGTTATTAGTTCTACTAACTCGGACGTACGGTCACATTCACTAATGTAGAGCATTCGAGGCAAACAATGATTTCAAGTAAAAACGCTAAACTCTCATTTTGTGTGTCTGTTTACACAAACAGAGCTTCGGGCCACTGAAACATTTCGAAAACGCTCCGACTCCGTCGCTATGTAAACAGGTGAAGAAGAGACTTATCGAGGTCATATTATGCAGCTTTTCAACACTTTCCCATGGGTCTCGGTCCCAATCTTTTTTTTCAAAGTTTATTGGTTCTCCTTGATTTTCCTCATTTGAATATTGGATCATAGGAGCTGCATTCAGAATCTGCTGTGTCTGTGTGAGCTGGACTGGCTCTGCCCACACATGCCCATCTTGGGAAGAGGAGGAAGTACTTCCTCTCGTGGTGCCATGTGCCAGAGCAGAGCTGCCTGATTGAGGGAGGAGTCAATGGGAGGGCCTACCTTGATTGGGATCGGCTGAACCCCCGATGACACTATATAGGGTTTGATTTCTGATTGGCTGCTTGGAGCAACACACTTTTTAAAACCTGAAACAAGCCAGGGAGAGAGAGGACAGACTGTCTTCACTTCTGGGACGTCAGTCCAGGTATGGGGACCATTATTACTGTTGGAAAACCAGTAGGAAGTGAATTTTGCATCATATGACTCCTTTAAGGAAAAACTTGGACGGCGTCTCCTTTTTGATGGCGGAAATGCTGCCACTTGTCCTGGTCCTGGTCCTGGTCACCAAGGCTGCAGTAACCAGTAGTTCTGCACATGCTCAGTAGAGAACAATGTTTTCTCGGTGGTGTCATGACTCCCAGTCCATATTCTCCTTAGACTTGGTACTTTTATTTTGACAGTCACCATAATAACAATCCAACTTGGTCGTCTGTCCACTAGAATGTCCCTGTTCTCCCATGAACACGGACTGCTGCATATGTGTGTGGTTTCATTACAACAACAAACTACGGCACCATCTAGTGGCCCAACATCCATCCATCCATCCTCTCCCTCTTATCCGTTTCCGGGTGGTGGGGGTGTCAGTCTGAGCACCGTCACCCAGATCACATTGCACCCATTAAGAACCTTCCTGCAGGTGGAGAGCCCACAGGAAGGTGGAGAGCCCACAGGAAGGTGGCGCCCGGCGTGGGACATGAACCCTCTACCTTGAGACGGAGAGTCTCATGTTCTACCGGGGCGAGCCGGGGGCCCAACATGCAACATTGTAATGGAAATGGCAGAAACTCTGAAAGCTTCATCATTTTCAGTGTTTCTGCCGTTTCCATCGTTTTCAGAAATTTGCTGTGTAAACAGAAAACAGGCACAAAACTGAGACAGTTTAACCTGAAATGTTGTGTAAACGGGGGCTCAGTCTTTGTTGTTATTGTTGGAGTGCCGTCAGATAACCAGCTCTGCCTCACAGTTTGAGATTTAACTCAATTCAGAGTCCAGCAGCAGTCGGCGCGGATGCATAGGAAACCTTTTTTTTCTTTGTTCATGCATTTATTCTCAGTAGGTTGGATTATTGTAACGGAGTGTTTACAGGCCTCAGTAAAAAATCTGTCAGACAGCTCATCCAGAACGCTGCAGCCAGAGAGTCCTCACCAACACTCAAAGGGTGGAGTTCATCCCCCCTGCTCCACCCTCTCCACTGGCTGCCTGTGTATCAAAGGACTTCAGAATGGTCCTTCTGCTCTAGAAAGCTTTGAAGGGTCTCGGCCTAAATCATCTCAGTTTGACTTGTAGAAGATCAAAGCTCCAGACCTCTGAGGTCATCAGGAAGAGGTTGACTCACTGTTCCTACAGTCAGAAGAAACAAGGTGAAGCAGCTTTTAGTTCCTACCTCCTCACCTGTGGAACAAACTTCCTGAACACCTGAAGACTGCTGACACACTCACTTCTTTTAAATCAGGACAAAACATTCCTAAAGTAAACTAATCTTAATAAATCTCTTAACTTATTTATTATACTTTTCTTCATTATTTGTTGTAATACGTTTCTTTAATTTCTTCTAAAGCTTTAATGTATTTCTTTTTTCTGTATTTCTTTAATTTCTTTGTAAAGCTCTGTGAATTGCCTTGTGTTTGAATGGTGCTCTATAAATAAATTTGCCTTGCCTTGCCTTGCCTTGCCTTGCCTTGCCTTGCCTTGCCTTGCCTTGCCTTGCCTTGCCTTTATTTCCTCTCCTGAGGACAGGACACAACACCTCAGAGAGATACAGATCTCCTAATTTGTGCCTTTGACCAGGAGGTTTTTCCTGGAGAAATCTGTGAAACGACTCACTTCTGATTTAGGCCTCATCCACAAGAGCCAGAACGATCTTTTGTCTCCCCGGGGTTCTCAAAAGAAATTCTGTCCACGTCCTGTTAGACGTTCAAACGAGCCTCTATTTATTAAATGGCTGTTCGTACCTGCGAACAACATCACACTGCCAGAGGAAACATTTGTTCAGGAGATAAAGACGCACAATGAAGAGTCACGGGACGGCAGATTTTAAATCAGCACGACAATCCATTAACCTGAATCAGATTCATCAACGTGGGATTTATGTCTTTGAACAAAACGGAGGAATTTCAGCTTCCAGCCGTCGATCCAGCAAATGGAAAGTGTACGGAGTGACGGAGGAGCTGCTCGTCGAATCCTGAGACCGAAATCTGACGAGTCCAGAAGACGAAGGACAACCAATCATTAAAAAAAGATTCATCCGAAAGTCGGAGTTTATTTTTACAGATTTTTCAGAGAGAGTTTGGATTTC